>NW_017728916.1:28369094-28404333 GCF_001723895.1 Crocodylus porosus
CCCGAGGACCGAGCCCTGCGGAACCCCACTGCCCACGTCCTTCCAGGTCCTTCCAGGTCAAGAAGAGAATGAAAGGGACTTGGGGGTCATCACTGACCACAAGATGAATATGAGCTGGCAATGTGATGCTGCAGCTAGTAAAGCAAACAAAACGCTTGCTTGCATTCACAGATGCTTCTCAAGTAAATCCCAGAATGTCATCCTCCCATTGTACTCAGCCTTGGTGAGGCTACAGCTGGAGTACTGTATCCAGTTTTGAGCTCCACAATTCAAAAAGGATACAGAGAAGCTTGAGAGGGTGCAGAGGGAGCCACACACATGAGCAGAGGTCAGGAAAGTAGACCTTATGAAGAGAGGCTGAGAGCCATGGGACTCTTCAGCCTGGAAAAGTGCAGGCTCAGGGGTGATCTGGTGGCCACCTATAATTTCATCAGGGGTACTTACGAGGATCTGGGGGAATGTCTGTTCACCAGAGCCCCCCAAGGGATGACAAGGTCGAATGGTCACAAATTCCTCCATAACCATTTCAGGCTGGACATAAGGAAGAACTTCTTCACTGTCCGAGCCCCCAAGGTTTGGAACAGACTGCCGCCGGAGGTAGTTCAAGCACCTGCTCTGAACACCTTCAAAAGACATCTGGATGTTTATCGTTCTAGGATCCTATGATCTCTGCTGACTTTCTGCCCCTGGGGCAGGGGGCTGGACTTGATGATCTTCCGAGGTCCCTTCCAGCCCTAATGTCTGTGAAATCTATGAATGGAAGGGGAAAGACTCCAAAACCTTAAAGTTAGAGTCTGGTTTCATAAAAGGCTTCTAGTATGGGAGGCCCAAAAGCACCATACAGACTAATAGTCTGTACACTAGCAGTGCAGTAACAGGTTGAGCAAAAGCCACAGCAGGATTTCACACTTAGCCTGAATAGCGAAGTCTTGCCCAGGCTTCTAACTACCTTTTCTGAGAGACGCGATAGGGTCTTTGGTTTCCAGATCGAAAAGGACCTTAGATGTGCATGAGATACCTATGTATGATGGCAAATGGGAGGACAGGCATGGATGGGGCACAGTATGCTCCTCCCTAGTGTTTCCTATGCAAGCGGTGTTGATCAGTACTGATACGGAAGTGTCAATCTGTTTTCAGCACTTTGGGGGGGTATCTTAATCTTTTTTCCTCAGGAATTTGCTACTAGGCATCTTGAAATCTTCCATCTGACAGGGGCCAAGGATAGGGGTGGCGGAGGGTGGGGCCCATTGCACATGTTCTATATGGGATGCTGTAAATCTTGGGGAGCTGTTATAGTGAAACCTTTCAGAGCACTGAGCCTGCTCTCTACTGAGAAAAGCCAATACCCTTCTGTCTGTCAGATGGCACTTAGCCGCTGCTGTTATTCGAGATGAGTGAACATTTGTGTTATATTTTCCAATAGCAAAAACTGGGGTCACCAGGGTGTCTGCTGTTTTAGCCAAATCCAGATGGGGTTTTCCTATAAACAAGTGCACACAGAATATTTATACAGGCAATGGCACCTGACGCCTTAACACTCAGGACATTCTATTGAGTAGCCACTCATACTATAAGTCACTTCAATGCATTAAGTAAATATTTTAATAGAGCCATGTCACTGTTTATTATATAATGGCGAGGGCCCAAATCTTGCCTAATGCTTGGTTAAAAAGTCAGTTTACACCATCCTTTACAGTGAATCAAAGAATGCATAAACGGGGCTCTTTTGTTACTCAGAGCTCTGTTTACTTTACTTTTCTGTAAACCTTTCGAAACACTTGCTTATAAGAGCTGATAGAACACAGATTTTCCCTGGAACTGAGGTGTTCATGATGTCAGGAAGGTACCACACAGAGTAATCAATGGAGTTTCCACTGAGCAAACCCTAGCCTGGTCCATTGGGTATCTCTTTCCAGCTTTGTTTTGAAAAGAAACTAAAGCAATATAAAGAAAGAGAACTGAAGCATGCAAATGAAGGCAACAGAGCAGGCAGGAAACAGCATTCATCAAGAATATTTCTGCAGGTAAGGACATTATTTTGCAGGCAGCAGGAACAGGACCAGCAGCATTTGTGGACAAATATTCTTTTAACTGCAAGAAATTTGGCCCCAAAAGAGGAATGATCTCCAAAGGAATCCTAATAGCATGTCATTCACAGCTGAGACATGCAGACACTTGACCAGTGCTCAGACTCTAGTGTGCATGCTGGGCATCACACCCTTACCCCCTGAATTTGCTTCAGCTATTGCCCTGAGTTCTCAGTCTTGAGCTTTATACTTCCCAGCATCATTCCATGGGATTCTTAGAGCTGCAAGTCAGCTATTTAGCACCCCTCAGATTAGCAGACTTGGAACAATCATTATCTAAAGGCAGGCTGGGTCTTTAGTTTCCACTATGGCTTTTGAAGGCATCTCTGACATGGGAAAGGCTGTAGTGGGTATAGATCATTGCCTGGATGAGGAGTCAGTAGTATTAAAAATTCTGATAGTAAGTGGCTCAGTTACCTTTTCTCATCTTCCCAACAATTCAGTTTACTGCATGGAAAATGTTTTGCTTTGGGGAGTTGAGGGTTAGCTCCAGCCAATTGCATGCCTGCTACCTACGGGTGTCTTTTCAGGTAAGCAAGACAATGAGGGCACATGAGAGAGTAGCACTGTGGCATGTTTGTTCATGCAGATTCTCTCAGGGCTGATATCAAACAATACAAGGAGAGAGCAACTATGCCTCAGTAACTGCAGGCAAATGATTGCACATTCAGCTTTTCTTGTACTCTGTATGAGCATCAACTCAATGACCACAGTTTCTTGCAAGGTTTTGCAAAACTGAGCAAGGTTTTGCTTGGGTGGTGCAGTTTTAGCTGGCACACCCAGCCTTGTGTGGGGTTGATGATAAAGGGTTGCATTGTGCTGTCTCAGGATAGCTTAGGGAAGGATTCTGCCTCGTGGTGTCCAGTCCATTGGCTTCACCTGCCTTTAGAGCCACACATTTGTTAATTCTATAGGCTAGAATGGTTGCAGTAGACAGATGATGTTCTGACTTATCACTAGTTCTCTCAACGAGGTGTAGAGACACCTCAGTTCCTCCCAAAGCCCCGTCAAATCCAAAAGCAGGACTCTACCAGGAAGCAGAATCAATGAGTCCAGTGCTATATAGTAAGGCAGCAGCAACTCCTCCCCACCATGCTCTCCTCCACCAGCCTTGTGTGGCTCTCCATACACAGCTCTGTGCAATGTCAGTCCTTCCACTTGTCCTTTGGACAAGAGATGGTCAGCAACAGTGTCCCCGAAAGGGATGTAAGTCTTCCATCCTCCACTGCAAGGCCATTGGAATTGGCTCTTTGGAAGTACAGAGAAGTAATCTTATGCAGTAGCATAATTTGAGGGGAAAAAGGGGGTGAGTGGATACGGGCTCCAATTGCCAAGTTAGTAGGAGTGCCAGAATGGTGCCCCAACCTCCGTGGGGTCAGTGCCTCATCAGCAGAAGCAGCCACATGGTGTTGCTGTTGCTGTAGCAGCTGGGTGCATGACGCTACATTGCTTCCTTAGGAAAGATACGCAAACTGTGCTATGGCAGTAGCAGGTGGGGGCTGTTTTTGAGTCCCCAGAGTAGGTTAGATCCCCGCAAGCTCTTGGCAGCCACTCCCTTTTCGCACTCAGCAGCACCTCCCTCCTGTCCCATAATCTTGCCAGCTCTTGCCCAGCATTTGCTCAGAATACAAACCCTGTTTATTATGCCTCTGACCATATGCCTACTGAATTAACTAGAAGGAGATTATACAACTCACCTGAGAACATGTCTTTTACTGCCTGGTATGTACCAAAGTCCAACTTCAAACTCAAATACTGAGACACTAATTGTGCCACTCTGGAAAGGCCCCCTCAGCATTATATAATGTCCCTTGTTAAAGACGTCTGTGCTGTTTTCCTCCTAACTCCAGATCCTCTGTTGACAAAATAAGCCCCACACATTTGCTTCTGCTGAATGCACCCGAAATCAGCAATTCAGCAGAGTTTAGAGCAGCCCTGAATGAGTATGCCAGGCCCTTTTTCATCTTTCAAGCATCCAGAAGCATCCCAGGAGGAGGCAGAGGCACTCCTACTTCAAGCCACTTTCAACCACTCTCAAGCCATCTATGCTACCTGATTGCTGTTCTCTTGTGTGCCCCAGTGACAGTGAGTGGGTCAGGCTTATTTTTTTAGCAGTGGAAGAAATGTAGATATGGCCTATTTGGCAAGATGGATGTCACAAATATTCTCCTCAGAGCAGATGCAGTGGTATCTGAGTGCCTGACGGTAAGATCATTGCTTGTGTTTGGGATGATTGCTGGTTTTGTGGAAGTAAGTGTGGTGGTTGTAACTATTAAATCTGTGGGGAAAATCAATAAGTGAGTCCAGCTGTTCAGTCTAGATAACACAAGAGTCATCTATGTAATGCACGCATGTCAGCCAATAGTTATGTATATCTGTTTCAATTCTAGGTCTGTTAGCGAATTTAATGTGTTTCAGTAGTACAAGCTGTTCATTTCAATGTCCAGTGTCATAAAACAGGCAGGGCTCTGTTTCCAAAATATTCAGTTTTTGTACGTGTAACATGTAGTAATCAGGAATTGTAAGCCAAAGCTACTGAACATGGCAAAAACATTAAAGGGCAACTCCACACCATGAGCAATGGTAGCATGGCCAGTGTGTCTGCATAACCACACGCTGTTCAGTGTGCACTGGTGATGGATGGGACTAGTACCAACTGGCTCCCCACTTGTTATTTCTGCCTCTGTTGTATGCAGGGGATGGGGGAGGAAAGTCAGAAAGGGTTGTGTTTACAAAATCAGATGGCAGCTCACTTTCACTGGATGTGCAGATGTTTTCTGTATCACCTCCAATAAAGGCCCATGGATTCTAGGAGTGCACCACTTAAGACTCTTCCTCAGAAGCCTTGCCATGTGGATTTCTACTTTTTCCCCTTGGCCCGGGACAGAGAGCAACAAATGACTCAAAAGTTCTGCGTGCTGAGCCTAGAACAGCGTGACATGGACTCTGTTACAATTGGCTCAAAAACTCAATCAGGGACATCAGTCATTGCAGTCATTCACCCATACCCAGTGTTGTCAATTTTTGCACTTTTATCACTAGTATCAAGGTCTCCCGTTTTCTTTTTAAAACCCCATCTCCTGGAGTCAGCTAATCCCCTGATAAACTGAAGTTTTTTTAAGTAAACTTCTATCCCTGGTGGTTGTTGAGAAAAGCTTGAAAACATGATTCAATTTAGTCTTATGAGTCAGTCACAAGGAGCCCAGTTGAAAGAAACACACTTTTATTAGTACTGCTGCTATTGATTTAAATGCCAGTCTCATGATTGCTGGTGACCTGGCTCATGTTTTTGAAGTCCTTGGAATTGACAGTTCTGTATACCCACAGCCACATTCATCCATTGAGGGATGGGATTAAAATTGAAATGTCAGCCTATTAGCACTGATCCCTTACCTGGGCCCTTGTCTTTGCAAATAAATCCCTGCATCGCTAGCATATGCATGTTATCTAGGACCTTGATGGCAGAAGACAATACTTAGCCACATGAAATACATAAATGGGGCCAAGAGGTCTCTAAGAAGAAGGTCTCCGTGGGCACACATACTTAGTGGAGAAATCACAGTTACTGTGGGATGCAAATTGTTTCTCATGGAACACAGAAAATTACTGCAGAAATACTTTGCTCAACCTAAGCCTGCATGACCAGGTGGGACATTAGGGTGGAGTACAACATCCACCTCCCAAATTCTCTTCATTTCCTTTTTGCAGACTTATACCAGCAATGGAATCCAACAGCAGCCAGCTGTCATTTGGGAGAGAAAACAGCAACAAGAACTCTGCTGAATTGGCTGGGACTGGAAGGCAGGACAGCACCAAGCTGATCAGACTTGCCACACAGAGCAGTGTCTTACAAGGAAAGCAACTTCCTCTCCGCGTTTGAGATATACCACACACCAAAGTACATCAGCCTGGGATGTTCCTACCCTCATGTTTTTTATGAGCAACAGATAAAAGAATGGGAGCTGGGGCCAAGTCAGAGCACTGGCCAAAGTGGAGTCCTAAATATTGCTCAGGTCGTGTGTGCAGCCAGTGTCTGTTTGACAGCTGTTATTTCCTTAACTCTACATTGCTGCTTATATGCTATGCCAAAGGGAGTTTTCAACTGGGGGTACATGTACCCCTGGGGGTATTTAGGATAATCTCAGGGGGTACTCGGCAGCTGGTGCTGCCATGCCACCAGCACTTCCACTGCTTATCAGCTGCTGGGGGGACCCCCTCCCGCCCCCACTTGTCTGGCCGCTGGGGGACTCCTGACTTTTCAACTGGCCACCAGGGGTACGCTGACCCAAAAATGTTGAAAACACCTGGCCTAAGGCATTGCTAGGCAGGTCATCCGTGAAGAGCAAACACATAGAGTTTTCTTCTCTCCTGTGGTCTCTCACCAACTTTTATTTTGTATTGTTTCCTGGTGGTTAATTCATTCAGCAAAGACTACTGAGATATCCCTAGCTAGGTTAGAACCTTTTTTTGTAGCATGTCTGTCATTCCTTTCTCTCCAACACAAAGTCCTCATTTGAAATCTGACAGGAACTTCACTGTTCCTCACTACTTAGTCACACTGCACCCTTTCCCCTATTCCTACAGCCATAAAAATCCCAGATTCCTCTGGGTGAAGTGGTTAACGAAGTCAAGGCCTGGGGCTCAGTACATGAAGCCAGAGGAGCTGGGCCAGGTTGATTCTGCCCTATGAAAGTTTTAATGACACAGGAATATTCCCAGCATACTATATGAATAGAATACTCCTAGAGTAGACACAGCTTTTCTACCAAAACTCTGCTTTGTACCAACAGAATAAACTATACTAGGGCTGTCCAACTTCTTAGGAGCCAGAGTCACACACGGCAGGTGCCACACCAGCTAGTGCCATAAGCCCCTCTCACCTCCCTAGCTGCAAGCTCTCCCAGCATAGTGTTGACAGATGGCTTCTCCCACACCCACAACAGCTGCATCACATGTGCAGGCATTCCTCCCCCTTGCCATTGCCCTGCATGGGCAGGCAGCCCCCACTCAGCTCCCTGGCAGCAGGCTCCCCCAGTGCTGCAGGCTGCACTGAGCTGCACTGCTCCCTGAAGTGGTGCAGGAAGTGAAAGCCAGGGGAGGGGGAAACCAAGAAGGGAGAGGGAGTCTGAAACCCCAGCTGCAGCAGCAGCCAGAGCAATTAGATGAGCAGTAGCCAGGGGAGTCCAGGGCTTCAGGTTAACTCTTTATGGGCATCACTGGGCTGCCATTTGGATAGCACTGAGCTGTACCACAAAAAGTTCAGCTTTGCCAGTATAACTTGGGGCTCCTGCCAGGACAGCTGTGCTAGTGAGGCATCCCACCTCCTCACATCCCTGCCTGACACATGCTGATGGAAGTCTGTTATGTAGCATACATGTGAGTGGCCTTGTAGAAAGCCTGAGTTCTCGCATCGGTCCCTGCATGCTGAGGTGGCTCTGTAGCCATTGTTCTTTCTGAACTACATTTGTGAAGGTGATAAGGGAACCTGAGTATGAGTGCAGGTGTGTAAAGAACAGTTTTAAAAGTGCATCCAGTTGCTGGTGTATCTAGTGACAGTGTTAGAAGTGTGTTCAATTGCAGGTGTTTGCAGGCATGGGGGTGTTTAAACAGATGGCTAAAAGTGCAGGTGGTGAGAATATGGGCAAGAAATGCTGTATCTGACTGCAGGTGTGTACGTGTATGAGTGTGTGAGAGAGAGTTCTCACAGCTCTGCAAGAGCATCTCAGTGACAGTTCAGGTAATTCTGCTATAGCTCATATTTCAGTTGATGATTCAGTGTACTGAGGAAACATATGTGCAGCATTAAAAAGAGGTGCAGCTGAGGGCACCAGCGGCACAATTCTGTGTTCCCAGTTTCCAGTTACTCATTTGCTGTCACTTTTAAACTACAGTTCCCTCTCCAGTTATTTTACCATGAGACAAGCTCAGACAACCCATAGACATTGCTACTACTGTTGGCATTTCTGCATTCTTAGTAATATGATATTGCTTGTGAGGGATAAATGTGTGTCACAGAAAGCTACCACCTCTGTCCCAGCACTATGTCCATCTCCTACACTATGCTGTGTAACCTACCACTGAATGAGGGACACAGGTTCTCAGCCTAGTCCAGCTGCAGAATTACATGCATGAGAGGGACACTGCTGGCTCATCAGGCATAGGCTGGGATTAGCCGATGAGCTGTCATTAAACCTTCTCCCTGGCGTTCCCTTGAGAAGTTGTGAGTGTCCTTAACTCTCAGACTGACTTTAGCAGGACTGTAGAGCCTCAGAACCTCATCAGAGTAAGTCCAGAGTGGAAAGAAGGAAGGCTTTGTGCTCCTGGATCCTTCCATCTGAAGCCTATCCATCTTTCCCAAGTTTCCTTATCTGCTTTCTGAGAGAATCTACCAGGAGGCACCTCTCACCCTGCAAGCTCTCCCCCCACCTGGCTGTCTCTGGCAGGGCGTGCAGGCTGCATTCCCTGCAAAGCCAGACCAGAACTGTGGTGGAAGCTTCATGATCAGTGGTTGTGCCTGGCCAGAGCCTGCACAGGTACAGGCAGAGGAAGAGCTGGCAGTTGCAGGAGGCTTTCGTATAGCATCCTGTTGATTCTCCTGCTAACTCCTTCCTCTTTTCCTCTTTTGCTGTGACTTCCTGAAAATTTCCCTCTTCCTTCTTTACCTGCTTTCTCTCAGCAAGCTTCCAGTAAAGGAAGGGTGAAAAAGCAAGTGTCTGGGCAAACTCCCCAGTGAATTCCCCACTCAGACTTCCCTGTTTGATGGCTTGTTCACTGATCCTGCTGTTGCTGGCTGGGTTTGGCCAGCTTAGCCAGATGGGTAGCTGTTCTGTCTGCAAATCTGAAGTCAGTCTCTTTTGCAACAGCTCCACACACCCTTCCTCTGGACTTGAAGACTTAGTCACCGTTCCAGACATTGATAATCCCTTTCTTCCACCCATGTCCCCTCTACCTTGCCAGGATTTTGGAAACTAGTTTTGCTCCCATCAATCCATTCTAAGATCTTTTAAACCTCTTCCCACCCTGTTTCTGTGCTGATGCCCCCTGTTGGGTCATTTTTTTCAGATCTCCTTTCAATGTCATTATTTTAGGTCACCAATCCTCTCCCTTATCTCTGCATCCCACCTTCTCCATTTGTCACTCCACTGCTCCAATGACTCCATTTTCCATACCCTTTTAATCTCCTTCTCTCACAAAGCCATCTACCTCTTTCTCCACCTGCCCTTTCTACTTGAAACCTGTTCACCAAGTCTTCATTCAAACCCACAAATTCACTCTGGTGACATCACCTGCAGATAAGGAGCATGCTGGAACCAAAGCCACAATAATTCTCCAGCAAAGAAGGGATCATGTTTCCATACACCCCAGAGTGATGATGCACCCTTGTCTCCGAAGTCCAGGCTGTACCCTGTATACTCTGTGGTGTGTGATATAATTAGTTATTAATAAATCAGAATGTCCCTGGCATAGATATGCTGCTAGGAAGTGGCTGCAGGGATCCTTTGCACAGATGGTCTCAGATCTACATAACTACATAATAATTCCCATCAGCCTTCCACCTTTGCACTAGAAAGTGGGCGCACTTTAGCCTTTCCCTGTAAGGGGGTGATCTGTCCAATGCTAGGAACTATCATTATTCCCTCCTTCCTGTCAGCTGGAGAAGAAAGGATTGGTTTCTACCTGTGATTGCCTAGGAATCCTTCACTGAGAAGGTTACTTATTGACTCAGATTCCTTCTTACTACAGTTATCTTGTATCATGCACTATCCACCATGTGCAGCTGTTGGCAATGTCCTTACCTGTAGGTTTAGAGGCCTGGTAAGAATCTCATTTCATTGTGTGGTGTTCCTCATTTCATGTTTGTTATGTAAAGATTACAGCAGAGTTCAGTGAAGTATAAACCATTAGTCTCCTGGGTTTTTGGCCCCCATCATATATTGTTCTCCATTTCCCCAGGGCAGCAGTGTTCTTTCTTGTAATTGTAAAGCATTTATCTGTATCATATTAGAAGCCAGTTGATATAATTTTAAAGTTGGCACTGTAGCTCTCCTTTGTTTAGACCAGTGCATAATTTGGTTAATTTTATGGGGAGGGGTTCACTTTGCCACAATAAGTAAGAAACTTTGATTCCAATATTTCTAAAGTAGTTTTTTCCAAACATCCAGTGGCAGAATTTGGGGATAATAATGAGCAAAGTGTCCTACTAGCACCTTTACAGCATTAGCTGTGCTTGTGTTTTCTAGGAGAAAGTTCTCACCTCCATCAACCTCCTGAGACTATTTATTAGACCAACAGAATTTTTGCAAAAAAAAAAGTCTTGTGATATGCACAAGGAAGCTACATGCTGTATATCTTTTAGGGATGGTCTTCAACAGGATCACAGTATGTGTCTCATGTGAGGAGGGTCAAGCAAATAACGAAGTGTTCAGGTTGGTATCTGAACTAAAAATAATAATAATAATGACAAAAACTTTGTATTGACATGAAACAAAAAATCCGTTTTTTCTTACATAAAAACAAAACAAACACATTGAATCTTGTTTCCATTCAGGGCATTTTTAACAAAAGCAAAGCAATGAAACTTAAGGACTAGACTTTGGCACCAGACATTAAAATTGAGGTGATTCCCCTCACCTCCTTTTTTCATTCAAAACTGGGTACTTATCCAGATTGTAGGAAGACAATGGATCATGTCTCTTCTCTGTCCAAATGGGCTAAAAATATCTCCCATGCAAGTGCTCTAACCAAAATAGTGTCTACTTTGACCAAAATGTCCTGGGATTCATACAGAAGGTAGGAGACCCGTTTACTCTAATTACTCTCATCTCTGCTGGTGATGAGAGTAAGTCCTGGAGTAAGCCCTGGAGCCTACCAAGGTAAATGCCCTGCTCTCTATTATGCCTGAAATAATGGCCCTATGTAGCTCTTGGAGGTTTCTGAGAGTACAGAAAAACTTAGCCATATCTCTTACACTGACCACAGGGTTGGGGATGGCTTAGGATATATTTGGCTCTCTGCACATCCCCAAAGAATACCCACATACCTGAAAATCATTTTGCAGCCAGCAGGGATGTTTTTAAGACCACATTGTGCCAATAACTCAAAACAGAGTGACTTTAAAATGGGTCTGCATGTGGTGTATGAGGGCTAGAAAAGTGGCTCATTCATGCACATCAGGCTTTAATTTTTATCAATCTCTATGAAGTCGGTATTGGAACTGTTGCAAGGTTGCAGGCACTTTCCATTGACTCTGCACTGCAGTAAATTGTTTTCCAAAGTCACTGAGGCAAACAAGTAAACAGGCTGTACACCCAGATTCCCTGTGGGGCTGAATTATCATCAACTGTTATTACCAATCTATTCATTTGTGTAGTGCCAATGGCAGGTTCAGCCCTGCATGAGACACAGTGGTCTTTCTAATCAACAGGAATAACTCAGGCCAGTTCAGCTGCCTCAAGGCCTACACACAAATGGGCAGGCAGGATGGGTTTTGAGGGTTTTCGTCAGTTGTTTTGCTAGGCTCCCTGCTACGTTACTGCTTACAGTGTCTCTAATCTTATAATAACCTTCTCCTTGCATTTAGTTATCTGAACCACAGAAGCAGGCTTTTTTTTTTCTGGCAGCCATTTATATTAATACCTCATTCCCTTTCCAAGCTCATTGGATCTGCTTTCATTTACTCCATTTTCATTGCTGTGCCTTCAATAGTCCATGAGTGGCACTGGAATCATTTGAACTCAGAATCAGACCCTTTGTTTCCTAACTCCTCCTTTCTGTGTGGTTTAATTCAGGGCCAGAGAGCCCCATGTCACCAAGTTCATCTCCAGGATTAGACACAATTGTATTTCAGAGATATACCGGTTCTGTTTTCTGACTCAGGAGTACAGGCCCATAAAAAGAAGGCCTAATTACAAAATTTAACATCCTATCAGGTCCAATCTCCCTAAACTTCTGGTTCATCCCATCACTCTGGGCCACAATATTTCCTGCTACTATGGGCATAGCACACATTAGGTTTGCACCTCTGCTTCCCAGCACATTTAGTAAGTAAGACCTGCCTGATCACATCAGCCTTTCAAACCCACTTGGAATTTATTCTGCAAGGAATCAGGGTAGGCCTGGATCTTGCATGAATGATAGCTTCATGCTGCATGGAGAAGCAGTCAGGGGTTAGCAAGCTGGTGCTGTCTTCAGTGTCACTCCTGTTTTCAGAGTCTCTTTCATTGATTTATTAATGATGTTTGTCATTGCAGCTTTTGTTTCTTCCTTTTCCTCTGGCATCCCAAAGTATAGCAAGTCCACAGTTTGCATTAATTTTCCAATTCAAGTCCCTGCCATGTTTTCTTTCTTTTTTAAAGATTTTTTTTATTACATTTTTAAAATATAACAAAATAGAAGAGACAAAGATCAGAAGTAACCACAAATGCAACATAATTTAGACATGGCTAAACAATGCCGCAATCCCAAGACATTCAAATGACCTTCTGGAAGAGAAAGTCAATGCTCATTCTGTAGAATAAAACAGGGAAGGTACTGATTATGGGACATAGACACCCTGTGTGGAGATGAGACAAGGGTGATAGTTATTCCCATGCAAAGGTTCAGAACAAACTCCAGCACTGCACATATTCCATTTGAGGATCAGCATCAGATTTAAATGATGGTAAGTGCTGGGCAGAGCATGAATTTCATCCCTGTTGGCTTCTCCCCACAAGGCCTTTTGTAGTTTTTTTGATGTACTACTTGTTTAGTGAATTTCATTGCAATAGACTATTTAACACAAAGGTTTTTTTCAAGCACCAAAAACAGGATGTTCTGGTGCATCATCATTAACAACTGTCCTATCCTCAGGTATATAGTGCCCATCAGCTGACAATGGTGTGGTTTCTAAGTCTTCCTAGTGCACTCAGTTCTTGTTTTTAAATTTTGTTCTCCCAACCAGTCAGGCGAGAAAGTTAGAGATTGCCATGCCTACAGTGCTACATAGAGCTAGCCTGTAGCTTGCCCTTCTGCCCAACCCCAACCATCTGCACCAAAACCCCTTAAATTCTTCTGTTGGCAGTAATCCGTCCCAGTTCTTGAATCTCTGCTGAGCATCAGGGTCCAAAGTTGAACCTCTCCTCCCTGATACATTTCTGAAACTCACCTGCTCACTGTAGGCTGTAAGCACAAGAAGCCCAGAAGCAACATCTCCACAGCTTAATTCCTGACTTTAAGCTTTTCCTTATCCCAGTTCCATTCTCTGTGCCCTATAAAGGCAACCATCCACAGCAGGGAAGAGAAATAGCAGTGAGAACAATTCTTAGAAGGGCTGTGCTTGAACACTTCCACTCTTCATGAATGAGTGTAAAAACAGAGATTGAATTAATACAACTATTGTAGTTTCACCTCATATTAATGTGTCAGTGAAGGCAAGCCTTCAACCTATGCTACCAAAAAATAAGAAATTATACCTATGATGTCTACATTCTACACCCCTGGAAAGACAGTTCTTTCTGATGACTACCCAT
The DNA here is from genome assembly GCF_001723895.1 of Crocodylus porosus. Lineage (NCBI taxonomy): Eukaryota > Metazoa > Chordata > Crocodylia > Crocodylidae > Crocodylus > Crocodylus porosus. The sequence continues at coordinate 28,382,689 of NW_017728916.1, forward strand.
CCTGATACTATTCCTTTTATAAAAGCTTTGAGTGTTTAGCCTGCTGCCAATCAACCACACAGCTGTCTAATTAATTCTGTCAGCATACAGCTAGCTACAGGAACTTCTTTCCCTTGACTGTACTAGTAGTAACATTTTATATGCATCAGTGGAGAACCCTTTGGAGGTACAGTAGTACCTTAAGAAAAGGTTTTTTTAAATCAATCGTGTAAGGTCATATATGCAGATATTGGCACATCTGTCTGACCTGCTTACAATCAGGTAGTCAAGAGGAACAAAATACTGAGAGACGTACCCACAGCCACATTCTGGAATGTATACTATCTGTCCCGTGAAAAGGGGTTGGAAAAAAACAGCTTGAGCAGAGATAGAATTTAGTCCAAATTATCTTCCACTGAATGACTGCCTAAAGTCTCAGAGCCAGGCCAGTGAGAGCAGGGGCACTCTGGAGAAAACCATTGGAAGTGATACAATTACTGCGTTCTGAAAGAAGTAAGAAATCACTGATAGTGGCTAAAACCAGTAAAGACCAACATGCACTCCAATTTATTAGAAGTACCCATCAAATACTAGTTCTCTGTTATGATAATTATCTTGTCTATCACATCACTGACTAGGCTACATCTCTTCACTGCCCCCAACCCGTATGCCAACACATTCAAGCCCCATGGACTCATTTCTGAAGTCCTTCATAGTTCTGCCCCTCCCTGTTCATTTCCTGGAGTTTCAACACCTCAGCTAGTCTTCTCTCACAAGGCTCTCTGGGCTCCTTTCTTCAATATCTATTGTGCATTAGGGCTGTGTGAAGCTTTGGTTGCTGGTTCAATTCGAAGAAGATTCAGCTTGATTTGGCAGCTGAATTTCCAAATCTGAATCAAAGCAGGAGACCCATTAAAAGGTCTCAGTTGAATCCAAATCCTCCAAATCAATTAGGAAAAGATTTGGAGAGATTTGGACATTCAGATTGGCCATGGAGAAGCAGGCACAGCCGGGTGGCTGCAGGTTCTCTTACAGCTCCTCCCGCTGAGCCTGCCTCTCCCTGGGTGGGGGGCAGTTGCAGATGAAGCCCCTATGGCTGCCTTGCCCAGCACCATCCTCTGCCCAACCCCAGCCTCTTAGCACTTAAAAAAAAAAAAAGCCCCAGGTATAGCAGCAGTGATGAGGGTCTCTGGGGGCTCATGGCAAAGCCCACCCCCCATGCAGCACAGGGCAGTGGGGGGCTCCTAGTGGCATGGGAGCCCCCAGGAAAAGCCAGGCCAGTTACTTCCATGGTGAAAGGTGAGGAGGGTTGCCTTAACCCCAGCCCTCACCTTTGGGTGGGCTTTGGAGGCAGCTGTGGGAGTAGTGGGGCCAGGCACAGCAAGCAGAGTTCCACCTGAGCCCAGCAGGGATGTGAGATCCCAGAAACCCCGGAGTGGGTAGTGTAAGGAGTGTAGTGTGTGGCCCTGGACAGAGTAGGGATGAACAGGAGTAGACCTGAAGGGCAGTCCCAGGGGCGTGTTGAGTAGGGCTGAACTGGTAGTAAGCCTGAATGGCAGTGCAAGGGTCAGCCTTGTGAATAGTTGATCATGAAGATGAGAAGACTCCATGGTGGGGTGTGGTATCAGAGGCCCTAGAGGGGGCGTAATAGGAACCCCATGTGTGGGGAAGAGGCCAAGGCATGGTTGTGGTTGCCTGAGGCCATAGTTTGGGCCAGAGGCTGAGTAGGGGGCTCAGACAGAGAGTTGGGGTGAGTCCTGACCCCAGTAAGTCCGTGGCTGCAAAGAAGCTGAGTGTGAGATGAAAGTAAGACTGGTAGGTTGAGCACAATGACCTGCTGCGCCAGGGAGAGAAGGAGAGGGAGTCCCTGTGAGACCTGGGAGCACCAGTCGTGATGCAGAGTATGATTACAAGATGTGGATGCAATCTGCGAGGCATGGGATGTGGTGCAGGGGAGGTTGGAGCCACAGACAGCACCCCTTGGCATTGGGGCATGTAATGGTCAGTCTTCCGTATGTACCATCCATTTATGGAAACAGCAGAGTTATGGCAGGAAAGACAGGGCAGATTGCCCCTTAGAGACAAGTGGGTAGGCCTAGCGTGCCCCCTGCCACACAGACAAATCTGAATCCGAATTGAATACTTCTCTAGTCACACAGGCCTGTTGTGCATGGATGTTCTCCTTGAACTTATGACTAGTGTGCCTCTCCTCTCTTCAGCCAGAGTGACTAACAGACAGAAATGACAATTTTTGCCCAATCTGACCTCAGAAAGCAGTTTATAGCTGCGACCAAACACAAGTACACAGTTGCAGACAAGTTAAACAATGGCTGATCTGGTGAAAATCTGACCCCCTGTTGCATGAGCTATCAGATAAAGATATTTCAAAATGTAGCATCTTTTCTAACTTGTGTCTGTGGAACTCTGAGCCTGTCACTGTTTTCAGAATGGGAAGGGGAAAAGGAAGCAGATTTAGTTTGGGTTTTTTTCAGCCCCCTCAAAGGATGGGACAGGTGTATCGGAAGCCCCCAAGGTGGGGGAGGCCCCAATTCACCCATCCCACCCTTCAGCACCAGCTGGGGGGCCCCAAGAACGAGCTCCCTCTGCTGCCTTCCCCCCCTTCCATTCTGATAACGGGGGAGAGCCCTGGCCATTGCTGTGGAAACTTGGCTGCAGGCTCCCAGCCCCCAGCTAGATTCCCCTTCTCTGTGGAACCAACAGTGAACTTCTGTTTGGTCTGGGGTAAGCTTGTAACTCAGAACACTTTGCAGAAAACCTTGTGAGGTGCAGCTGGGAACTGCACTTCTGTCTGCACCTATAGCCTTTGGGTCTAAATCTGGCCAATAAATGATGTAGGTTTCTTTGACAGCTAGGGAGAGATCAATTCATTTTATTTATATTGTTGTAAAACCTGTGACCTTTGAAGGTACTGCTGTAGCAGCTATGGCATTTCATCAATCCTCTTTCCTGTTGTTACTTAAGTCATTTGCTACACCTTGTTCTGTGTTTCTATAACACTTTAAATAGCAGTGTGCGGATCCAAAATTAGTATTTCTTGATTCTAACACAGTAAAATAATTAATATTAAGAAAGTAGATTATAAAGCAATTGAATATCCCTGACCATTTGTACAAAGCCCAACACAATGGAATCCTAACCCTGAGGAGTCCCTTGGGTGCCATCTTAATAATAATTATAATTACAGATCCACAGTTGGGACTGAATTGAGTTTTATACTTAAAGCAGTATAACAAACACACTATATTCTCTCCATAGTTATAGCATTCATTTGAAGGATATAGATTGTATTCTTTGAGAATTTTTCTCTTCATTTCCTAATTTAATTTTTTTTAAGTTTTTTAAGAAATTGAGACTAAAGGACAGAATTCTATTTCAGCTAGTATATGACTGACATGCAGCTTGTGAATACATCTGAGGGTGCTTACAAAAGTGACTTGCTTTTATGCAATCAGGCCCCTGAAAGCACTCTACAGCCATGACTTAACACACATTCATGGCTGTAGTGAACTTTTTAAATAGCCAGTTGTGTGAAAAAATTAACTCTGGTCAAATCCAGTATTAGATTAAGGCACTGTAAAGCGGAGTGCCTTAAGGATCTTGTGTTCCCTCCAGGGTTAATTTTTTGTGCTTGCACCAGCAGCACCCGCCCAGCCCTGTCCCTGGGGCTGTCAGTAGGAGAGGAAAAAGGAAGGGGAGGGAGCAGCCAGCAGCTCTGGCCACCGGGGAGTGGGGGGACCTATTCCTATGATGAAGCATTTATGCTCCCAAAGTGAGGATTAGAATTACTCCTGCGCTTTAATCAGGTTACTCAAAGTTGGTCGCAAGCTGCACTTCGGTCATTCAGTAGGAGAGAGAGAATTCTTCCTGCAGTATCTGACTTTTCTCAGTCTGTTTACATAAAGATTTCCAGAGAGCTAAATCTTGAGCAGATTTAAAGCAATGGCTAAGTGACTCAATCACCTTTCCCATATTAGTTTTAATTGCTGATAGTTTCTCCTTCAGCAGATGCTGAATGGCATTCTTAAAACTCATGAAGCGTTTCTGTCTTTCAAAATGGTCACCATCTCCCATTATTTTCAATAGACTGAAGACAATGGCTACTGTCAGTTAAGATAACTATCTCAAAACAGATACCAAGGTGTAGGCCATAGAATGCTTCCTTAGGTATCTTGCTGTACCTCCTGACAGCACTGAGTACTGCCACATGTCCTGGGGGCAGCTCTGGTCTGGGTTTTTATGACATCACTTTTCACAGCTATGATTGATGGTTCTTGGTACAGCAATAACAACAACAATAATAACATATAATGAACTCAGGCGTACAGGGAGAGGAAGTTAGTTTTTTTTTTTAACAAATTTGTTTCTTGTTTGTTTTCCTTCTTTTGAGGAAGTTTTCTGGTTATCTTTTCCAAACAATTGCCTGGAGCTGTGGATCCTTGCACAGAGGCTTGAAGCAGTGGGTCACCCCTCTGAGGTATGGAAGGAATGTGTAGCTCTGCGGGAAACAGTATGTAACCTCCAGATGCAATAGAGCCATTACACTCAGCTTTGCTGCAGAAGAGAGCTATTTGCTTTACTAAAGACAGTGCATTGAATTCAAGAAACTGAATCATCCAAACTGGACTTTATCTGAAAAGAAAACAAAAAGATAATAGTTATTCAGGCACATTCCAGAGCATGTCTATGAGGTTATTAGAACAGCAAAGTTCATGTATTATTGTAGGTAAGGAGACTAGGAAACACAAAGTTGCCTTCTCCCCTCCAAATGTTGTATGGGTTCATCAGTGACAGAAATGGACTGTTTAAACCTCTCATTTAGGAGATACTGATCAGCTTCCTCCAACAAGTTTCAGTGTGAATTATAACTGGATCACGCTGTATATCCTTTAGCTGAAATCCACAGCTCTTGTCACTGTCTAGCACACTATAATAATCTAAAACACAAAAATCCATGTTTAGCAAGACCATTTTATCAGCAACATTCTTGGGAGCAGAAGCCCAGGAATAAAAACACACCACAACAAACATGTGAAGAATTTGATAAAGCTGAACTACATTTGTACATCTCTTTCCTGGCTTTTCTCTGTGGGTATTTAAAGTTTTATGGTAGGTCAGAATTGCTTAATATCCACTCCCCATCCCATGGTACTAAACATGTTTTCTTCTACTTGAACATCTGATAAAGCAAACAGAAAAGCACAGGAGGATTTGGATGAATTCAACATCTGAGGAGGCATAAGCTGTATTTATTTCTATCTGTATGTATCCAGAAGGTGACATAGGAAAAGAGGGTGAGGAGCTAAAAGGAGAAAGGGTACGTAGTGAATTCAAAAGGTCTGGTTCTCTTCACAACAGCATGGGTATAACTGAAAACAGTGGAAGTACTGGTATTAAATGAGGGTAAAGTAAGAGACATCACTCTCATAATGCCTGTCATTTATCAAAGCACTTTTGAGGATTGTAGTAAGAAAAATACATGTTGAAAAACCAAGTCCGATACTAGGGTTGGTTTCTGTTGGTCTAATAAATATATCGCATCTACCCAAAGATGTCTGATATCACACATTCTGTTTGGTAAAATGTAGCAGTCACCTTTAAACATGCAAGCAAATAATGTTAACAGAACACCTGAATGAAGGGGACATATGGATATCATCATGCTGACTAATGGTAAAGGCAGTCTTCCTAAATATATTAATATAGACCAAAGGTTCTCAACCTCTGCCCTTGTGGGCTGACTCTGCACCACTAGTCTGGACGGTAGTGCTGAAAGGTTGGGCATCACTGATATAGGTAATGAATAGGTGAATAATTGATAATAGCCACAATCTGATTTTTTTTCATGCAAAACTGATGACTTAACCCCACCTATTTTTATCACTGGATGCTAAAAAATATTATATTCAACTGGCAATATTAAAAAGGAACTTTAGGTGCTTTTGGACCAGGACCAACATTTCAAAACTGGGTATCAGTTGTATATGCTAATTCATATGCAGCCATAAAAGTCAGAGGATACCTTTCAAGAAAAAAATCCCTTTTTAAGAGGTACATACCAAAAATGCCCATCATCATCACTTCTTTTTGTTACAGTAATAGAACTATTTGCCCATCAGTCAGAAATAATTCAAATATAAGGGGAATAAACATAGGACAACAGGAACATAAACTAGAACTATATGCTAATGATGTTATATTATTAATAACAAAACCAATTAACACACTTTCTGAACCACAAAAGGAAATACTAAAATACGGCAGACTTCCAGGTTTTACAATTAACTATAAAACTTCTAGATATAGGTGAAGGACTAGGTATACAAGGAGATAAAAGACAGGTATAAATAAAAACAGGTACATGCTTCATTAAAGTACTTGAGTGAATATTACAAAAAATGAAAGAATTTGTACAGCTCTAATTATACTCCTTTGATTGAAAGAATTGAAATAGATTTAAAAAAACTCATCAAACTATGAAGTGTTATGATTAGGTACACATAATAAACTATATATAATGCCAATGAATCTTGGATGAGTGGCAAAGTACAATAAATACATTTATTTGGGGAAATCAGAAACCTAGAGTGTTATACAAGATAACACTGAATTTAATCATAATAATGTATTAGGTAGGTTTAGTATCTGGGGGTCATATAACTATCACAAAATGTGGACATTTATTCAATGAACATATATTCATATCTTTTGAAGAAATGCACCATACTTCAGGGGACCTGAAAATCTCAGGTTTCCAATGCCTGCAACAGACACACTTTTCAACACCTGCCTAAAGGCAGGCAGACCTGGAGAAATTTGACAGAATTTTAGAAAATATTGGTATCGTCTACAAAACACACAGGCCTATTGTCTGTGTTATATAAAGCATTTTTAAAGGCCATAGAGAAGAAAAAAGCATTACTTGTAGCAAAATGGGCTATTGACATTGAATAAAAAATTAGTGCTGAAGGATGAGAGACCATCTGAAACAATGATCCTCATACATCCACAGTAATAAAATAAATTTATTTTAAAATCCTATAGTGATGGTATTTTTCCCCACCTAAAATGTAATGTGTTTATGGTTTGGAACCCACTTAAATCACAGCAAGACAAAGGGTTTTACAGACCACTTGCTGGAACCAGGGCTGATTTCACAGGCATTTAACAGCAGCTCCACCTGTCACTGCTGATTGGTGGAGGGCCCTGACAGCGCCATCTCTCACTGCTGACTGGCTGAGAGGAAAAAAACAACATAATTAAATAGCAAATCCACAGAAATATCATATAAATTATCATATTATTAAACATTTAAGTATTAAATTTAAATCTGAATTTTTGTATTCCATCAAGCTTTTGTTGGGTTGATTCTGCAAGAAATTGTAGCCAGCACCATTTTTTCACAACAATCACAGAGATCACTGTTTTTCACAGTTTCCACAAAAATTGCAAAACTGCTTTTTAAGTAGGCCCCTATTTATGGTATAGCATGGGCATGTGGGTCCCCTCACCTCCCCTTGTCCAAGTTATGATCCCCAGGATCTCTGCCTCATCTTCCCTCTCTCTTGCCTGCACATCTTGATGTTATGATGATCTCTGAGAGGATGAATGGTATCTTAAGCATTGGGCTGCCTGATGAGGGTCGTTCTCCCGTGGGCTTCCCTACACCCTGCCCCTTTCCTCTCATGTGATGAGTTGTAATTCTCTATTGGCAGAGAAGGTGAGTTACTGGACCTCAGGTCCTCCACCAGTCTGGATTGGTTACTTGGCTCCACAGCTGGCTGATATGTTAGGCCTTTGTGAGTTGGCAGTGATCTGATCCGGCTTCGGATCTGGCCGCTTCGGATGGGTTTCTGCCTTGATCTGGCCAAAGCGACTCCAAAGCTTCCCCATAGGTTATAATGGAGAAACAATGAAATATCTATAACGTTGGTGTTTTTTGTCCGATTTAGCTTAAACTTGCAGGGATGGTAGCATCTGCTAAGAGCATGAAACCTGCCAAGTTTCAAGAGATTGATGCAGGGGTTTGGAGGGAACTGTACCACAAATTTGTGAAAGCCAAACTCATGTCACGGCTGTGTGTTACAACACCGGGGGGGCGGGGGCGGTAAAAACTGCAGGGGTGGCAGCTGTTACTGAGGCCACAGAGCCTGCCAAGTTTCAAGGAGATAGGTGCAGGGGTTTGGGGGGAACTCCACCTCAAGCTGCGGGCAAGCAAAACTCATGACATGGGTGACACTGTGTGTGTTAAGGTGCAGCGGGGTGACAGCTGCAGGGGTGGTGGCACCTGCTGTGAGGCCTGCCAGCTGTTGAGGAGATCGGTGCAGTAGGGTTCTGGGGCCCTGCACCCTGAGCTGCTGACAGGCAAAACCCATGCCAAGACTGTCTCTGTCTTGGGGCAGTTGATTGTCTGTATTATTTCCTCTCCTTCGCCTGGTTTTGTAGGTGCTAATTGCTGCTCCTTACATCGTTATGTAGTAGCCAGGTCCTGTGTCTTGAGCTGATCCCTGAGTCCCTGGTCCCTGAGTGAATCATGATTGATTGATCGGTACCTGGTAGCACAGCAGCTTAGCAGCCCGGCCAGCAGCAGTGTCTCCCCTCCCCGCCCCGAGCCAGAGACGCTCAGTCCCACAAGCACCCATGGCACCAGTTTTGCTTGTCTGCAGCTTGAGGGGCAGTTTCCCCAAACCCCTGCACAGACGTTATTGAAACTTGGCAGGCTTTGTGGACTCAGTAAGGGCTACCACCCCTACAGTTTTCACCCCGCTATGTTGTAACAGCTAGAAGTGATATAAGTTTTGCTTTCAGAAATTTGGGGTGCTGTCCCCCCAAATCCCTGCACCAATCTTCTTGAAACTTGGCAGACTTCATCCTCTCTTCAGAGTCTACCACCTCTAAGAATTCCATCCAAATCGGACAGAAAGCAACAAAGTTATAGATATTTTATTGTTTCCCCATTATACCCTATGGCCGGATCGCCGAGGCGGCTCCGAAGCGCTTCGGGAAGCGGAAAGAGGTGGTGCTTCGACCTGGATGTGCTGCTTCAGACCCCAAAGTGTCCAAAGCTTGTCTGGATCTGAAGCTCTGTCCAAAGCCTCGCACAGCCCTAATATCTGTCCCTCCTAGATAGGTCTTTCTGTTCTGATTTAGATGTTCCTGTCTAGTCTGCTATCACCTTTCTTCCCCTTGGGTTTGCAGATCTTGTGTGATGAAGCCTCTTTCCACTGGTCTTCAAGACCCTTAACTAAGCAGCTCTCTATAGGGTCCAGGGGTATGTATTAGGACCCACTTAAATGTAGCTTATATGCACAAGGGATCTTACTTTCCCCTACTATCACACCCTTGCCTGGGAGCACTACATTAAAAAAAACAAAGGAACAGGCTCCCACCTCTTTGCCTATAGTAGGTATTCTGGAAGGCAAATAAAACTCTGAATCCTGGGTTTGAAAGTCCCACTTAGCTCCCTGTAGCTAATGGAAACCTGGGGACAATTTACCCAGTCAGTCCAGACAAACTCCTCCTTTGTCTGGGCTATCTTAGAGTCCCTTGGGCGTAGTCCTGTCTCCACGGTCTGTCCTTGCCCTCTTCCCTGATGGGCTTGGCAACCTTTTCCTGGGGCACTCCCTCTACATGTCCCTGGACCACCTGCTTTTGGGGGCCACCCACCACTACCCCGCTGTCTTCTGTCACTTGTCTCACTTGATGGGTCAGGTCAGTTGTTTGCTTGTGATCATTATATCCTGGTGTCTCATGAGGGTTCAACTGGCTGTGTCTCTGAAGCTGCAGGTCTTACCCCAATCCTGCTCCACCACCTTTGTTCCTGGGACTGCTGAAGCTCTCTTCCCCTTTTAAACTGCCTGGGCTTCCTCCAGGCCAATCAGCGCTGGCTCCTGGGGACACGTGTTCCCCCAACCCTGGAGCTGACACACTGCTCCAATTTTCCCCCAGAACTCTTCTCCGGTACACCAGGGAAGCGCAGCCTGGCAGGTGAGTTTCCCCTCCCAGGAGCTCTCCTGTGGCATGCCAGGGCAGCACAGCTTGCCCAGAGACCATCAGGTGAGTTTTTCCCTGGAGCCCTCCTTTGGTGTGCTGGGGAAGTGCAGCTCACCCAGACACCACTAGGTGAGTTTTCTGCCAGCTTCGCCATTCCCATGGGGGTCTAGCAGAGGCTGTGTCCAAGTCTCTGCTACATATAGGAACAGGCAAATGTTCAAGTGAATGTGGTCATTTGGGTGGATTCTACTACATGTGGTAGACATGTCCCAGAACCAAACTGCTTTGGAAGAAGTTTGGAGATACAGTGAGGAAAATAACAGGATGCCAGCAATCAGATAACCCATCCCAACCAGGAATGCCCAATCTCTTGTTTCCTAAATAGTTGTGCAACCTAATGGCAAATATCTGTCCAGTTGGATCTTTTCCCTAGTAGCAGAGAGGTAGTTAGCCATGTTAGTCTGAAGTCAGGCAGAAGCTGAGGTAGAAATGCACTGTATAGACTACCTGAAGTAGAGAGCATTCATGAGTGAGATCTCACTCACCAGATGGTAAACAACAGTGCCGGGGACCCTCTGGAAAGCCCTTTGCAGCCATTCATTTCCCCAAGTGCTTGGAACACCAGAAACAGATATGGTAGTGCAGTTTCTCCTAATCCCAATGCAAGTACCATTTCCTTTTCACACCCCAACCCTGGGATAACTGCCTACCAAGGTTTACCAATCCTGTATTCTAGACGAAGACAATTAATGAAAAAAACCCTTCCTCTTCAACTGTTTAATTTTTTTTCAAGATGTCTCTCAGATAACAAGCGCTTAAAAACTCTACTGCCCTCTCACCCCAGGAAGGAGTGAAACCATAACCAGAATACATGTCAGTCTCTCATCTCTGTCTTTTTCTTTTATATAAAATGAATCCAGCACATTGGTTGTCAGTTCCTCCTAACCAAGGACCTTGCAAAAATTCATCTACTCACTACAGGTTTCCATTCTGTAGTTTAGCTACCCAGGATTTTTATATTGTACTCCTAAACTGAAGCCATACCCGTCCTATTTATATTAGGAAATAAACCTACTTCCTCACAAAGAAGCACCCCATCTACATCACCTGTGGCTTTAATAGTCACCTTGGCCCTCACTGATTTGTCTCACTTGGGAGGTACTGGACCTGTCAGAACAGAAGATGTTCCCCAATCCACTTGAAGGAACAGATACTCTGTGACAACTGGAAATCAAAAGTTAAGGGGAACGTATTTTGCATTCATCACCTTTTCACATTGCTTACAAGGCTGTCAGCAGCACACTCCAGCACTCCATAAGAATTTTACTTCATCTCTAGCAGATACTGAAAGTAATTCACACTCCATCTTCATCTAGCTCACAGTCTGTTGTAAAATCTTAATGCAATCTCATATGTTTTGCACTGCCAGAGGGACAGATAGGCCTGTCACACACTCCATGCACTTGGTAACTTATTCTGCCCTAATGTTGTAAATGTCATCATTAAGGTTTCGAGTTACTGGTAGGGCACTGACATAGCTCCCCGCTGTAACTCATGGTGCTTCACAGAAGGCAGCATGAGTTACAGTGAACCTGTTTAGTGAGGTGGGGGGGCGGGGGGAATTGAGCTCTACTTTGTAGCCAATCCAGTGGAAAGAGTGTCTGCAGCCTCTCTTCCCTATCCACCCCCACCCCCACTTCCAGCTCTGGTGCTCTCTGAAGGATGGTAGGGGGAAAAGGCAGGGGAGGGAGCTCCAGTCTGGGGTTTGCCCAGCCTGTGCTGGAGAAAGGACAGGTAGATTGGAGCCCCCCACCTTGAAAGGAGCTCCAATTCACCTGCCCCCCCCCCATCCAGCACAGACTGGGCAAATCTGAAACTGGAGCTCCTTCTTCTGCCTTCTCCCCTTCCCATCCTTCAGATATAGCCAGGAGTGGGACTGGGCTGTATCAGCCCAGCTCTGCTTGCATGCAGGGACAGATGAAGTTAATGAAGACACTCCACTTTGGAGCACCTTCATTTGGACCCTCATTAAATTTGTCATGTGATCGGGCACTTCTAAAGCATTCTGCAACCATGCACTTCTGTCATGGCACAGCTGTAGAGTGTTTTCAAGGGGCTGATTGTGCAACAAATATCACTTATGTCAGTGCTGGTAGTGTGACAAAATGGTCCATGTATTTATATTGCCACAGCACTTAGCAGCCCCAGCCACTGTTCTCAGTTCTATGCAAACAGAAGGAGATGGTCCTTACCCTAAAGAACTTAGAGTCTAAAATAAGAAATAACAGGTAAATACAGCCAGACAAACAGGTGTACAAGTAAATGAGGAGACAATACTCATCAGCATGCCAGGCAATAGTCTCTACTCAGTAGCAGCCCATTCTTGAGTTCTGTAGGCTTCATAGCAAAGGAAAAGTTGGTGCCACTCATCAGCATAGAAGAGACATGCTTTTAAAAAAAACAAACTGATCATTAGATGCAGATACAGGAAAACTGGACAGAAGTATAATTAGAAAGTTTTGTGCCCTGGGAAAAACGCTGCCAGAGAGTAGAAGTGAGAAGTATGATCTTACCCACCTTGTGGGCTGAAAGTCTGTCCCATTTACCCATTCCAGTTATGCTACTGGGGTTGGAGAGTTCTTGTGGCCATGATAGTTGAGGAAATGTATACAAGGCAAAGATTTATGTATAGTTGGGAGAGCTGTTTGACAAGCTGTTGGGCATTGAGTATCTTCTTCACATTTTGCAGGTGTCAAATGGGGAGCTGCCCCAACTCTGCCTGCTTTGAGCAGTGCAGCATATAAAGGTCATGGAAGAGGGTCAGGGCTTTGAGCAGAAACAATCTCAGAACTCAGCAGAGTGAAGGGGGTGTTATTATACCTGACCCCAGTGCTGGGCAGAGGAAGGAAAAGGTCTTAACACGGTCCCTTATTGGTCCGTCTCCATTTCTGTGACAGGCAGGCCGAGGTCTAGGAAAAAAATCAGTTGTTCCACAAATCAGAAAGCAAGTGAAAAACTGTAGATCTGGACTAGCCAACAGTATTTATTCATCAAATTGAAGGCTAAGTCAGTCTGAAATGGGTGAGGGGCCCCTGAGACTGGCAGCAAAGTGTATAGCTGGTAGGAGTGTGTGAAATGGGTTGTATTCAATTTGGATTCGGCCTGAATCAGGAATGGTGATTTGATTCGTTCATTCGGATCACTGTCTCTGATTCAATTTGGCCAAATCTGAATCTGAAGATTCAATGCTTAGTTTATATATATTAAAATAGCTTTAAATGATTAAAACATTAATACTGTAATAAAATATTTCAAAAATTGTTATTGGCTTGATTCATTGTTTTATGATTGGTCTATATAACTTCTAAAGATTTCAACTTTTTCCTCAATTTAGGATGGAAAAAAAAATCAAATTCTCAAAGGCTCTCAGAAGATGGGAAAACTGTTTCTTCCTCAACACTGATAAAAATTCAGACCTGCCTGTAAAGATTGTGCTGTTGTGCAGTTAGGCTGTGTGTGCTCTGAAAAAGCTCAGTTTAAATAACTGGATGATTTCACAATAGGTCTTCTCCAAATCCCAAGAGACACATATCATCCAAACACCTATTTTCCCTTATTATTTCACTGTGAAAAATGCCTTTGAAATGGAGATAAAGTGGGTTTTCTAAAATACTTTCTGTTAAAAACCAGTTTAGCTGATTGATTTATACTCTTCTTTGTAGAAAATCTTGCATCTGGTCTTGAAAATCTATAAAGGAAAGAACATGAAGCTGTCAGAAATCATCTGAAAATGTCAGCTGCCTCATGCAGAGCAAAACTGCACAATGTAACACTGAGCCCTGTGTTCTGTTTGGACACAGATCTGCGATGGAATCAGGCACAGCTACTGAGCAAAGAGACAAATAGACCTTCATTCCCTCTTCCTTGCTGCCATTGTTGGGACAGGATGGCTCTTCTGGTAGCAGGAACTTTGTAATTACTCCCCACACAGGTCTCATCAATCCCTATGCCGCTCCCCCATAATGACCATTTGCAACTTAGCCATTACCTTATAGCAGGGGTGGGCATTTATTTCAGCTGGAGGGCCATTTAATGAGTTTTGGTGAGCTGTCAAGGGCCACAAGGGTATCCCCACCCCTTGGTCACCATTTTCAGACTAGAAAAAAAAACAAATTATGTACTAAAAATCAAACATCCACAGTAACATATTTGAATTTTATTTTTAAAAGATATTTTTTTCCTAAATTGTTTGTTTGCATTGTGTACATAGGGGTGATTGCATAATAGCTCAAAATGAAGTCTTACTCTTGTATACTGTGGGGGTGTGGAGGGCTGTGGATGTATGTGGGGTCTGGGGGAGGGTGTGGGGGTATGTGTGTGTGTGTGGATGTGGGTGGGCAGGTATGGGGTTTTGGGGGTGTTTGTGGGGATGTGTGGGTGGGTATGGGGTTTGTGAGGAGGTGGGAAGGTGGCTGAAGGTATGGGGGGGAGGTGTTTGGTGGGGTGCATGTGGGTAGCAGTGAGCAAGGCTTCCCCCCAGAGGTCCATAGGTGTGTGTGCGGGGGTGCATGTGGGGAGGGTTGAAGGGGTGTGGGTGGGTATGGTGTGTGATTGGGTGTGGGGAAGCCCAGTGTGGGATCTGGGCAGGTGCTGCAGGAAACACTGGGCAGCAGTAAAGAGGAGGCCACTTTTCACCCACGCCAAGCACACTCCTGCCCAGCCATCATTGCTGTTGCTGCAGCTGTTCAGCATGAGCAGGCAAGTCCACAGCAGGCATATCAGGTAGGTCTGGGCTGCACATAGGACCCTACCAGTATTGCAGGGCTGGGGCCAGGGGTGGTGCTACATGCTTGATAAGACTTTGTCTGTACAGTACTCGTTGTTTCTATTTCAAAACTTATATGTGAATAAGTTTTGAAATAGAAACAACGAGTACTGTACAGACAAAGTCTTATCAAGCATGTAGCACCACAGCCCAGTATTTGATTGGTGTCTGAAATGGCATTTGTTTGAGCTCCGCTTAGTCTGTAACAGATTTCAGCAGCCACATGACAAGACTATAAAGCAGGGGTGGGCAAAATACAGCCTGCAGGCCAGATCTGGCTCACAGAGGAGCTTTGTCCAGCCCATGGTGGTTCCCTCAGTCCTGCCTGGCCCAGGCACTGTCCCACTGTGATGCACCCTGCTGCCCCCTGGGCATGCAGTAGGGCTAGGGTGGTTCCACAGTTGGACTGCCTTTCTAGGCAGCCCAGGCAGTGGCATCTCCTTCCCACTGTCACCACCCCTGGCCCCAGCCCTGCAATACTGGTAGGGTCCTATGTGCAGCCCTCTCCCCTTCCCCCACCCCCTCCTGTCCCGCCCACCACCAAAAGGCAAATGAGTTTTCTGTTTGTCACTGATCTAAACTAAGCTGCTTACAAAAAATGTTAGATCAGTTCTGCCTCAGGCTTTTTGAATGTCTGTATGTAGGCATTAAAGTTTCATCATGTTTCATATTTGAGGACAGCATGTTGTTTTTCTACTTGCTTTTTCTGTTCTCCTGTGTTCTGATTTGGTCTTCAGCAGTCTCTGAGAACTTGGCACTTCCTGATGCTTCTGACTGACATAATAGCCAACCTTCATCTCCCTTAGGAGGCCAGACTGAATAAAGTCCACAGGTATTACAAGCATTTGCAATATCAGCAAATGAGGAAAGTACTATTTGTTTTGTAATGAAGTTGCTAATGCTATGTTTTGATCATCCCCTTTATGTTAAATTGTGAAGCAGATAACATGCATTGGTGATGTTGGAAGCTAGCCCAGAGGTATATTTTCCTTGGACAATTACATTCCAGGGAAGGGCCAGTTTGACACACACAACTCACTTCTCCAAACTCAGAGTGAGCAAAGGTAAAAGGTTAAAAGGTTAGGGGAAAGAAATAAAAAAAAAAATGCTAGAGCAAAATTAATAGCTTAAAAAAAAAAGTAAAAATGGAGAGGGTCATGGGTATGCTGTTCCTGTACATATAAAGGAGCCTAGCAGCTGAAGGCCCTTTGCCCAGAAATTGGGCATGGTCCTTATAGCCTGTGGGTGATATGAAATGGTATTGAGAGGATCAGAGACTTGTCCTACCTATGTTTCATGCTGGCCAGGAAAGTTGATCAAGCACAGAGGGTAGAGGGTACTGCATCTACTCTAGTGGTTTCTAGGAGAAGCAAAAGTGCATTGAACCTTATACAAGGCTTTTGTGGGGGATGGTTTCACAAAGTTTGGCTTAGTCAGGCATGTTAGAGGCCAACACTTGGAAGCTCTGCCATTTGTCTGAATTTCCAGTTGTGTAGAGAAGGATACTTGCTTGCCTAATGAAAGCATGAAATAAGAAATCCTCCAAACTAGGTGAGCACAGAATCCTATAATAGTCCTAATGGGCTGGACAACTTCACCAGCTCCAGCATCAGCCTTACATGTACAATTGACCCTGCTGATGTCAAGGAGCTTACTCCCATTGAACTCAAATAGATTCTTTTCCACTGAACCAGGGTTAAGGCACAATTCCTATTTCAGCTGCTGTTCCAGGCTGTAAGATGGTACTAGAGAGATAGCAGGGCTCTCTTTGTAGTTCTCTTGACTACACTAAGCCTTTCTGACACCAAAACACAATTTCCTCCAGCCTCCCAGACTGAACCATGACCCTTAGGGGCCCTGCTTTGACCACTCCTATCCAAGTAGTGAGCTCATGGACTCAGCTTCTAGCTTCAGAGACCCTCTGAGCTCCGTGCCTAACAGGCAGCACCTTCTCTCCAACTTTCCCTTTCCTCCTGACCGGACCATTACACTCAGGCAATTTTCTTCAGTGGCTTATTCCTGCATTTGAAGTGACCCCATTTTCCATTAAATCAATCACTTTGCTACTATTATTTAAAAGCAAGAGAAGAAAACTCTGGCTTTCACAAAATTACACTAATTTACACCAGGAGACAACCTGGCCAAGGGGATGCCTGAGTCTGATTTCTCATGTTATTGTAAATCAGGCATAATCACTAGAGTATGAAGTCATTGGAGTTATATTGGCATCAAAGTTTTGTGAAATAAGGGAAAATCAGGTCCCATGCATCTGCATGGGATGTGAGGGCACTGCTTGGAGGCTGTAATCTGGGAGCATAAAACTGCACTGGTGCTTTTCTCTGGCTAACAGCATGTTTCAATGAAGGCCTTGTTACAGTTTTTCTGATTTAGCAAAACTCCCTGGTTTTAAGCAGGAGGATAAAAAAATGAATTTTTAATCAAGTTTTTTCTATCCAGATTCAGTGGTCTTACTGGGAAGCATCCCTGTAAAGCTACTATTGTAGTGAGACTTAATGGATTTAATATTTATAGACAGAGAGGCAGGATACGGCCTGTACTGTCTTGCAATTTATGTGTTGGCAGCAGTGGTAGTTGGGAGATGTGTTCTGAGGCTCAAAAGAGTGCTTACGCTTTGTAAATATAATCGGTTCAGGCTGAAGTGAGTGAACAGTGTGGAATGTTTCTAAGGCCAAATCAGACTTTTGAAAAAACACCATTGAGCCAGTGCTACTTGACTGTGTTGTGAAAGCATGCATCTCTGAGGTCAAGGCATAACCTCTTGGCTCAGAAATTAAGGACCCTAGTACACTAACTGAAAATTAAAATGTTGCATATGCTCTGAGTGCAAAAAAATTGTAGATAGTGAATGTAAGAAGCCTTCCTGAGAAGCACTAGCCTATGCTGGTGGTCTCCCTGTCTCAGAGCTGGATTTCTGGCTCTCACTCCCTATTTTTCAAAAACATTAATAATCATAATCCATATAAAACTGTCATATTGGTTCAACATGTACGTCACCAAAGCCCTGACTAATTTGTCAAAGATTTAGTGTTCAGTTGAACAAAGTCTCATTTTTGTAAGCAGATGCAGTTTGTTGGATTGTCTTGTCATCACCCACAAATTTCCATTGGAAAGATGCGTAATATCAGCAAGTTCTGAAAGTGAAAAAATTGTACAATTTAATATAGTATAGTAAACAATCATTGCTTGTTCTGTGTCACTTATTAATTAAATAAAGTGAGCTTGGAAAATAATGTTGTGTGCATGTGTATATGCTGGCATGGACATTCATCCAAGTACAGACAGCCTGGGTCTATAAAGCTGCTTCATAGCTGGATCTTTTAGATTTCCAAGGACTGGAGAGTGTTTGAAGGAACTGTATTATATTAACCATGTTCTCAGAGACTATGGATTCTTCTCCCATGACCTGAACTCTTTGTATACTGTGGTATCCCTTTGGGTGTTAATAGCCTTGTTCATCTCTCTTGATCTAATCAACCCAACCAACTTACTACCTCACTTAGCAGCATCCCCTCCCCCTGTCCCTTTTATCATCTATATAAAGTCTTTCCATCATACTTTCTTCCATTCTATTCACAGCATCTGAAAAAGCAAGTTGACAGTATCTGATGAGGTGAGCTTCAGCTCACAAAAGCTTGTGCTATAAATATACATATACTTGGTTAGTCTATAAAATGCAAATCTACCCTGCCTTCAAAGTTGTTGCCAGCAAATGCTTAGAACTGTCTGAACTAGTCAGTCTCTAACATACCACCCTTTCCTACCTTCTGCCTCCATTCAAGGGACATGTTTAGGGCAGATTAAGAGGGAGGGGCAACAGGAAATTGGGTTCCAGGAGTACCAAAACTGAGGCTGCATTGTCAATTGATAAGCCAATGTGAGATGAGGTAAATCAATGAGGGACAGACACCAAACACAGAGCCTTGTTGGCTGTGGCAAGGCACAGACAGATAAGTAGCAGAGGGAAATTAATTCACAAAAGATGATTTGTTTGCACTGCAGTAGCAGCACATCCCAGCATTGAGCAGCTCTGCCCATATCCTACTCACACCCCCAGACACTTTTCAAACCCAGAAATGTGCCAGTGCAGTTATTCCATGTTCATCCTACTGTGCCCACTCTCAAGCCTATGGTCTCCAGTGGACCTAGGAATGAATGGCTTCTGGGAACAAGCCCATCAGAAAACTTCTAAGTTTGGAGAATGTCATTGGATGTGGGTAGGCATAGTGCGATCCAGTCTTGCAGCTCCAGGACTCACTGATACCATAGTATGTACAAACTGCAAGGATCATAGCACAGTCAGGCATCAATTACAGCAGAAGGGTCAAGCTGGTTAAGTAAGGCAAGGGACTTGAGCCTGAGTATCAGTATACAAGGAAAGTGCTTTCCATGTTATGGATAGAGTAAAGCCTTATATGAAAGGACCCAGGATATTGTTGATGAACAGGTGCCTTGGAGGTCAAGAAGAGCAACAGTGGTTTTTGGTGAGGTGACAGAAAGGAGAGAGAAAAGGTAAAACCTGAACCAGAGAAAATCACTGACTGCAAAGTTGGTAATAGAGTGCTCACTCATGCCCATGCTCAGGCTCCAGAGGAAGCCATGTTTGTGGGTGAGGAGTGTAAGGGCTGAGGCAATATGGGTATCCAGGATGGAGACTGAAAATACTCCTCAGGCTCTCACTGAACTAAGTGGAAGGGGATAAGTATTAGGATGTGTTTCAAGCTCAAAACAGCAAAATCAAAATGAAACAAAAGCCTTCAAAACAGCTTCAAAATAAAACAAGGGAACCTGAAACATTTCAGAAGTTTCTAAACATTTCGAGTTTCAAAGCCAGGCTTACTGGATTTAGCATCAGTCCCAGCCGGCAGCAACTGCCTCCTGTCATCCAGCAAGCAGACTGGGGGCTCACCAGCAGCCCCAGCAGGGCTGTGGGAGCTATGCCAGACTCCTCCCAGGGGTGCACACCCCCAATCTGCCTGCCAGATGACAGAGCAGCACTGGGCACAGCCTGCACCCAGCACTGGGAAGATCAGTGCTGCTTCTGGCCCCAGGTGGCAGCACCTGCCTTCTCTCATCCAGCAGGCAGATCAGGGGCCCGCACCCCTGGGGGGACTCCAGCACAGCTCCTGAAGCCCTCCTGGGGTGCCAACAGCCCCCCGATCTGCCTGCTAGATGAAAGGAGGCTGTTTCTTCTGCCTGGGGCCAGTGAAAGCCAGGGCCATCCCTAGGGAGGGGTGAATTGGGGCAGCCACGCCAGCCTTTGCACTTTGGGGGGCCCCGCAGAGCCAGGCAGAGTGGCTGTGGTGACTCTGCGCTGCCACCAGCACTACCCCGCCATGCTGCCGCACCAATGGCTGCTGCCAGAGGTGACCCAAGGAGGGTTTGGGGCCTGGGGCAAATCAGTTGTCCTGCCCCAATCCCATGTGCCCTGGATGTGAAGAAGCCACCACCACTGCCACCATCAGCACCAGTGGTGGCAGGGGGAGAATAGCAAGTGGCTGGACACAAAGCCTGGGCCACTCTGCCCAGGTCCAAGGGGCCCCTGCAAAGCACGGGGCCCAGGGCAGTTGCCCCGATTTGTTCCCCCCCCACCCCCAGGGATGGCCCTGGATGCCACTGGCCGCAAGCAGCAGCACCCTCCTCCTCTCATCTGGCAAGCAGATTTAGGGCCCACTGGCACCCCTGGGAGGGATGTGGGGGTTGAGCTGAAGTCCTCCTGGGGAATCCTCTTGGGGGTGCAGGCCCCTGATCTGCCTGCCAGATGAGAGGAGGTGGGTCCTGCCACTGGTCCCAGGTGGCAGCACTCACCTCCTGTACCCTGCGCACAGACTGGGAGCCTGCCTACACCCCAAGGAGGGCTGCTAGGGCTGTGCCAGAGTCCTCCTGGGGGTCGGGCCCCCAATCTGACTGCTGGATGACAGGTGGCAGGTGCTGCCTCCTGGGGCCAGTGGGAGCACTGATCTTCCCAGCACTGGCTGCAGGCTGCATCCAACACTAGTCTGTCATTTTTTTGGCAAGGAGATTGGGGGCCTGTACCTCCAGGAGGAGTCTGGCACAGCCCCCGCAGCCCTCCTTGGGGTGCAGGTGAGTCCCTGATCTGCTTGCCTGCCACATTTTATGATTCCCCATTATAACCTATGGGTGAAATGGTGAAACAGCATCAAAACATCAAAACAGTTTTGACAAAATGAAATGGAACAGTGCTTTTGAAATGAAACGAGATGAAATACTGCCCCATCAAAACGGTAATGGAAGTGGAACGGTGCTGTTTCGTACAGCCCTGATAAGTATTACATTCTAATGCTGTAGGGGAGATGCTGGGTGAAAGTGTGAGATAAATGCAAACAGGTTAGAATTATGAGTCTGCTGCATCACTGGGAATTTCAGACTTATCGGGGGTTGGCAGTGTTTGAAGGAAGCAATTGAATGGGGATGCATAAGGTCGGGCTGAGAAATAATGTGGAGCAATGCCACTTCTTAACGGAAGAGTGGAGTGAATAGGGAAAATGTTTTTGTTTGTTTTTTTCCTGTTTTTTTTGCACCGGTCCTGGAAGCACTGCAAAACCAGGTCAATGCATGGAGTGGATAGAGCAAGCTCCAGTTCTACCACCCAGCACCAAAAAGAATCTGCTCAATCTAGACCTCCGATGGAGGACATATCAGAGACAATCACCTGCCCTTGGGAACCCACCTACGTGGTCACGCTGCTTCCCCTGCCAGGTAAGTAAAACTTTTTCTTTTTTTTTTATATATTAAAAACATTTTATTAGAAAAAGCTGTCACTATGAAACACATTAAGAAAAACTACAAGT
>NW_017728916.1:28404344-28430887 GCF_001723895.1 Crocodylus porosus
CTAGGTTGGTGGACTCCTCCTCCTCTGGCTTTTCTTTATCCCTCTCCTTTGCTGCGTGTGACTCTCGGGCTTTGTTCGCGTAGGACAGGGGGCACTGGCGCTGCAAGTGTCCCTCACCTCCACAAACGGTACATTTCAGTTCCTTTTGACAGGCCTGTGCCCGGTGCCCCCTGCCGCCACACCTGTAGCAAACTGTCAGGCTACAGAAGGCAGCCAGGTGCCCCGCCAAGCCGCACCTGCTACACAGTTTCGGCTGGCCATGATAAGTCACGTATCCGCGGTAGGGCCCTATGGACACGACAGAGGGCAGGTGTCTCACCCCGCCGGGGTGTCTGGGGTCTTCGTCCAGGTAAATAAAACGGTTGGACAGAAGTCACAGGCTTGCCTATGTGGACCATTTCAGCAGATGATAGCCTTTCTCAAGGGCTGCAGTTCTGGATGAACTTGTCTATTGGGGTAACTATAGGTGGATTGAGGAAAGGAGTAAGGGGTGCAGACACCCCATGTGCAGGGAGCAGTGGGTTTCCAGTGGGTCACTGCAGGCTTCTACCAGAGCTCTGCCAGTGCAGGGAGATTGCCGAGCCTGGTTGGTGTAGGCTTTTGCTGGAGCCATTGCTTTCACATGGCTCCAAAGCCTGGAGGGTGAGAGCTGCTGCCATTCATACACTCTTTTTCTCCTGCCTTCAAATTTGGCATGAGGCAAGAGATGGGGGTTTAGAACAGTGGAGGCTCTCATTCCCTGGGCCTTGAAGCCACATGAAAACAGCAAGAGCCTACACTGAGCAGCTGAGGAACTCAGATTGTTCCCTGCTGCGGCAGACATCTAGCAGGAGCCCACATTGACCAGCCAGTTCTGGGAGCTCAGTGCACATGTGGAGCTCAGGAAAAGGCAGGCTGCAATGACACCACCACATCCCCAGCCCTGGATTCACCCATGGAGACAGCTTTTGCTCAGAGTAGAAACACTTGTCCTAACGTCTCCACTACATTCTGAGTGGGAAAAGATTTTTGAAGCATTTTAATTGTTCATGTGTAAAAGTTGATTGAGGTGGGCAGGGTGGCTGGTAGAAGTGGGCAGTAAGAATGGGCAGGGATGGGTGAAGAGGAGAAACAGGCATTACCACATGGGGTAGTGGTACAGGTCTGAGGAGGACCTGGCATGCATGATATGGAAGAGACTGAGTCATTTTCAAGGAATAATTCTTACTTCCTTATACAGTAAATTGGGGGGGGGGGGGTTGTATTAAATCAGCTTTTATCACTGAATCAATCTTACACTTTTCTATTCTTGTTCTCCACAAATGACCTTTTTTAGCTTTCCTCAGCTCTTTCCTGATGGGACTTATTAAGAACTGCTGCTGATTCTTGCAGGCATTCACTTTCACTTACCATCTTGGGATTTTTTGGACAATGTTTTGTTGAAATGTCCTTGCAGCTTTTTGCTGTACTTAATATCAGCTCTGCCTCCAGATTCATGTGCCTTCATCAAACAAAGACATCTTATGTGAACATAATTCTTCCCATCCCAGGCTCAGGAATGAGGGATGAATCTCAAAAGGTTTAGAGCTTCAGTTCAGACAAGCACCCACAAAATCAGAAGCATATTGAAGCCTTGTCTGAACTATCTGAATCTCTGGAAGAGTTGGTCTCGGTGCCTCCTAAAAGCAAACTTTCTCTAGTCCTATCTGAATACTGAACATGAGGATTACAACATAAACAAAACAAGCACAGTAAAACTACAGATTAACTAGACAGGTCAAATCTTTTATATATTATCTGTCAATGTCAAGGAATAGTTCCTGCATGAGCATTTTTTATGGCTGACACACTGGTTGCAATTTCTGTTTTGTATTCATAGTTCCGTATTTATGCCATGCAATTGGAAGCCAACTGTATGTCACCAGGGGCTGTTTCTGTTATCTGGTTGGCTTGAATAACGTCAGCTTTACCAAAAGGAAAAGTTCACAGATTTCTTCCTTGTGCCTACCTCATGAATTAATCATTTGTGTGGATACTCTCAGAGATATGTGTTCACTTAAGCATTTAGAGAGCTCTTTTTTCATAAATATTTCTTGTTTATGGGTAAAAATCCACCCAGACAAATAGTCATGGATATAGGTACAGCAGACATTATGGTGTTCACCAATCCCTTGTGTCCATACACTTATTTCCCTTCAAGCTTATATAGCTGAATACCTGCAGCTTTTGGTGCTTAGTCACAGTTGAGATTCAGGAAAACTACATTTGCCCTGCATGTCACTTGTGCTTAGTAAGCTGCACTCTGACTATGTAACTACCTGGGAGAATAAAATTGCCAAGGCATATATGAAATGTCAGAGAAGTCCAGAAACTTTAGCTGCAACAAACCAGTGACTAGCAGGTGGTTAGATGCTAGATGAGGAACCTCCTGTGTTTTAGCCCAATAGCCTCATGGTTAGGGCACTGTTCTGAGGAGCAGAAGATCTGCATTCTAGGTCCTTCTCACAAGTTTGAACCATGTCTCCTGTTTCACAGAAAAATGTTCCAGTCACCAGACCACAAGCCAGGTATTACCCAGAGTATTCTCTTGCTGAAGCTGGCCTACATCTTCCCTACAAGATACGAAGATATGTGGGGACAGGAAAAGATTAAGCTAGAGGGAGGGTGGCTTAGTTACCTGGATGCTGCCCTTGAAGGCAGAGGACCCTAAGTTCTAGCCTGCTTTCAACCAGGCAGAAACTATCCGAAAGCTATTTAGCCTTTTTATCCAATAAATATTAGATGCATGGCCTACTGGCTTGAGTACTTTAGTAGGAAGCAGATGACACATGTTCAGACTCCTTTCCCCAGAATCCAGGTCTTCCACTCCCTGGACATGTGCCCTAAGTATCAGGCTGAGGGGCAGAAGGTCTTCTTCTTCTTCCATTTTACTTATATCAAGTGGATGCACAAGCTGATCCTATTTCTTGACAGGGGAATACAATCTCAAGCTATGCATAAGTGCCAAAAATTGCAGTTACACTGCTACCACATGAGCTTCACAATGCCCTGCCCTCAAAGGTATTGTCATCAATACTACTGACATAAGAAAAGCCCATAAACATGTTTTATTTATAAGAATGTTCACAAACTTTTGATTAGCAGTACTATATTTGTCCAGTTCTGAGGCTGACCAGGTTTCTTTGCACCTCATGGAAGTAGTAGTATGGGTTTGCTTTGAAGTACTGTGAAAGCTTTAGCTCAGTTTGGTTTTTGTCTCACAGGTTTCTAGGAATTAGTCTGACTTTGCTGTAGAGAGTTTTTTCGGGTGACCCCTTCACCCACCTGGATGAATTGGTTGATGTGGAAAAGATTTACCTCAGTCAGACGAGGAGAGAAGCCAGCAGGGCGCCATGCCAGAAATGGAGTACAGTGAAAGTGAAACCATGGTGGACAGGAATGCCACAGCGAAGAAAGAAAAAGAAAAAAAAACTGCTGAGTCAGAAGGAGTCAGGACCGGCTTCCACGTCAGCATGGGCACGCTTTATAGCAGTGTGCCGGGGCCGATTCGCGGCCTGGAACCCTGAAGCCAGGATAAAAAGCCTGGCAGGGAATCGCAGGGAGGACCAGAAGTGAGGTCCCCACCCAGCCCAGAGGGGCCAGATCCTGAACGCAGCCCCAGTGCACGGACATAGTGGCTGCCCCAGGAAGGGGTTTGTTTGAATAGTCAGAGCCAGAGATGGCTCCATAACTTACTGGAAGAGACTCCATGGACATTGGATATTCACAGCACAGACTGGATCCCAGCCAGACCAGATGGGGAAAGGACCAATGAACAACTGACCCACAGCAGGTATAAAACTTGAGTTGGGAGAGGGAAGCCAGGGGACAGGACAGTCTGGGATCAACAAGATGCATAAATAAGGCAAGGAGTGGTTGGGAATAATTGGGTCAAATAACATACCAGTCCCACCATCATAAATCCAAAGGGCCAAGTGCCAAAGTGCATGTAATACCAACTCTGGTGACTCAGGCAACAATATCTTTGGTTGGCATTAGATGGTGTGTAGGCGAGGTGGAAGCCTGAGCAGGAAGGACAACCAGAATAACTGAAGGAAGATACCAGGGGGGACAGGATAGACCATCTTCCTTCCCGTTAAAATTAATTTGCCAGCAAAGACATGACAGGCAAGACCCCCCTGGGATACCAACCAAGGTCCAATTCATTAACAAGCCTGTTTCTTCCTTAAAGCAATGGCAAAGCCAGAAGAGACCACATGGACTCAATGCACAGGTGTAAGGCACAGGAAAGTACAGTTGACATAATGTTTATTGCTGAACCTAAGTGGGATAAATAGAATGGAAGGACCAAATATGATACTCAGTGTCCATAACTTCACCAATACAACAGTGAAACACCAGGCATGTATTTGGCCTGAAAGTCTCTAATGTGTGGGGAATGAATGGAACAAATGTCTGTTATCTCATTATATTACAAATATAATTTTTCATTTTCCCAGTGATATCTCAGGGAATTTAGGAATTGTTTGTTTCCATTTATTTCCAGAGCTTGCTTTGGAGCCTTATATTTCAAAGTCAAACAACAACCAACCATTCAAGCATGGTTATGAATGGTGTGATCAAACAAGAGCCTTCGGAGCAGAAAAGTGCAGCAAATGGGAACAAAGAAGGAGACACACAAGAAGGACACTGCTGCCAATGAAGCAAGAAGCAGAACCATATAGATTAGCCTCCAGTCACATCTGTCTGTAAAGAGGAAGAATGGTGAGTTTCTGTTCCAGTGCAACTTGAAAAAAGGAGAATTACTGGAGCACAGAGCAGTATGTGAGAGCTGAGGAATGAGCTAGAACAGAGGCAGGATTGAGGTAATGGGCACTGTAATATTTTCATATCATCTGTACATTGAAAGATGTTATTGAACATAAAACTAAATTCTATCCACTTCTTATGTGAGAGGCAAGTGTTTCTTGGGTGATATGAAACTGGTTGAATAGGTATCACCCTAGGAAATCCTTGATTCTTGCATAATTCTTGGACAATCACCTCTACAACTTCACTCTAATGCTACCATTCATATCTAAAGTATCTAAGTATACTTAGGCACTTAACTAAGATTTTATTCTACCCTGTTCAAGTCCTGAAAATCCAACAATGCATGTACTTTTGTAGTGCACCATCATCACCGCAACTGATGAAGCTATCTATCTATCTATCTATGCACACACACACACGCTGTGGTTAGTCTATAAGGTCTGAATTTAGCCTGCCTTTTATTTAGACTGAGCCACAAAAGAAGGAGGAGGACCCACCATCTTTTTTCATTAACTGTTTTTCAGGGATTTTAGCAGGGTGGAGTACACTTGTATTTAGGCACAAAAGTCTACTTACATACCTATGAAGTGCCATACAACAGAATTCTGCTTGACTTTGCATCCTAATGAAAGCTTTCTAGCTGAGTAAGTGGCATTTTGGCATTTATGCACAGGTTATGATTCTATTTCCCTGTACCATGGAGACATAAATGTGTATACACTGACTAAGCATGAACAGTTGGTTACACACTGGCTGGGAAAATATGCAGCTAAATACATGTGCCCATTGTAGCTGTGTAAGTCATAAAATTATGGCCAACCAGAAGCCCATGATTTCTATGGGTGTCTATACATGTGCTCTGGGGTGGAGAGGGGGTGCTTTAATTAGAGTGGCTCTCAGTCACTCTAATTAAAGTGCCTGTAGGATCACATGTATTCAGTCTCGTGCTTCAAAATGGTGGCAGGAGGTGCTTTAACTAAAGCTCATTCTACAAGCTTTAGTTAAAGCACCCCTGCTGCCATTTTAAAATTGGGGAGGGGGGACACTGAATACATGTGACACAGATACTGCTGGAGCACACTAATTAGCATGCTCCAGCAAAATCTCAGCAGACTCAATTAATTAAGTATGCTCTGATGTGTGCTGATTAGCATGCATTGGAGCAGAGCTCTGTCATGTATAGTGCGCTATGATTTCTATGATTAACAGGTGTTAGACAACCAGAAGAGGCTTGAGCCTGTGTTTCTCTGCCTCCCTAGCATAGCAGCCCACCCACCATACCACAGATAAAACATTAGCTCAGGCTTCTCCAGTGCTTCTTTTGAAGCTGGCCTGCTGCGCAGCCAAGAGAGGACGATCTGTGGAGTGAAGAGAAAGCAAACCAGATAGAGTATGTTTTGCTCAGCGGGCATGTCTACACATTCATTAATGCACCCTAGTTACTGCACATTAAGTTTAATATTTGGTTAACCAAGCACTAATTCAATGCACATTAACTCATGCTATTGAGCAGTAGCACCAGCACATGTTTTTTTAGTAACACTGTGCAGTAGCCTAATAACACTGTGCAGCAGCATATTAGTTTGGTGTGCTGGTCAAAAACCAAGCTAATATGCTACTGCACACTGTTATTAGGCTACTGCATAGTAAGTGTCTTGTGTTGACATACCCAATGAGATCACTATTGTTTTGCAAAGGAACAAGGATTTCTACACTGTTCTCTATCCATTTTATCCAGTGACTATTAAATTCAAGGAGCAGTGGCTCAGGCTCAGGAGTGCTGAAGAGGAGTCTGCATAATGCTTAAACTAGGTGTGGAGGTTAAAAAAAAAGTCAGAATGCTGCTCCTTCAAGCCTTCCCTGGCTGTGAGGGCCTAGAACCTAGGTTTCTGGCTTCCTAAGTGAGTCAGGTATTAGAGCTAAAACCATGGAAGGCTCCTCCTTTCCCTGGACTTGTGCTCAGATATGTGCCTGGTCAGTTCATAGCTGACTGGCCTTGTTCACAATTATGTGTCCACAACACAGAGACCAAAACAAAAACATTTTGGTATGTGATGAGAAAGCTGCCATTTAGAAGCATGACGGGAAACAGAATTCTGCCAGGAGGGTTTTAAAATAGTGCAAGTAAACAGTAGGATGGAAATTATTCCTAAATTCAGTGCTTCTTTCTTCATGTTAAATCTTACCATCAGGCTTGAGGCTGCTGACATATTTGTAGGAATCCAAACATTTGGTCCACTTAAATCCAAAATTTGACATTCATACTGAAGACATTTTATTGACATTCATACTGAAGACATTCATACTGAATAGATTTTGGGGTCCTGATCATGATTATGGAATTTCCTGGGGAGTTAAAATAACAATACTATCCCTGGAGAGAGATGAGGGGGAATTTTATGACTGTAGATACATTATAGATCAATACTACTTTCATTTATACAAATGTAAAATGAGTATAATTCTGTTGACTTCAGCAGAGGTACTTCAGATTAATTCCAATATAACTGAGAGCTGAATTTGGTCTTGGATACTGCAGGAGTTGTACAGTGTGCATGCCAATATACTTGTAAATCACAACACACACAAAATACTTGTAATCAAGGGTGTTTTTACACATGGAGGGTGCTTTAATTAGAGCGTCTCTGAGAGAACTCTAACATGCTGTCAGTGTCTCGTGTATCAGTGTCCCTGAACTTCAAAGTGATGGCATGTGTGCTTTAACTAAAGTTCATTGAACAAGCTTTAACTAATGTGCTCCCACTGCCATTTTAAAGTACAAGAATACTGATACACAAGACGTGAAGGCTGCTGGAGTGCACTAATTAGCATGCTTCAGCAGACTCCATGAATCAAGTCTGCTCCAAAGTGTTGTAATTACAGTGCACTGAAGCAACCACCCTGCACATATACAGGCACCCCAAAGAACATAGGTCAGACTTTCACTCACTTCACTGACCCTGGCATAAACCAGGGGGAACACCACAGAACTGAATGGAGTTACGTCAGTGGAAAACTACTGCAGTGAGAAAAGAATAAGACCCAATCCAAGCAATGACTGCTGGTTGACACCAGTACAGGCTGGGGATTCACTGGCTGGGACTGCCTGATTGAAAGGTCTGCAGAAAAGGACTTGGGGGTTACAGTAGACAGTAAGTTGAATATGAGTCAACAGTGTGTCCTTGTTGAGAAGAAGGCTAACAGCATACTGGGCTGTGCGAGTAAGAATGTTGCCAGCGGATTGAGGGAAGTGATTTTTCCCCTCCATTCAGCACTGGTGAGGCCACATCTGGAGTACTGTGTCCAGTTTTGGGCCCCCCACTACAAAAAGGATGTGGGAAAATTGGAGAGAGTCCCTCAGAGGCCATTGAAAATGGTTAGGAGCCAGAGGCACATGACTTCTGAGGAGAGACTGAGGGAAATGGGCTTATTTATTCTGGAGAGGAGAATACTGATGGGGGATTTAATAGTAGCCTTCAAGTACCTGAAGGGTGGTTCTAAAGAGGATGGAGCTAAACTGTTCTCGGTGACAGATGACAGAACAAGGAGCAATGTTCTCTAGTTGTAGCAGGTGAAGCTTAGGTTAGATATGAGGAAAAACACTCTCAGTAGGAAGGTAGTAGAACACTGGACCCAGGTAGGTTATGAAATCCTTGGACATTTTTAAGACCCAGGTAGACAGAGCCTTGGCTGGGATGATCTAGTTGGGAATGGTCCCAATTTGAGCAGGTGGTTGGACAAGATGACCTCCTGAGGTGCCTTCCAACCTGTGAGAGGGGCAAGCTTTCACACCGGAGGCAAGCAGCAGCCTGCCTCCTGTCTATGGGCCAGCTGCCCACCTCACTTTTCTGCCACACCTTGATGTAATGGTATTGAGGTGTTAATTAGGTGGGAGGCTGCCCATTTTGAACCCTGATATTTAGGGGGCTATCTGCAGCTCTGTTCCACCCCTACACTGTGGCCCATGCTTTGCAGATGGTATCCCAGACTGCTAAACTCAGCCATTCCCTTCGGCCATTAGCTATGGTCCTCTCTCTGGGACATTTGGCTCCCCCTTAAGCCCTGGCCCCGTCTCAGGCAAGTCAGGACCCTGAGCTTCTTTTCTCTGTGGGTATCCCTTGCGGTGGGTCCCTGGCCCTTTTGACACCTCTCTGGGCCCTGGCACCAGCAGGGGCCAGTCAGTTACCTCAGGTCAGGTCTAAGCTGCATGCCTGTGTACAGGGTTCAGGGTTCCCCCATTCCCAGTGCAGGTGCTTCGCAAAGCATGCCTGGCCCCATGGGATCACTCACCCCAGCAGGCTAAAGTGCTTCAAGACACTTACCTGGCCTTCCCTGTATTATATAACCCACCTGAAGGTGGGGACTAAGGTTAAGGTGCCCTGACCTGCCTTACACCAGAGAGGTGCCCACTCCTGGTCTTTACATGGGGACTTCCTTGCCACCAATAGCCCCACCAGGCCTTCCTGCCCTGGTAGGGTGCAGTTTTAGGTCATGCTCAGGACCAATGAGGCCTCCAAGCCATCCCCATAGATAATCATTACCTTCCAGGTGTTCCTGGCAGAACTCAGCAGATAGATGTTTCTCCAATGCTGGCTAATTATGAACTTCCCTCAGCTCAGAGAGCTGGGCCTTAAAATGGCCACCCTTGTCAGGCACTTGCCCCTCCCTGGACCAGTTCTTAAAATGGCAGTTACCACCAGTGCCCTGCCATACAATCCTACTTTTCTAAGATTCTATGGTTGTTTTCTATTTCTTCAGACAGCATAAAACAGTACAGTAATTACAAAGTTTGAGGAATATTGTATACCTAAACAAAATGAAACCTTTAAATGGTATAGTTTCTACATGGGATAGCAGAAACAATGTGAGACAATAGAAGAGTTTGTCAAAGACCTTAGACTGCTGAGCCAGACATGCAACTTTGGAGACCTAAAACAGTTCATGATCAGTGACCAAATAGTATTGGGTATAAGGGATGCAAGCCTCAGGAAATGACTTCTAGAGTAGTGATTCCCAAACTATGGTATACGTACCACCAGTGATATGCAGACAACTTATGACTAGTATGTGGAAGGCTGGGGGGAGGAGCATACATACACAGACATTCAGATGCAGCACAGTTCATCCCAGCCGCATATGGAGCAGCACTCATCAGGTAAGTGTGTTGGGGGGAAGGGATGTGTAGGAGGGAAGGGGGAAGATTGAGACCCCTACAGCGAGGAGGGGAGTGGGGCAGGGGCAGTTTCTGGGGTGAATGGGGCCCTGGGGTAGGTGGGATGGTCAGAGCCCAGGTGGCTGATTCAGGGCCATGGGTGGTGGGGCTCCCACTGCTGCATACACCCCAGGGGAGGCACGTAACCCTCAGATTTTTGCTCAGGGCAGAGTTGGGCTGCCACTGCAGGCTGGGCTCTGCACCCCATTGCCATTGCTTTGGGAGTGGCACATGTGCCTCCTGCACATTGACTGCACCATGGCCCCTGCCTGCCCGGTGGCATCAGGCACATGGTGGTGCACACATCTCTAGAGGATGTGGGGTTCTCACAATAGCTGTGCCCTACCCCAGTGCCCATGGCTCCCATGGCCTGCCATGGCCCCATGGTCCCATTCACCCCAGCCCCTTCCCCACTCCCTCCCTGACCTTGGGGGCCTCGATCTGCCCCCAACCCCTTCCCTCTCCCCCTGCCCTTCCCCCTACAGACTTACCTTCTGGGCATAGTGAGTGTCTATGCATGTCTGTCTGTGTCTGTGTGCCTGTATGTCTGTATGTGCATCTGTGTGTGTGTGTGTGTGTGTCTGTCTGTCTGTCTGTCTGTCTGTCACTCCCAAGCTATAGCTCCCCCCCACACCAGCCTGGCTGCTGTTCTTCACTCCTGACTCACAGTACTCTGCATCTTGCCAGGGCATGCGGTGACCCTCCCACTCCCCAGGCTCCAAACACAACATAACACACACACACACACACACACACACACACAAACAGCACCCTAACCACCTTCAGAAAATCCTGCCCCCACACACAAGCCCCACCCCAACCATACAAAGCACCTGCATAATTTTCACTTTTTCTGTGCATAATTTTGAGTTTTTAGCTGTGCAATGAAAATTGCAACTAATCGCAATTATTATTTTTTTAATTTTAATTGCTTTATATGGCTACCGCATATGAAAAAATTGCTGGTGGTACTTAAGGCTGTATCATTTTAAACTGATGGTATGCTATCTGTCAGAGTTTGGGAACTGCCGTGCTACAGGATCCTGATCTTAATTTGGAAAAAGCAGTTAAAATGTGCCAAGTGGCTGAGATAACAAGTGCCAGGGTGCAGCTGCTGGAGGAAAAAAACAGAACAAGCTGAACTAGACAGGATTACAAGACTGCAAAAACCTAAGGCAAAACACAAACAATACAGAAAGGAGGACCTCACTATGAAGCAGGCAAGCAGAGGCCAAAGAGAATTGCTTGAAGAAACAATGTTCAACTGCAGATGCTGTGGGGGTTACCACAAACCCATGCAAAGCCCTGCATTTGGTAAGCACTACAACAAATACAAAATATTCAATAACTTTGCAAGAGTTTGCAGAAAGGAGCAGGATGCAACACAAGAAACAGCAGCTGCATGCTCTATGCATTGAGGAAAAGGAAGAATACTCCATTGGCCCAATGCAAGAAGTAGTTCATTCTTCTGAGGATTGGACAATCACCCTGGACAGCAATGAACTAATGATAACTTTTAAATTAGATACAGGGAAACAGGTCAATGCAATACCAGAATAGATTATTCAAAAAATTATAACTAAACCTGTGTACTATAAGAATAAGAAAGTAAGACTTAAATGGGAACATAATTGAAATCAAGGGTATATGTGCATGTTGGACACAAGGGTAATATAGTAAAAGTTCAGTCTGTAACAGTCCCAGGAAAGCTAGTGTCAATTATTGGGTTGTGAACATGTAAAACCTTAGGTTTGATTAAAAGAATGGATGCCACTGAGGGATTAGAAAGCAAGAACATAGAAGAAGAGTTTTATGATGTGTTTCAAGTCATAGGGAAACTGTCAACTGAGTACAAGACAGAATTAAGAGAGCCAAATACTCTCCCTATACATGCTCCAAGAAATGTTCCCCTTGTACTAAGGGAGAAACTGGAAAAAGGAATTAGATTAGTTAACAAGGACATAATAGAAAAAGTAGAGCAATCAACTACTTGCGTTCATTCTTTGTCATAACAGAAAAAAACAGATGGATCCTTGAGACTGTGTCTAGTTCCTAAGCAAATGAACAAGTACATCAAAAGGCAGCATTTTCCTATTCCCACCAGGGAAGAGGTTTTTGGCAATGTGATAGAAGCTAAATCTTTCTCCACTTTGGATGCCTCTTCTGGGTTTTAGCCAGTTCCCCTTGAAAAGTGTAGCACTAAGATTATGTACCTTGAATACGCCCTTTGGAAGGAATTGCTTTCATGGGTTTCCTTTTGGACAGTATTCTGCATCTAACGTAGTTCACAGAAAGGTGCAACAAATTTTTGAAGGTCTTGATGGAACTATGGTTTATATTGATGATGTACTAGTTCAGGGAAATACTATAGAAGAACATGATGGGGCTAAGAAAGGCACTAGAAAGAGCTTACAAAGCAGGTTTGAAACTGAACAAACAAAAATGCAAATTCAGGATCAAAGAAATAACATCTGGGAGAGCAACTCTCTGATAAAGGGGTGCAAATTGATCCTACAAGAGTTAAAGCCATTACAAACATGCCACCCCTTACAGATTACGAAGGAGTGTAAAGGGAATGATCAGTTTTGTAGGGAAGTATCTACCCAACTTAGCAAAGAAGACCAAACACCTTATATCGCTCCTACAAAAGAATGCTCAGAGGATATGGGAACATAAAGATGAATTTAAAAACTTGAAGGAAAAAATAGTGAAAACTCCAGTACTAAAATACTATGACCCTAAAAGACCCATTAAATTGTCAACAGATGCTTCTAAAGAAGGCATTGGAGCAGCTTTGCTTCAAAAATGTGGGGATAGCTGGAGACCAGTAGCATATGCATCTAGGGCACTCACTAATGTCTATATGCACAAATTGAGAAAGAAAGTTTAGCTCTGGTATGTGGCTGTAAGAAATGTCATATATTCATCTGCAGGAAGCCTGTGATAGCTGAAACTGATCATAAAACTTCAGTAACTATAGCAAAGAAAGGTTTATCAGACACGCCACACAGATTACAGAGACTTCCATTTCAACTATAAATGTATGATCTAGACATACAGTACATGCCAGGAAACCATCTATATGTTACAGATACACTGTCCAGAACATATGACACAACAGGAAATGACAGAATTCATGATCCGAACATAGTACATTTTAATTTAACTAAAGGAGTGATTCTTGTCACAGATAAAATGTGGGTACTAATTGCAGAAGCTATTGCTCAGAACACCACATTGCAAAAAGTGATAACAGCTATTTGTGCCAGTTGGCATGAAAAACATACACCTAGCCCCTACTCCCAGTTCAGGAAGAGCTGTCAGTACTGGATGGCATTTTGTTTAAAAGCTCACAACTTGTTGCTCCAGCAGTGCTAAAGAAAGACGAGTCAAACAGAATACATGAGGAGAATCTAGGCACTGAAAAATGCAGGAGAGCAAGTATTACTCTATATTGGCCCAACATGAATAATGACAGTGTACAGCCTTTACAGCATCTTCTAGGTGCCTAAAGACATAACAGCACAAAGAAAAGATCCCATGATGGTCATAGAGGAGCCCATAGCTCTGTGGTATCAAATGGGTATTGACTTGTTCATACATGCAGGAAAAATATGTTGTAGTGCTGGATTATTAATCTCACTATCTTAAAATTGCATTGCTCAAAAAGCACAATAGCAAACCATGTCATAACTTGCATCAAATCAATTTTTGCTAGACATGGGATTCCACAAACTGTGAGCGCAAATAACAGACCTCAATTCAACTGTCTTGAGTTTAAAGTTTTCAAACAATTATGGATTGCATCACAACACTTTGGGTGTGTCTACACATGCGTATTTAATGCACATTAGCTTAATTTAAGGTGTATTAAGGGTGTGCATCTATGTGTGTGCCCTTGATGCACCTTAAAATGGCAATTTTCGGCTAGTTGGGCACATCCAGGCGAGCCTGCATGTGCCTCTTGTGGCGTCTCAAAGGAGTTTGAGATGCCACAAGATGCATGCCAGGAATAAAAAATGTTTCCTGCATTGCATATTTGCAGTGCAGGCTCAAAATTTGGTACCTGGAAATCTAGGTACCAAAATAAAACCTAGATGAAAAAAGTGGGGCAGGGCACAGTTCCCGACCATTCTCTCAGGTAACCTGAGAGTCAGTCCTCCAGAGAGATGCTCTGGTTCCTGGCCAGGCTGTCTCTATGGCGCTCCTGCTGTCCCAGGCACTGTCATGGGTAAATTAAGGAAATGGGGGTGGAGGGGTTTATGGGTGTGGGTGGGTTTGAGGGGTGGCATGGGGATGGAGGGGTGAGGAGTGTCGGGGGGTAGGGGGAATGGCTGGGGGATGTCAGAGAGTATGGAGAGTTGTGGGAGGGGATGTGCAGTCTGTGGGTGCATTTGTGGAGGGGCTCAAGTGGAGGCTGCCACACACTGCTCCCCCACCCCCTGTGGCGCCATTGGCAGCAGCCAGCATGGCTGTGGCCTGGCTGCAGGCATAGCCAACAGCAATGTGGAGCTGTGTAACCCAGGCTCTGAACGTGCTGAACATGCGCTAGCAGGCCGGGCTGGGTCCATTCAAAGCGTGTGGTGGGACCAAACCTGGCCCAGCACAGAGCAGCGCACTAGCATGACTTTGCACAGGAACAGGAGGTGCAGCTCCCAGACACATGGCTCCTGTGTAAAGGTGAGCTAGCTGCACAGCCTGAGTCAGGTCAGGTTGGGCCAGTGGGGCATTTTCCATGAGGCTCAGGCAGTGATACATGGCTGCTGCTCTGTGTCTACAACAAGCCATGCTGCATCACCACCTAAGCATCATGGAAAACAGGCCCCACCACCCTGGCCCGGGCTGTGCAGCTAACATGTCTTTGCACAGGACCTGCATGTCCTGGAGCTGTGCCTTCTGCTCCTGTGCAAAGTCATGCTACCATGCTGTGTCAGGCCGGGTCCCATCATGCGCTGTCTACTTGCACTCACCATGTGTCTGGCAGTGCTGTTGCCAGAGGCAGGACCCACCCCAGCAAGATACCCAGTCTTCACAAGTGGTGCAGGGCCATGGGTGACAGCCTGAGCAGCCCTGGTGCTGCCTGAAGTGGCATGGCCCCACATGGTGCTGCACCAAGCCAGGCTGATCCTGTGACAGGCAGCACAAGCAGTGCTGGCTTTGAGCCCATCAGGGCCATGCCACGCCACTGGGGGCTCTGCCTGCAGTGGGCTCTGAGTGCCCCATGGCCATTGCTGCTGCAGGGGGGAGTTGTGGGCCCTGCAGGGGGAGGGGAATGGAACCCTGCAGGGAGGGGCTGGGGCCATGTGGGAGTGCATGTGGGCCCTGTAGGGTGCATGAAGGCCCTGTGGGGGTGTATGTAGGTCCTGTGGGGAAGCTGTCAACCCTGCTGGGGGGGTAGTCTGTGTGCTGTGAGTGAGGGCTGCTCCCTGTGGGGGAGTAGGGAACCACCCCTCCTGGGTAGCCCTCCCCACACAGCCCCCCAACTGCCCTGGTGCGGGACCATCGGACAGACTGTAGGTGAGGTTTTTTTGGGAGCAGGAGGGAAGAGACTCATCAGGCACCATGACGGCTTTGGCATCTGCCTCGGGGTCCTGGGAAAGGCGATCTCCCTGTTCAGAGCCCACCAAGGTGAGCCCCAGGGCCCCTGTCTCCCCCAGGTCATCAGAGGGGGAGGGCTCTGCTTCCAGACCTTCTTCTGGGTCAGCCTCAGTGCCCATAGTCTCAGAGGGTAGGCCCTGGCCAGTGGAGTGGGGGGCTTCCTTCATGGGCTCCTGTTTGGGAGTGTCCAGCAGCCCCAAAGCCTCCTGTACTGGGATAACCCATTTAATCTTCCCTGGGGGTGGGGTGATGTGATGGTCTGGGTGGGGGGGCAGTCCTCTACATCAAAGGGCTCCACCTGTGCCCAAGCCTTTCTCTTGGCTTTGCACCTGAAGGGAACCTGCACCCACTTAGCCATGGGGCATCCTCAGGTGGACAGGCTCCAGTAGAAGGTCAAGGCTGGGGAGGTGGGGTAGTTACAGTGTGGGGGCAGCCAAGGGTGGGGGGCCCTCTCTCTGTCTTCCCCTGGATGCTGCCCCCTTCTCCGGGACTCTGCCATTCTTGGTTGGGGAGTAGGGTCCCCTGAACTCAGGGGGGTGGGGCTGGTAGTTGTGGCTTGGGTGCCAGGGGAGCCTGAGTGGGGAGGGGTGCTGGTGGTAGGGGCACCCTTTTTTCCAGTAGAACCTGTGCACCCTCTTCCCAGATGACCCATGGGGCACTCATGATACAAATGCCCAAGGGCACAGCACTGGAAGCACCTCAGTTCCCCCAGTGTATAGAAAGTCCTCAATAGGGTCCCCTGAAAAGTAATTATGAGGCTGCCCTTGACCTCCAGCTGTGTTCCCACCACCAGCTGGATTATGACCTGATGATGGAATAAGCACATGTGGTGGAGGCTGGGGTCTTGGCACCCCAGGAAGAGGGCCACCACTGGAGAGATAACTCTCCCCAGGGTTTGGAGATGGGGGATCAAGGCCTAATTGGGGATATAAGGTGGGACAGAGCTTAGGACCACTCTGGTCCCCAGCTCTTCTAGGGGTTCGGGGGGGACATACTCACCCTCCACCACAATCCCCCTCTGCACTGCCTTTGTACAGTGGCCTCTGAGGCAAGGAAAAGGACTCTCTTGCCATGAAACCAGGAACCCACCACAATCTTGGGGGCCCCCAGTACCCGAGCCAGGGTCTGCACCCAGGTCTCAAAATGCAGCGATTCCCACCTGAGCAGTTGGCACTTCTCCCCATGCCTATGGGGTGCTGGAAAGGGGGCCCTGCTGCCCAGGCTGGAAGGGCCAGTGGTGGAGGGTTCAGGCCCCACAGCTGTGGCTCACCCCACAGCCACCCGTGCATAGCTGTGGTTCCCCTGCTGTAGGGTTGCATTGGTGGTGCTGGGGCTAGGGTCAGGAACAGGCTGAGTGGGTGTGCCAGTTGGTGTAGCACACCTAGTTCCCTCAGGTGCTGGTGGTCTAGGCTTGGGGGCATGGCCCTTGGCCTTTCCATTCTCAGCTGTGGACCCCTTCCCAGTTCCCCTGCCCCTGGCCCCTGATGGTGGGGGAAGGGGGCTTGGGAACTTCTCCAGGAGGCACCTGGCCATGAAACATGGATTGTCCCCAACAGAAACCCTTTTTAACAGGAAATTCTAAACTAGACTGCTAAATCTTGTAAAGGATGCTCATCAGAATGAAAAGCAAGACATGAAAACTTCTTTAAAAAATCAACAAACTCAAACCGGAATGGTACTATGACAGGGGTCCAGGGAATTACCACGACTGCACAACAAAAATATGATACTTATTTCAGATGGACAAACATGAAAACAAAAAGCACTAGTTTCCCATCAAGTAACTCCAGGATCCTATACGGTAGTCACACAGGAAGGACAGGTGTTAAGAAGGAACAGATGAAACTTTGGCTTGTTTGTTCTGCTGTTTGTGTTTTTATATTTTGGTTAACCCTGCCTTTTGTCAACTGGATGAATATTTCTATGATTGTAAGTGTCTAACCTTTGCTGAATCCTCCCCCCTCGGGGCATTGTAGTGTCCCCTATACCCCCTGGTTTATACTGGTTATGTTCCCAGTACTGTTCTCTCATTAAAGGTATATGGTTAAGGCCCCATTGGTGGTCTGGCTCTGCTCTGTAGAGGGAGGAGAGTCCCTACACCTCCCACAGTGCTTGTGCACCTGCTTTGATCCCTTCAACTGGAGAAGGGGTAGCTCTTGGAGTACCACCCAGTTTACATTTGGTTAACAGAGGTGTCACTAGGCCCAGTGGGCAAATTTTAAAGTAACATCTGAGGCATGTGCATAGCTATAGGGATGGACAAAGGCCACAAATAGGGCCGAGGGGCCACAACTGAGTATCCCAAAGGCAAGGTGGAACCGGCCTGGCTGTCACAGAGTCACGTAGGTGCCCTGTGACTGTGAGTGAGATTGGCAGAGCTGCCAATCACCAGGGCAGCTCAGGTGCCGGTTGCCAGGGCGACTAGGCAGGTCAGGTGGCCAGAAGGGGGCAGGGCCGGGCCTTTATAAACAGGTTAGGCCAGAGCCTGATCAGCTGTTCTCTTCTGGCTGCTGCAGGAGCAGGAGCAGGAGCAGGAGCAGGAGCAGGAGCAGGAGCAGGAGCAGGAGCAGGAGCTCTGCGGCTGAGCGGTCTGAGTTACTAGTCGCAGCCTTACCATGCTGACCGGCTGCGATGATGCTGGGGACAAGAACGCCCTAAAGGGAGGTAGGCTTGAGAGCCTAGGTTGGGGCTTGGACTTTATGTTTGGAGCATGGAGACTCTGT
This sequence comes from Crocodylus porosus, assembly GCF_001723895.1. Lineage (NCBI taxonomy): Eukaryota > Metazoa > Chordata > Crocodylia > Crocodylidae > Crocodylus > Crocodylus porosus. Next base: position 28,422,669 of record NW_017728916.1, read on the forward strand.
GTGGTTTGTTACAGCCGGGTGGCTTGAGTTTTGGTTACAGTTATCTGGAGGACCGGGTGAGGCTACAGGGGAGTGAGGAGGCCTCACGGGGGCTCCCCAGCAGTTTGGGGGTTCCCAGTGCCCAGGAGGGGCAGGGTGCCAGTGGGGCACTATTGTTGGCACCAGAGAGGCATGGTGTTTATGCCGGCGAGGCGTGGTGTTGTGCCGGAGAGGCGTGGGGTGCGGGGTCAGGGACCCCAGCCCATAAGGGCGGTGTTTGCCCAGTGGGGGCAACAGACCCAGCAAAGGGTCAAGGGGACAAGCAAGGCAGCGGGCACCTGTGCCTCAGCGTGCAGAGTGTGGTAGTGGTCCCAGAGAGGGCAAAGCCCCAGAGCGGGGCAGAGAGAGAGCGCGCATGCGAGGAACGCAGGCATGGGCCCAGAAAGGGTGCGCAGTGGGCGCGGTAGAGGCCCGGAGAAGGGCGGCAGTATCGAGCCAGGCCCAAGGGCGGCAGTATCGAGCCAGGCCCACGGGCACCAGTAGTAGCCGGACATTGGCGAGACAGGCCCAGGGGCACTGGGAGCGGGCTGGTGGATAGGAGCCTGGCCCAGGGGTGCCAGGCTCGCAAGGAGCCCAGGGGGCCTGAGAAGGAGAGAGAGCACCAGAGGGGCGAGGGACTGCACAACATCCCACGGAACAGCTGCGAGGCTTGGGGTGTGCTAAAAAGGAGGTTTGGAGGCACGCATACCCCTTAAGGGAGGGGCGCACTGAGGTACCCCATTTGGAGTAGGGGCAAGAACACATGCCATTCACTAGGGGAATAAAGGCAGCCTCCCATTTAACCATTTAAGATCAAAGTCGTGGCAGGCGAGAATTTGAGGGTGCTGAGTACAGCCTTGAGTGACAGTAGGGGGCGCTAGGGAGTTCACGGCTGCTCCTAGGCCCTGCTCCCTCACACTGGCCTCACTCAGGAAGGCAGCTTCCCTTTCACACAAAGAGCAATTGCATCAAGGTGTGGCAGGAAAGCAAGAAGGGAGGGTACCCAAGGAGCTGGAGTGGAGGGCAGGAGCTGAGTAGTCACCAGATCATGGCCTCCTTAGAGGCCAGAACCTGCTGCACTGGTTATTGAACGTTGTTTACAATAAGTTCTCCCAAGTGCATATTCTCAGTATGTCCATAGTCAAGGGGGGGTTAATCTCAAAACAATGCACTTAAACTGAATACAGGTTACCCTTGCTTTATGTGGATTCTGTATGTGAGAACTTGCTCTTATACAATGACCCTTTTTATACCAAAATTTTGTTATGTGAGGTAAATTCACTCTTATGTGATTGGTGTGGTGGAAGCCCACAGTCAGCTGCTTTGTGCGGTGCATTTTGGGAGTGACATGCATCAAAATAGTCTCCTGTGTGGATCTGGGCTCCTAGCTCATTGTCTGTGATGCGTGTTTTTGTATATGCCATCCCCATTATGATAGTGCCCTGTGAGTACCAAAATTCACTTATAGAAGTGGGTCTAGGGGTCAGTATAGTCAATTTGGAACATATCCCTATTTGTTACATTGTAAAGTGGGTTCCCTTTATATGAATTTGAATTATGCACCGTTCTCAAGGAATGCATGTACAGCATAAAGCAAGGGAAACCTGTCAAATGCTTCCTCTTTTTCTTCAGTAATTGATGCCACGCTGGCTTAATTGACTGCATATGGCAGCCAATTAACATGAGAGTTCGTTTCCCCTGGGTATGAGAGTTTCTCTGAGCTCTCAAGGCCATGTGGGTCTCTTGCCCCGTTCCCAGGGACTTCAGTTTTGGGCAGCAGACAGGCACTCGCACTATCTGCATGCTCCTTCTCTCTCTCTCTTTGTCCCATCTCCTGGGACCAGAAATAACCCTGGGCTGCTTAATGAGCCCAATCTGCTTTATCACCTCACCAGGTGAAGCAGTGCCGAGGTAAGTCGGGAGCTCCCGTTGGAGCATAGCCACACTGCTGTGGTTAGGCAAACTCCCCTGGCCAGGGGTCTGCTCTAGGTATGTAACCTTGACCTGTTCACAAATTCATTTCAAACTCAAAACAATGATTTCAAAATGAAACAAAGGGTTTCGAAACACCCTTGAAATGAAAAAAGGGCAGTTGAAACATTTCATATGTTTCTAAACACTTTGAGTTTTGAAGCTGAAGCTGGGCTTGCCTGCAGGGAAACAGAAAGTAGGGAGAGGGAGCAGGAAAGGTGGGGAAGGACTGCTCTGACATTGGCCAGCTACACAGTCAGTGACTGTGATCCTTGTCTGAGGTTCCTTCCAATCCCAGTCCTCTGGGAGAGGGATGGAAAAACAGCATAAAGGCAGCATTGTCTGAACTGGCCTGCTTTCTGCCTTGGGGTCAGTTACTGAGCTATCTTCTGGAAGCTCAGAAGAGTTGGACAACAAAAGCTACTATTACCATTGATTTGATTTCCTACTTGATAGCATAACAAGTGGGATTCCGCAATACCTTTTCCTTTCTTTCTAGACCCTTTTCTTTTATTATTATATTCATTGCTTTATTCTTTTCAATTTCATAATTATATTGGACATTATACTATAGAATTTATATAGGAAGGCATATACATTTAAATTGAACATATTGGGATCAGTGCCCCCGCTTAACAGAGCTGAGTGGGATACCATCTCTCAGATCTTGGTGGTCCTCAAGCCTTTCCTCGAGGCCACTGAGAACCTTTCACCCATCTGTGAAAAGTGGTTTGTCAATTCCCTTTGAGTATCAGGCCTGAGAGACTGGAGACAGGTGGTGTTCTGTTGTTACCTTTTGATAGATTTTCTGTGTGGGCTCATTCTGGTGCGCAGTTATTGCTTGGTGTCTCCATGTATTTTTCATCAGGGCACTTGGTGCCCTGATGGAGATATGTAATGTATTATGAAGATATCTCCATGCTGGAGATATTGTTGGCAGGTTTTGTGTGTTGTGTCATGGCATGGCCTGGATCATTCAGTGTGTTTTGGGCTGTAGGAAGTTGGCTTCTGGTGATGAGGTTAGCAAGGTTCAGTCTTTATTTGAATTTACAAACCACTTTTGATAGACAAGCCTATGAACTGCACTTCATCAGCCTCGTAGGTACAGAAACTCATGGTTTCAATACTGACATGGGAATTCTGACACACTACAACCTGCTGGACATCTCACTCCCCAGGTACCTCTCCACTATTATCTGCATTCCTACATCCCCCTTCCCCCACTCCAGCCTGTCTCTCACCCCCTGATGCCTCCATTTTCATTAACTGGCTTTTTTGCCTGAATTGCATACCAGCCTCTGGCTTCTTTATTATTCCTTCCATCCAGGAACAGCACATACACCAACTGCAGGTGCTTTCTCAGCCTGATGAAAGGTTTTTCAACCTGAAAGCTTGCTAATTTCTATAATAATTTAGTTGGTCTGCTAAAATATACCAGATTTAGATTGATCCAAGGGACCTTGTCTGCCAGTACCATGTCCTTGGACCAATACCCCTAGCACCTGACCGGAAGGATGCAAGGCCCTGGGCACATCTACCCCCTAGGGCTGGGGCTGGGGCTGGGAGGGAGAGTTCTCTGGCAGCTGTGGGAGAAGAAGCTCCTGCAGGAGTGGGGGGGGAAAAAAGGCTCTGTGGCAGTTTAGCTTCCTGAGATGCTAGTGATACTGTGCTGCTTACTTACCTGTTGTTATTTAAAGTGGTGGACCATACTGAGGCTGTAGGGGAGGAGGAGGCCTCATTGGGGCACACTGCCATGTTGTGTAGAGGCCCCAGTGCCAGTGAGGGCATACCTTAACACACACCAAACCACACATGTCATGAGCCTTGCTTGTCAGCAGCTTGATGTGCAGTTTCCCAGAAACCCCTGCTGTATCTATTTCCTTGAAACCTAGCAGGATTCATGGCCTCAGCAGGGGCTACCATCCTTGCAGTTTTCACCCCACTGTGCCTTAACACACACACACACACACACACACACACACACACACATGCAACACAAGTGTTGCTTTCAAGAATTTGCACTGCAGTTTCCCAGAAACCCCTGCACTTATCTCCTTAAAATGTGGCAAACTTTATGGCCTCAGAAGGGGATACCATCCCTGCAAGTTTCATCTGAATCAGGCAAGAAATAACAAAGTTATAGGCAGTTTTGTGCTTCCTCATCATAGCCTATGGGTAGAATGTCGAACCAGCAAAACAGTCTCGACGAAACAAAATGGAACTCAAAAAGAAATACTGTCCCATTGAAACAGTGAAACGGAAGTCTAAACAAAATGGTGCTGTTTTGCACAGCCTTACTGTATAATGTATTTCAAAAGATTTCATCATGATCAATGTACTGGAATCAAAATGGGCTGTTTTGGTGCTGAATCATGCTGAAAACATGGACAGATTCTGATGTCATGTCGTGTAACACTTCTTTCTACTAGCATTGATAACTAAGCATAAAGTAACATCATCCACTTCAAAACAATGCATTCATGTAAAGTTGATATTTAATATTCAGAATTCATATTTTCTGGGCAACTTCCTTAATTTTTATGCAGTTAATTGCTCAAGTTTTATTTTTAGAAGACATAAGTCCTCAGGCACATAACTACCAGGCACTTATATGCCAAAGCCACTGGAGTCACACCAAAGTCATTGTTAAACTATACACTAATTAGCTGGTGGACCTGTATGCACTAGCTGATCATGTTCACAAAGTGAGCATCAGACTTTTCTCTCATCTGTTTTATCTAGGCACTTGTGCTGCCTGCTTCCTTGCATTATCCTAAAATTCTAGGAATACAACTCCATACTCATGGCCACTCTTGACTGGGTCACTTAAGAAATCATGAAGGGAGAATAAGTGTCTCCCATACTCTGGGCAACCCTCCAGTATTTACCATCTTCCTAATGGTCCTTCTCTCTTTATTTTACCAGTGTAATATCTTAGATCAGCATAAGGGCCTGATTCTCCAGCTCTGGAGCAGCTAAGCCCCTTCATTTCACATTGTCTTCAGTTGAGTTGGCAGAGCTGCCAAGTGTTCTGCATCTTGTGTGGCATTCATGAATTTCATTATACATAAAATCAAAAGGACATTCCTGGGCAGCAGTTGTGATCTCATGCATAGCTGATGAAAGAGCTGGAGAGGAAGAGGGGGGCTGGCTGCTCCTCCCTGCATCAGTGTGCTCTCTCTGTGGGGTAGCTGCTTCTGACTCATCTTCCCAGTCCCACTAAGGCCAACAAGGCATGTTCTGTCTTCAGTGAGGAAAGACGGAACTCTAAATAGTTAGACAGGAAGTGTCCTCCTGGGCCTTTGAATCTATTCTCCTGCATTTGCAGGCAGTTGTTAACCAATATAGCCCCCTATATTGCCACTTCAAACCCTCGCCTATAACTAGAAGGTACAATACTGAAAACACCAACAACACCCTTTCATATACCATAAATAAAAATCGGGGAGATAAAGGCACTGCCAATGCCCTACTGTAATAGCAGGTTAGTAGCTGGCTAATTTATGCTCAGAAGAACCTAAAAAAGTTACCACATGACCCCTCCCTGGATGATCTAGGGTTTTGAAAAGAGGGTTGCAGATAGTTTGGCACATAATAACATATAACACAAGACACTTTTCTCCAGTAAAAGAGAAATTAGATGCTTTACTAATACATTAGGGGCCTAACACTGTACAATTCAGTTTAAGATCAAAGTAAAAACAAATGTAACTTTTGGAATGAGCGCTAATTTGCTAGATTATATATAAAGTCTTAAAATTACAACAGGCTAGGCAACAAATATCTTTTGACTATTCTGGCTATTGTGTTGTTAGTCCTGCAGTCATTATAGTTAAATGCACATCTTTTATTCAGATTCATACAGCCAAATCTATCCCACTAAGTGTCTTGACACTTCATTGCTTCAGTGCTTCACTGTTGGTCATTTCTACACCTGAGATAATATTACCACTCCTGGGTAAGGCTTTAGCTAGGTCTAAAAACAGTCTACAGGTTTGTGAAATAAAAGAAAGGGCATTACCAGGATTGGATAACAGACAGCAAAATTACAGAGGAAAGGATAGCTTGAATAGTGAAACATCAAGACTGATAAAAGGACAATGGGTCAGAAACGCCTGTGGAGTGGAGAGAGATTAGCATGAAGCAGGGAGATGGTAATGAGTCATAAAGTCAAATGACTCTTCTAGTACTGCCTGAATAGAAATGCTGCTGCCCTTCCCAGATAGCTGGTTTTAAAATTTGGGTGGAGCAGGAATCAAAGGAATGTTCAACTGCACCACTCTGCATGCATATCTTCCTTCCACACTAAAAAGCAACATTTATGCTCCAATCTAGGGACCGCAAGCACATCTTCTCAATCATGCAAACTGCCTGATGAGCTAGAATGCCTTGTCCAGTCATAACATACCTTCCATAATTTTATCCAGTCCATTCTTAGAGAAAAGTGTGTTTCTTGCTACTACCAGTTTGCTTGGAGGAACTCTTCAAAATTTCAGCCTAGAAATATTGTTCTAATTTTCAGTCTAATTAATCTGCAGCCAGTTTTAGCCATTTTACATTGAAATAACCATTGGAGGAGGTAAGTGAATTTCTGAAGGTAGTATATTAAGCTCAAAATTGCACCGATCTTGGCAGTGATGAGATTGTTCATCCCTAAATGTAGGGGCTTTGTGTATCACCTTACACTCGGAGCTGTACAAATGTTGATAAGTGTTAGTGCTAGCTTGAGTTTGGAGCAGTCACACATTCAGGCCAACAGGAATCTGGTAAGAATCTCCCCTACCCCTTCTGGGCTTCCCCCTTGCCTCCTGGGGCTCACCTGATTCTCCCGCCCACCCCCTCTGAAGTTCCTCCCACCATCCTGGGGTATTACTTACTTGTGTATGTCTGTGCTGTCTGTCCCAGGGAGCAGGCAGGGAGAGGTTCATTCCTCCCCCCCGAATCTGGAGCATCACAGCAGGGGCAGGACAAGGAGCTGCCAAATGCAGGGGGAGGTGCACAGTACCCACGTACCTGCAGCTGCATCAGAAGCAGCCCCGCTGGAAAGCTGTGCTTGCTGGCCAGGGCTGGGGCTGGGACCAGAGCTGGGGCCAGTGGGCAAAGGTGAGAGTGCAGAATGGGCTGCCCTGGGTGGGAGCAGGAAGGGCTTGGTCCCAGGTGTAGCACCATGGAGGTAGTCACAGGCCAGTTCCAATCAATTAGTGGGCACGCGCCCATGACCAGATCCAATCAGTTGGCAGAACAGATCTTGCCTGCAGGCTGTATTTTTCCCATCCTGAGTTAAGAGCTCCATCAGATGCCCAAAATTACCATGTAAGAGGTCTACTTCTGAAAGTGACTAAATTGCCCTATCTAAATACCTGACACCTGCTCCCCTATGTACACCTAAGTCACTTTTACTGACTTTTAAAGTAAAGTAAGTTTTTACTGCACTTTGGTTCATTTTGCTCTTCAGAACCTGCATTGCTCAGAGAGAGGAAGCTAGTTAGTAATCATGGGATGATGGAACTGATCTGGCGTCACAGAGGGTCACAGAGCTATCCTGCCATGACTGAGATTAGAGTGAAGTATCTTTCTTTGTGACATTTTGAAAATGTTATAATGTATTCCAAAGCACAGGGCAGTGGCTGTTGGCTAAATGATGTGTCCTTAAAAATTAAAAGAAATATTTTAAAAAATCCAAATTTAAGTTATTGGAATCTAGACACTTGTGAAAATTGCACAAGGTACTGCTCTGCATCTTTTGGCACTTCTAAAAATGTCATCCATAGGTACTTCTGAAAATGGGATATGGGCTCCTACATCATTCAGGTGCTTTTTAAAAGTTGAATTTCTGCCTATAGTAACACATGATGATGTGCCAGATTTGACATTCTAGTCTTAAATGGTCTTCATTGGCCTGGTCTTCTTGGGCTACAAACAGATGTCACGTTTGTCCCATGAAAAACCACGCAACAAATGTTTTTAAACCATCTCAGGACAAAGTACAATCTTTCAAACATCTATGTCCGTTGTCCCAGGATAAATCCTAAAAAGGTTCACAGGATAAGAACAGTTTAACAGTCCTGGGACATCCCAATATGCATCTGAATGGTTAGTATAGATTTCTTAGACATTAGGGCTGGAAGGGACCTTGGGAGATCGAGTCCAGCCCCCTGCCCAAAGGGCAGGAAGTCAGCTGGGGTCATAAGATCCCAGCAAGATAAGCATCCAATTTACTCTTGAAGGTG
>NW_017728916.1:28430898-28458285 GCF_001723895.1 Crocodylus porosus
TTCCCGATGACACGAGCTCCGCAGTCTTTGGTTCACTGCATGGATCCTCCTCTCCCTCCTCAGCCCATAGCCCGAGACTGGGAGGATCAACGAAAACACCACCTGAGCTCCCAGACCCCTAAGCCCCGCTCCCAATGATTGCATCATTGAATCAATAACAGAGAAGTGGCAATGTATTCAGTCACTCACTAAATTCACAACACACTTACAGGCTTGGTGGTGCTACACTTGCTAGCACAACAACTGAAAGAGACCTGGGGGTTGTAATAGACCATATAATGAACATAAGCCTCCAATGTAATGCCATAGCTGGCAAAGCAAATAAGACACCGGCATGCATCTACTGATGCATCTCAAGCAAGACTAAGGATGTCATCCTCCTGCTCTCCTCAACTTTGGTGAGACCACAGCTGGAGTACTGCATCCAGTTCTGGGCACTGCACTTCAGGAAGGATGTGGAGAAGCTTGAGAGGGTCCAAAGGAGGGCTACATACATGGTTAGAGATCTGGAGAGCAGGCCATATGAAGAGAAGCTGAGACATGGGACTGTTCAGCCTGGAGAAGAGAAGATTTAGAGGGGACTTGGTGGCTGCTTATTCTATAGATAGATAGATAGGGCTTAGTGCAGCTGTCTGTGTGTCTGTCCGTTATGCTTTTGGGAGGGTGGCTCCAGCCACTAATGCATCAAGAATGACGAGTGTGGCGGGGCTCCAGTGGAGCAGGCAGACAGACACAGAGCATGGAAGGGATGGTGCAGAAGCAGAGGCAGATGCAGAGCAGGGGGGAGGTGGCACTGGGCCAGATATGGAACGGTGGGGGTGCAGGGGCCAGACACGGAGCAGGTGAGAGGGAATGGAGCTGAACGCAGAGCAAGAGTGGCCAAACTCGGAGAGGTGGTAGCATGGGGCAGTGGGTGGTGCCAGCAGCCACCACATGCAAGCTTCCTCCCCACCCCCCGCTCCTGGTAGGCAGCAGCAGTGAGGCAGTGTAGTAGGTGGTGGGTGGCGGTGCTCCAACCCCCCGCCCCCAACATTTTTGATAGTATATTTGTTAGTAAGTATATAATGGGTTCAGGGGGAGCATCAGGGCCTGGGGGAGCATTTGTTCATCAAGGCCGCCCAGGGGAAGACAAGGAATAATGATCACAAATTGCTAGAGGATCACTTTAGATTGGACATAAGGAAAAACTTCCTTACATTTTGACTATCCAAGGTCTGGAACAGACTTCCACCAAGGTGGTACATGCACCTACTCTGGAAATCTTCAAAAAATGTCTGAACATTCGCTTTGCTGGGATTATCTGACACCAGCATCTTATCTGCCCAAGCACAGGGGGGCTGGACCTGATGATCTGGTGGGGTCCCATCCAGCCCCTAACATCTATGAAATTGCAAGTAGAAGGGTAACATAGGTACACATGAATCCCTAGATATTTCTGTTCCAGGACACACGCAAGGACAATATGTCCAGGGATAAATGCAATGTCTGAGTGTAGCCTTAGTACTGACAATAGAAATTTTGATGAAAAATATTTTTTATGTCCTCCAAAAATGTTTAATTTCAAATATTTTCCTATCCTGAAACAAATGGCAATATTTGAAAATCTTTGTGAGCTGAACATCTGAAAACATTCAATGTGCAAAAATTGTATTTGGATCCTTTTTGCTATAACTGAACTTGAAATTTCAAAACAAATCATTTTGAATACTTTAAAAAGGATTTTTCAAATTGATAAAATGTTAAGCAAATGCTCACATAATTTTAAAATTAACTTTTTTAAAAGCTGAAAAAAGTTTTAAAAATTCACTTTCAATAAATCTATATTTCTTAAAAAATGTGTCATTAGAGTGCTCCTACCCAGCTCTACCTTGTAGATAATCTTCCATTTCCCCTAACATCTGTCTGGTTGAGATTTTGTAAATCATGAAAACTGGTTTCCCATAATATGCGGTTTCTACAGAGAAACTGTATGAGCATCTCCCAGCACCAAGAAAATCTCCTGTATTGGCTCATGACAAAAGGTCTTATGGTGCTGTTATCACTTATCTTTAAACTATTCTATATCTGTGGAGTTTTAGGCATTGTTACATATAAAACAGTTTCAGAGCAGTTGCAGGTTAAGGCTTAATACTGTCATAGGGCTGTGCAAAATTTTGCCAGCGGTTTAGTTTCGACACTGTTTTGACTCATTTTGAGCTCGAAACAGCGAAATCAAAATGAAAAGGAGAGCTTCAAAATAGCCTCAAAACAAAATGAGGCAATCTGAAACATTTTGAAATTTTCTAAATGTTTTTGAAGCTCAAGCTGGGTTTGCCTGCAGGGAGTCGGAAACTAAAGTAAGGAGAGGGCAGAGGGGGGAGGAGTACTCTCATTATTGACCAGGTAGCTGATCAATGACTGTGATCCTTTCCTGAGGTCCGTTCCAATCCCAGTGCTCCACGGGAGGGATGGAAAACCTGCATAAAAGGCAGCATTGTTTGAACTGCCCTGCTTTCTGCCTCGGTGTCAGTTGAGTGAGGGCACACCATAACACACACACAGTGTCACCCACCCATGTCATGAGTTTTTCCTGTCAGCAGCTAGAGATGCAGGTGCCAGAACCCAGATTCCCCCTGCATCCATCTCCTTGACAGCTGGCAGGATTTGTGGCTGCAGCAGGGCCTAGCAGGCCTGCAGCTTTCATCCCCATGTCCCAAGACAGACACAGTCCCATAAGCAGCCATGTCACGAGTTTTGTCTGTCAGCAGCTAGTGGTGCAGGGCTCCAGAAGCCCTGCACCTATCTCCTTGTCAGCTGGCAGGCTTTGTGGCTGCAGCAGGGGCCAGCATCCCTGCAGCTGTCACCCCGCTGTGTCTTAACATGCACTGTGTCACCCACATCACAAGTATTGCTCGTCAGCAGCTTGAGGTGCAGTTTCCCCCAAACCCCTGCACCTATCTCCTTGAAATCTGGCAGGCTTTGTGGTCTCAGCAGGGGCTAGCAAGCCTGCAGTTTTGACCCCACTGTGGCTTAACACATACACATGACATGAGTTTTGCTTTCAGGACTTTGAGGTGCAGTTTCCCTGAAACCCCTGCATCTATCTCCTTGAAACTTGGCAGACTTTGTGCCTTCAGAAGGGGCTACTATTCCTGCAAGATTCATCCAAATCAGGACAGAAATGACCAAGTTATAGGCTTTGTCATTAACTATAGCTCAAAGCTATAGATTTTGAGCTTCCCCATTATGGCCTATGGGTGAAAGTGTCGAAACAGTGAAACTGTTTCAACTAAATGAAATGGAATTGTATCAAAATTTGAAATGAAACACTGTTCTGTTGAAACATCGAAACACAAGTCAAAATGGAACCGTGCCGTTTCGCATAGCCCTACTGTCTCGTACCTGCACAACTTTGCCACTACAGGGCTTGGTGAGATTGGTGTGGCCAGAGGCCAAGACTCTGTCCTTCCTCTTAGAATGGAACCAGCTGGGGGTTAACAGCGACAAGAGCATGGAGCCTAGGGAACCATGCCTCCCTGGGCTTTGCACCGTCACGGCTCCACTATCAGGGCTTAACTGCAGTGACAGCATGGACCCCAGGGAAGAAGCATGCCTCCCTGGGCTCCATGCTCTCTCCATGCTTGGCACTAGGAAGCCCTTTCCCCCTTCCCTGACCAGGAATCATTTGACTTAACTATGATTTAATAAAAAGAGCATCACTGGAATAATTTTAAATAGGAAAAATCACCTTTTACACTTTTCTCTGAGTCAGACATGGCTGAATATAGTTTATTCACAGGTGTAAAAATAAAAGACCTTTGATCAGGCACCAGAATGAAAAATATTCATCTCTAGGTGTGAACTGCATCTACTACATCACCAAGAAATATGTATATATCAAAAAAGAGAGCCTGTAGCTACAAAATACACTAAAACTAGCAAGCCTGCACCATAACTAGCTGTGTAGCAGCAGATAGAGTGCAGGCACAATTACAGACAGAATTTTGGAGACATAATTCGTGAGGCTGGTGTTACTTCCACAGAAATAAGACATGACATCACAACATGTTTTTTTTCTAATACTTTGCTTTGAACAAGCAGTGAAAAATCCATGAGCCCAATCCACTCCTGAAGTACTCAGGTCCTACAACATCCCCTGGACACTTTTGCCAGGGATTTAAAAATGGCACAACTTTATAGGAGACTAGAAATGGACAGAAAGTGTAGCCTGCACCTATATGGCATTCAGTGGGGAGAAAAGTTTGGGGCTTAAGTACAAGAAAAAAATAAAAGTGATAAGGTATTATTAAATATCCATTTTCAAATATTTATGCACACATATTCATGTTGCAGATATTTTAAAGCCTGTACATTTGTTGACTATTAGATTAACTATGATAGTAACAGATTTAATCAATATTTAAATCACTTTCTCATTTATTTTATGCAAACAATTCCCGAACTACAGATTATCTGTGAATTAACTGTTCACTTCAACTATTCTTTGCAACTTGGTAATCATGGCCTCTGAGTGGCCACTTTGCCTGCATGGTATTTATTTTTAATTATTATTATTTCTACTACTACACCAAATTATTTAGGATTCAGCCAAGATTGGAACCCCATGGTGCAGCATGAGGCTCAAATATAGCTCCCAGTGGGAACATCTACATGTGGATATTAATGTGATGCAGTGACCTCTCTGGTGCTTATCACATTAGAGTTTATTGCTCCTGGGCACCATGTTACATATGTGCCTGGGACCACAACGCATTGAACGAAGTCAGAGCAGTCCCTGTTGGCAGGAAGCTCTGGAGCATCAGCCTGCCAGCCAGGGCTTGCCCTGACCCAGCTCAGTATGCTGCAGAGGGGATGGCTGGGGCATGAGGGTGCTTCATTGTGAGGCTAGCCAGCAGGCAGTGCCCACACTGAAGCATTCTCATGCCCCAGCCAGCTGTGTCAGCATCTACACATGGACTTCTGTAAGAAAAAAACCCCTCTGCAGCAGGACACTACTTGTGGCTGCTTGCAGATGTTAAAAAAACCAAAATCATGCTGTACTGGAAGAAGCAGTGCGTTACTTCCACTGGCTCCATAGCATCTGTATAGATCGGGTGCTACAGTGGGGCTTTTTGGTGCCTTCAGCTAAAGCTGATTCAACCATCTATTAGATAAAAGCACCAAAAAATCTCCACTGAAGCACCCAATTTATACAGAAGTTGGGTGAGCTGGGTCCATCTAACATGCTGCCTTTTCTGGGCACATGCTGGGCTCAGTGTGGGAGCATGCAGAATTTAAAGTAAAGCTTGGTTTGGGCGGGAGGATGTTTAACATCTGCAAGCAGCCCTTGTTTACCAGTACTACACTGATGCACAGTTAATTAGTTTACTCCAGCCTAAAAGCCCTGCATGTATAGACACCAAAACAGTTACTGTGGAGCTAATTAGTCCATGGCTCATGTAGATGTGTCCAGTGATAGCAACCTAGGACTTAAGAGTGGAAGACACCTTTTGAGATAAGTCCAGTCCCCTTCTAATGAAGGCAACCATGCTGCAGAGTTATCTTTAATAAGCTTATCAGGCTCTAGATGAAAACCAGATATCTTTTCTCCCATTACTCCTACCGCAAAACTGTTCCAGATCCTCCCTTCTCTGACAGACAAAAACCGCCAGATTTTAGCCTAAGTTTATTTGCGGCTTTTGGCCCCTGTTTGTTTTTGTGCCAGTGCTGTTATTTAGCTTAAAGAGCTTCTCTCTCTCTCTGTAAAGAAACGCAAAAGTCTAGAATTCTTGGTTCAGAGATGATACCTTTTATTAGACCAACTGAAAAATTGCAAAAAAAATGTATCTTCTTCTGCAAGCTTTCGGGCACGCTCTCTGTCTTTCTGTGGCACTTACCCTCTGATGTATTTTTTAACAGCAATCCTATCCCCTTTTAGCTTTGTACAATGGCATTAAAACATCCCTATCTTCCAACAGTGCAAGGGGCTCCATGTAGAGAGATCCCTGTAACAGCACAGAGCCCCAGTGAAGGATGTGGGAATCTGCATAATCACTGGGCCATAGTTAAAAGAAGGTGCCTTAAGAGCCAGATGTTATTCTACCTATTAAGCACCTGATTCTACCTATTAAGCACCTTAGACATTTTTAGGTGTCTAAGTCTTTAATTGACATCCTAGTCCAGTTTACTGGATTTGTGAAAAACTGTTAAGTTGGAAAATTTTTATGAGCATTCACCTTACCTTTAAGTCACAAAAACCAGTAAGAAGAATTTACCCGCCTATTGCCCAATAATGAAGTGGTTAAGGCAGTTGCCCAGAAAGTGGGAGACTTGGATTTTAGGCCCAGCTTAACCTATGGGGGGTTGGATCCACAATTCTTACCCGTCAGAAAAGTGCTATCAAGTGATGGACTATGCAGGGCTCAATGTATCCTCTGTACCTCCTGTTAAAGTTAGGTCATTGGGCAGAAAGTAATGGAAGTGTCATGGGGCCAGGAGGAGGGCAGGCAGGGGGAATAATGATGTTACAGCCCAGGGGCTCTGAGAGTAAGAGATTCTAGTGCTGTTCCAATGGCTAGTTCATGTACTCTGGATCCTGAAATGGAACCAAAAGTGCACCACTGAGGCATACCCCCGTGCCTTAAGATTGCTAAATTATTCCAAGTTACTCCCTGCTTAGTGCCTGGGTGACCCAGACCAGCCTGGAGGCTCCTAATTCTCCCCATTCACTAAATGGCTCCTAGGTACCTAATCAGTTGCCTAATGTGCCTAACACCGAAGCAGACTGCTGAAGCGTTGTAATTACCGCACTCCAGCCAGCCTCCACATCTCATGTATCAGTGTCCCTGCCCTTCAGAATAGATGAGCTTTAGATAACGCACCTCTGCTGCCATTTTTAAGTGTGGGAACGTTGATGCATGAGATGCTCTGGGTGCTATCTCCAAAAGCCATTCTAACTAAAGCACCCCCCTGAGCACAAGTTAAAATGCCCATTAATTCTATGAACAACACTATATGGGCACCTCCCTCAGTGTGGACACAGCCAGTTCAGCATTATCACCTCACAATGATTTCATTCCACCATTCATATCGCAAGAACTCAAGAGCACTTTGGACCTGTAAGTGATGAATCACACCCAAAAGCTTTTATAAATGCTCTCAGCACCTACTGTGTATGCTCAGCACATGAGCTGTTATGCAAATGTTTAATCTTATATAATATGATAAAAGGAAGGCAAAGTCTCCAGTGCAGATTTGATTTTCCTTTTACCTTTCCTTTCCTTTTCAGGAAGACTGCAAGCTCTTTCACAAGCTCAGAAAGATGTTTACTAATTGAATATAATGTCTGTACAGATTTCCTATTGCAAAATTTGGAAAGAAATGTAGTCATACTCTTCTGTTTATTTGTCTAGTAAAATAGATCCTCTGACTACCAGCTCTTTCAGCCCTCTGCAAAAAAGAGGAGGATTTAGAAATGCCCATCTGGTTTGTGTTTAATGTAATGTAATGTGCAGAAAGGTTGCACATTTTCAGAGACCTTGTTCATAAGTAGTAGATTGTACAACAGTTTATTATACAAATGGAGCTTTTTATTGCTTAGCTTTGTTGAGCTGCCAGTTAGGATAAAGAACACAACGTGCTTTGTGGTCCCTATCAAGGAAAATTAGAAAGCATTAAATTCCATTCAAGCTATCAAGCACTGGAGAGCTGGTAATCAAATCCAGAAAGTGCAGGCCAGTGTGAGGTCAGGGGTTTCTTGTTCGTGGTGTGCAGAATCAATAATTTCTAAGAAAGCCCTGTAAGTGAAACATAATAACAAAATAGTGAGTTGTTTGACCTCAAAACTCAGCACAGAACAACAATGTAGAGCAAAAAGGGACCTGGTTTGAATGGACTTTGAGGGGCAAGCTGAGATCCCCAAATGTCTTCACTGACCTGGGGAGCATGTGTTTCAGTTTAAATCTATATTGGAGTGGTTATTAAATTACTATCTTGTCTCAAGTCCATTCCAGTCTTTGCTCCAGATAGCCAGGTAAAAGGTGTATCAACAGGAAGATTTTCCAAGTCAGCTTTGAATCCAAATCAAATAAATATTATAAATATTGTATTGAATCCAGATGAAGGCTAATCCCCAATGAAAGATCAGCCTGCAGCACTGAACCTTAGAGCCTGGCCTTAATGCCACTGAAATCAGGATGTAAGAACTAAAAGAATTCCAAGAATCCAATGATATAAACTATATTTTTAGAGCTGTGAGTGACTTGTGAGGGTGAAACGTTGCAGTGACTAAAGATAGCCCAAGTAAGTTTTTCCATGATTTATCACAAGAACGCTCACAGTAAGTTAAAGTCATCGAATGTTGTGATAGCAGCACATGCATGTTGGCATATTATCAAGTCGAGTCATTCATAACATATTTATCACAGAACAAAATTTCCATAACAGAACTCTGAACTGAGCCTCATTTGTACAGGCACCGTGTACACCTCCTGCCTGCTAACCCATTAAGAGGTTCATTTATTTCCTAGTACATTTTCTCTTAATCACATCCAGACAGGAGTTCAAACCACCTGACTGAAAGTTTCAAATGCTTTTGAATAGATTATTGAAGCAACTGTGGCAGAGAAGAGAGAATCCAAGTCAACCTTGACCTAACCCTGATCTTGTTGTTCTGTTTTCAGATATGTCAATGAGGCTTTTAATGCTCAGGGGAGTCAGTTGGGTTCGTCTTCTCCTGCAGATGGGGTTACTCTGTGAACCCCAAAACTGTTCAGACCCCTCTCTCTACAGATGCCTAGTGAAGACAGGATTTATTCTGAGGATTAAGACACATTTCTTTGCATTTCATGCCCACTGTGGCCACATACAGCCTATGAGGAGAATAAACTGGATTTAAGTCTCTTCTTGCTTCCTTATGATGGAAAAAATGTCCTAAAATGTGTTTTGTTGTGTTTCTTTTTCTCAAAATGTCCTTCTAAGTTTCTCATATATTTGAATGGGCTGTTGTCTCCACCACCACAAATAGCTGTCTGATAATTAATACTGATTAAAGAGGCCTTCAGAAAGCATTTTGGAATGTGTGAGCAGCACATACAACTAGTGAGCAATCCCCAGTGTATAATAAACTCAGCTCACAAGCAAAACTGCTTTTTTTCCTCATAGACAAGACTCCTTCTGGGCTGAGAGTCAAGTTGAGTTGTTCTCTTCTCACGTATCACCACTAGCCATACAGGTTCTGTACAACAAAGCCTTAGGAACACAAGGACTGACATGCAGTGCAAGCAGGGGGCATTTAGCCTATTTCTCTGTCGCCAACAGCAGACAAAAACAGGAGCTTTAGGTCAGGAGTTTTTTGTGCTTTCCAGAATTTTGTTTCCTTTCTTTTTTAAGCCCTTTTAATACAACTGATATAAAGGTCCAATCCTTTTCTGAAACTTGCCATGGTCTTAGCATCAATGTTGTAAGTTTTACAAAACTACTGCATATTGTTCCAAGTGTTTAGTTTTGGTGTTTTAAGTGTGTCGTTATTCAGTTGTTTCAATGAGAGAGAAATATAGGAAGGGACCTCCTGAACCCTGAGTCCAGTTCTCTGCTACTGTAGAAAATCACTTCATATCTCACTTTCCTCTTGTACAAGAAGAGGGTAACCAACTAGAAATGTCTCAGCAATATCTGCTTCCTACTTTGTGCTCCCTGCCTGGTTTGCTGTTCTGCTTTCTACTCCCTGTCCAAACTGCCACTGTGCTGCCTGTGCCTTTCCCAGTCTGCTGTGCCACACATGGAGGCTGCCCATGCCACCTGGGGGCAGGTTGGCCACCCCGATTGAATCCATTTGTTATATTTTATGATGCACTCTCTGGCTCATTCCCTCTGTGAAGCAAACAGTTATGAACTTTTTGGTGCACCTTTATGTAGAAGAGTTCACAGGCCTTTAATTATTTTCATTATTCCTCTCTAAGCTTCTCTGTTTCTGTTATCCTTTCTGAGATGGAGTGAACTGAACCTTAACTCATTGTTCAAGACATGGATAAACTATTAGGTTTATATAATGACATTATAATATTTTCAGTAATTTTGTTCCATATGGCCTTATGTATCATAATATTTTTGCTTCACAATGACAAAAGGTGGCTTTTGAACTGTCCACAGTGAGCCTCAGAATTTTTCTTCTAGTTGATACAGTTAATTTAGAACCAGGAAGTTTAACATTAATTGAAATTGCTTTTTTCATTTGCTCAGAATAAATTTCACTTGGCCCTGGGCAGCTGATCCACTTCACTTGATTAGATCATATTCAGATGAAAGCCAGAAGCAAAATGGAATACAAAATAACTTAAGATGTAAGGGCTCTACAAACCCTGGGATATACAGGGTCTTCATAAAGTCCTTGTGCATTTTTAAAATTTAATAACTTTGTTTCTATCATACCTACAATCTATCTGTAAATGGCATTTAAAAGCAAATTTATTAAAGTTTTTAGGACAACTGGAGTACACAATGCTAAACTCCATAAGTAATAATGAATTTATTATTAAATAAGATGGAGCTCTGTGCCACTGCTCTGAACGTATGACAGTTCCTAATAGGCTTGTGCAAATAGGCAGCTATTTGATTCAGCTTTGGATCCAGCCAATTCAGATGCCAGTGATCCAATTCAGAGCTCCAGGTTGGTTTCCCGCTTTGATACGGCTGAAGCAGCTCTGAAGTTTTGGAGCCGCTTTGGAAGTCCGGCCATGGGGTATAATGGGGAATCAAGGAAATATTTATAACTTTGTTGTTTGATTTAGATTAAACTTGCAGGGCTGGTAGCCTATGATGAGGGCATGAAGTCTACCGTGCTTCAAGAAGAGGTGCAGGGGTTTGGGAGAAACTTCACCCCAAATCCTTGAAAGCAAAACTCATGTCAATTGTGCATGTTAAGCTACAGCTGGGTAAAAACTGCAGGGATGGTAGCCCCTGCAGAGGCCAGAAAGCCTACCAGGTTTCAAGGAGATAGGTCCAGGGATTTGGGGGAAACTGCACCTCAAGCTGTGGACAAGCAAAACTCGTGACATAGATGATCCTGTGTGTGTTAAGCCACAGCAGGGTGAAAATTGCAGGGATGCCTAAAGAAGACAGTGCTTCAATCTGGAAATGCTGCTTCGGTGTCCGAAGCATCCGAATCTTCTCTGAATCAGAAGCTTCACACAGCCCTAGTTCTTAATTCTTGCTAACCCTACCCCCCCCCCCCCACACACACACACACACACTGCCACTGCTGCCTCCCAGGAGCGTGTGGAGTAGGGGGGAACTTGTCCCACCATCCCCTCCATCTTCTTCCACCAGCACCCTGTGCCGCCACCACCACCACCTCAGTAATCAATCAGAGTGATCCAAGAGCAGACAGATAGATGAACTAAGCCCTTTATTTTATTAGAATTGTGTTTACTTCAAAATAAGATGACCCTAAATATATGACCACCCCCAAAAAAATAATTAGATACTATATATGGGAAATGTATACATTAGTTATAATTGTCCGAGTTTAGAATCTAAGTATTGGAGGGTTGTCTTGAGTTCCCTACCACTCCCACTGCTAAAACAGAGAAAGCAGAGGCTAAGGTGGGGGAGGCTGCAGGAGGTAAGTTATGGGCCCTGGGGGGGCGGGGGGGAGGGGGCCTTCAGGGTGCCTGGGACCCTGTGGGGGATAGGGGCTGTGGCCCTCCAGGGGGCAGCTGGGGCCCTGTGGGGGGTGCTGCACCCTGTGAGGGCAGTGCAGTTGGTCCTGTCAGCATAGGCTGACAATGTACTTCTCATGGCCCAGGACTCGGGTGACCTGGTGCAGATGGAGGCCTGTCAGGCATTATACTTGGCAGCCTCCTCTGCTTAGGTCAATGGGTCAAGAGCTTTGGCCTGGTGGTGGGTGACAGGTAGCAGGTGGCCTCACTCCTACCCATGCTCCATGGGAAATGCTGGAGTGTGGGCTCGCTGCTCTACTTGGCAGCCTACCTGTCCCCCACAGACCCCCCCTGCCCCCAGAGAACTGGCACCAGCTGAAGGCAAGGGTGGTGGAATGGCTTTGGGCATGGGCAGGGCTCCTGAGATGGCTCTTCCTGTGTGGGAGTGTGCTGGTGCTGAACCAGCTGGTCGTGTCCATGCTCTGGCACCACTTACACACCCTGCCTGTGCCCCCTGAGGTCCTTGCTGGGCTCCAGAGACAAGCACTGGGTTTTTTCTTGCCAGGACAGCACTGAGTCACTGCAGAGGTTCTGAGCCCCCCCTTGCAGGAGGATGGCCAGGGCCTGGTTTGCCTGCACAGCCAGGTCCTGGCTTTCCTCCTTCAGGCCCTGCAGTGACTGCTAGATGGTGTCAGTAGCCATGTGGCATGGGGGCACCTGGGGCATGTTTTCCTCCACCACCTCAGTGGGTTGCAATACAACTGGCAACATCTCCAAACCAAGCCAGCCTGTTGCTCCCACCTAGCCAGCCAGAACTCCCAGAAGGCCTCCCTGAAGCCCACATCCTCCATCAGACTGGCACTGAAATGCCAATAGGCCAACCCCAGACACCCAGGCCCCAGCATGTCCTGGGCCCAGACAAGGTGGTGATTGCTGAAAGGGGTTGGCCGGATGCCAGAGAAGTGGGCCTGGGCAAAGTGCGGCAAAGAGATATAAACCTGGTCCAACTGGGAGTGACATGCCTGCTCCTCTCCCCTCTCACATAGGTGAAACGGGGGGGGGGGGGGTCAGTAGGGTGACAGGCACACCAGATGTCAGCAAGGGAGTAGTCCATCAGGATCTTCCCGAGGACACCCATGGTAGCATAGTTCTTCTCCTTGCCCAACCTGTTGTGTGCATCTGGGGTAACATTAAAGACCCTGCCAAGGACAAGGCACTCACAAGGGTTGAGGGTGACAATGTATGTGGCCACTTGGTGGAAGAAATCTACCACCTCTGGGTCCCTCACAGGGTTATACACATTCAGAAGGTTCAGGACCAGCCCCTGCACCTGGATCCAGAAGGAGAATAGGGTTGCCACCCTCACAAGAGGCAACTAAAAAAGATCCTGCTTCCCCACTTCGGCCACCAATTAGGATCATCAGCTGAAGTCAGTAGGGTTTCCTGCAAGAATACCATGGGGTACCCTCCCTCCTGAACCTCCGGAGACCCTTCCTGCATCTGTGGACATAGAGGGCTGTGATATTAAATGACCTCATGGCTGGGGGGTGTAGCAGATGTTTCATCAGGGGCCTTGCGCATCTCAATGCACAGTGTGAAGCCTGCCAGCTTGTGTAGCCCCCTCCCATACATATAGAGGGTGTCTATGAAACTGCAGGCCCACCTATAGATCTGGGTGTTACAGATTTGGGGCCCCGTGTCTTCCCCCACCAGTGCCCTCACAATGGCAAGGATGCTGTCAAAATCTCCCCAGTGGTCCAAGGCCAGCTGTACCTTGCTGGTGGACTGGTGGGTGTAGTCATGGTCAGTAAATGCAAGTAGCTAATACCTGGGGATCTGTGGGACTGAGAGGTCTGCAGGCTTCATGGAGCCTGCAGGTTCTCAGGTATCCTCCTCCTGGTCCTGGGGGTCAGCAGACTCCCTTGGCATCATCTGAACCCCCCAGTCTGTTAAGACCTTGGACTCCAGTTGGGATTGGGAGAGCTCTACAGCCCCTTGGAACAGGGGTGGAGGTAAATTGAGGGTGAGGCTCCTTCACAAGATGGTGGAGTAGAGCTGAAGCCCTGGGGGAGTCTGTGCAGGGTCCCCAACAAAATTGACCTGTTGATAAGGGCATCCCAGCATGACCCCCTCTGGTGCAGGACTATGGGGCAGGCTGGAGGTGAGGTTTTTCTGGGAGGGAGTGGAAAGAGACCCATCAGGCACCATGGTGGCTTTGGTGTCTGCATCGGGGTCCTGGCAAAGGGGACCTCCTTCAGGATTCACTGGGGTGAGCCCCAGGGCCTCTGTACCCCACAAATCATCAGAGGGAGCCAGTTCCACTGCTGGGCCTTCCTTTGGGTAGGCCAAGGCCTGAGCCTCAGTGCCTGTGTTTTCAGGGAGCAGGCCCTGGTCAGCAGAGTGAGGGGCTTCCTCCATGGTCTCCTGTTCAAGACTATCTAGTAGCCCCAGAACCTCCTCCATGGGGATCACCCCTTTGATCTTTCCCAGGGGTGGGGTGTTAGGGAGCAGCTGGGGTGTTAGGGAGCAGCTGGGGAGTCCCCTGGATGCTGGGCTGCTCCTTCCCTCCATGTGGTGGTTTTAGAAGGGGGAGAGGAGTCCTCCATGTCACAGGGCTCCAGCTGCACCTGGGCCTATCTCTTGCCTTTTTGCCCAGAGGGGACCTGCTCCCACTCAGCAGTGGGGTGGTCCTCAGATGTACAAGCTCCAGTAGAAGAAGATGAGTGTTGGGGGAAACCATGATGGAGGCATGACTACGGGCAAGGGAGCCCTGCTCCTATCTTCTCCTGGTTGCTGCTGTCCTCACCAGGACTCCACCAAACTTGGTTGGGGTCCCTTAAGCTCATTGTGGGGCTCATGGTTGTGGCTGGCATGCCAGGGGGGCCTTAGGGGGATGGGTGCTGGTGGTAGGGGCACCCCTATTGCCAGTGGGACCCACAGATGCCCTCCCCACCTAGCCCATGAGGCACTAATGGTGCAAGTGCCCTGGGGCATGGCACAGTGTACAGAAAATTCTCACTAGGGCCCCCTGATAAGGAATTGCCAGGCACTCCTCAGCCTCCAGATACACTTCTGCTGCCAGCTGGATCATAACCTGGTGACAAAAAGAGCATACAAGGCAAAGGCCAGGGTCTTGGCACCCCAGTGAGAGGGCCACCACCAGGGAGATAACTCTCCCCAGGGTTTGGAGCTGGGAGAGCAGGGCCCAACTGGAGATATAGGATGTGATGGAACTGAGGACCACCCTGGTGCCCACCTTTTCTAGAGGCTCTAGGGGGATGTATTCACCCTCCAACATGAGCCCCCTCTCCACCGCCTTTTGTGTGGCAGCCTCCCAAGAAAGGAAAAAGACCCCCTTGCCATGAAAGCTGGAGGCCACCACAGTCTTGGAGGCCCGTACTACCTGAGCCAGGACCTGCACCCAGGTCTCAAAGTGCAGGTTCTCCTGCTTAGACAGTTGGCACGTGACCCCATGCCTGTGGGCAAGTGCCAGAAAGGGGCAGTGGTAGAGGGTCCAGGCCCCCTGGCTTTGGGTCTCCCAGGCAGCTGTCTGTGCATATCTGAGGTTCCCTCTCGGGGGCTACACTGTTGGGGCCAGGGACAGACTGAGTGGGTGTGCTGGCTGGTGTAGTGCACCTGGTCCCCTCAGCTGCTGGTGGCCTAGGCTTGGGGGCAGGGCCCTTGCCCTTCCCAACCCCAGTAGTATAGGAGGCTGAAGAGGAGCCCTTCCCACTGCCCTTGCCCTTGGTCCCTGATGATAGGAGCCGGGACTTGGGAGCCCCTCGGGGAGGAGGGGGCTGGCCAGGGGAGACCCCCAGGTCATGTTGCCTCCCTACTGGAATCCTACCTGCCCCTGCAGCAGAGGTTGCAGGCTTCTCTGCCCCTGGAGGAGGTTGGTCAGGCTCTGCCTCTGGGGTGGAGGCTTCAGGGGCATGCATCCCCTTGGGGGCTTGTCTGTGATATGCACCCATAGTGGGAGCTGCTGGAAACTCTGTGGGGGAATATTCCCCCCCAGAAGGTTCCTGCCCTGCCATTGTTTCACATGAAGGCAGGGAAGACCATAAAGAAAAACAAAATATCCAGTGAAACTAGTGAATCTAGTAGTGACAGTCTGGGGTTGTGGGGGAGAGGGGGGTGGGGAGGAAGAGAACTGAAGCTCACTGAGCTACAGCCCCACAGGAAAAAATCAGAAGGGCTATGCTTTGAGAATTTGGGGGAGGGGGAACGAACACACACGTGCGTGCACTGGGGAGACTTGAGCTGGCTTACTCAGTCACAAAACAAACACCAGGGCAGGGGGAGGGGACCACAGGACTTACCACACAAGGGCAAGAACACACAGGAAGGCTGCTGAGGCAGATGTAAAAGATGGAGCAATAGAGGGGCTTTGTTTGTTGAAGATCTGTCCAGAAGCCTCTCAGGCCTTCAGCCAAGTGTTCAGCAGCAAGGCAGGAAGACAAAGCAGGATCAGATGCAGTTAGGTAGTTGTGGGGGAGGGCAGCAGTCAGTCAATTAGGAAGTAATCCAGTGCAGGTGTGGTGTCAGGTGGTGCAGGAGGGAATCTTCCCCCTCTCCTGAGAGGATGCAGCAGCAGTAGTGATGGTAGGAGTTGTCCAGTTCAGCTACTCAGGGTATGTTTCTGGTGAAAGTGGAGGTGAAGGTGAGGGTTGGCCTGCCAAGGC
The DNA here is from genome assembly GCF_001723895.1 of Crocodylus porosus. Taxonomy (NCBI): domain Eukaryota; kingdom Metazoa; phylum Chordata; order Crocodylia; family Crocodylidae; genus Crocodylus; species Crocodylus porosus. The sequence goes on from NW_017728916.1 coordinate 28,447,217, forward strand.
TGGCAAGGCACCTTTAGGCTCTGGAAGAGATGGTGTGGTAGGAGGGGAGCCAGGCAGTGCAGGCTCCCTCCCCAGGCTGTCCCCTGACTGTGGCTGGCCACCAGGCCAGAACAGAGGTGCAGAAGCTGGGGTATGGTTCAGTGCAGTGGGTCCCTCCTCAAGGGGGAGCAGTAGTTGTGCAAAGGGGAACTGAAGTGAGTTTATGAGCAGATGCTGATGTCACTTCATTCATGTTTCACCTTTGTAATTATGTTGCCTCTGATGGAAATATTTATGGTCTACACTGGCATATCATTGACAACAGAGCTGCTTTTTCTTTGTTGTATTCCTGTTTTGTTTATAGTGAATGTACAAATTCCTGCTTCCCTTAAAATGTGACATATTTTCCTCATTAATATTCCAAGTATCCTATTCAGCAAATGTAATGCCCTAAACTTTCTCTCTCTCTCTCTCTGAGTTGCACTGCAAGAGCATCTGTGGCTAACCTTGGCTTTCTGTTTCCCTCTCTCACTTTTTCTGATCACATGAGAAAATTGCCCAAGTACTTTCATAAAGCTAAGTCACAAAATTTTCACTGGGTAAAAACTTGTAACTAATGCCAGAAGAGAAGGAGTTCCCAGTGAAGACAATTTTGCAGGGACCAGGAGAGCCCCTGTTCTTGGCTCCTCTCACCCAAGCAGGGTTTGAACCTGCTTCTTACAGGCAAGGCCATGTCCAAATCCTCTTAGAGGAGCCCTTCTTGAGTCTGGCCTGTTCATAGATTCATAGATTATAGAGTTGGAAGGGACCCAATGGATCGTTGTGTCTGACCTCCTGCCCCTGGCAGGAAAGAGGACCGAGGTCAGATGACTCCAGCCAGGTGACTATCAAGCCTCCTCTTGAAGACCTCCAAGTTAGGTGATAGTACCACCTCTCTTGCAAGCCCATTCCAGACTCTGGCCGCCCTTACTGTAAAAAATTCCTTGCTAATGTCTAACCTAAATCTACTCTCCGCTAGTTTGCATCCATTATTCCTAGTTACTCCCTGGGGAACTCTGGTAAACAGCACATCCCCAATTCCCTGTTGTCCTCCCCTGATAAACTTGTAGGCGGCTACATGGTCACCCCTCAGCTGTCTTTTGTGTAGGCTAAAGAGACCCAGATCTCTCAACCTCTCCTCATAGGGTCTTTTACAGAGGCCACTAATCATGCGAGTGGCCCTCCTTTGAACCCTCTCCAGATTCTCCATGTCCCTCTTGAAGTGCAGTGCCCAAAACTGGACACAGTACTCCAATTGTGGCCTGACTAATGCTGCATAGAGGGGGAGCATCACCTCCCTTGATGTGTTGCTCATGCACCTGCTAACACACTACAAGGTGCGACTGGCTTTGTAAATGGCCTCATTACACTGCTGGCTCATGTTCATCTTGGAGTTGACTATGACTCCAAGATCTCTCTCAGCCTCTGAGCTGCTGAGGAGGACATCCCCCCAAACTGTAGGTGTGCTGGGGATTCCTCCTTCCTAGGTGGAATACCTTACATTTGTCTCTGTTGAATTGCATCCTATTTTGTTCCACCCATTGATCTAATCTGTCCAGGACAGCCTGTATCTGCTCCCTGTCCTCTGGTGTGTTAACTTGGAGAGGGTGCTCACCACACCCTCATTCAAATTGCTGATGAAGATAGTAAATAATACCGGTCCAACAACCAAACCCTTCAGGACCCCACTGCCCACCTCCTTCCAGGCCAAGAATGACCCATCCACCACCACTCTCTGGGTGTGGTCCTTAAGCCAGTTAGTCACCCACCTGACTGTGTAGGCATCCACTCCACAGCCCATTAGCTTCCCTAAGAGAATAAGATGTGAAACAGTGTCGAAGGCCTTCCTAAAATCCAGGTAGATGACGTCAGCCTCAGCTCTTGTGTCAAGGCAGTGTGTGATCTGGTCATAAAAGGCTATAAGGTTTGTCAGGCAGGATCTACCTGTGATGAACCCATGCTGGTTTTGTGCTGTACCTTAGGTGTAACATTAATTAATATTAACATGGATATTTTAATATTAAGTAATGTTGAATCAATATTAATTAATGTTGAATTCATATTAATATGGGTTGAATATTGATTGCTATTAATGGGCATTTTTACATGTGCAAGTGCTGCATCATTTGCAGTTGTATAAGAGTCGAAACGCATGTCAGCACTGAGAAAATGGCAGCTGTGTCCTTTTGAACTAAAGCACATAGAAAGTGCTTCCTCGTGTGGGAAGATATACATAAGAAATTGAAGGGGTACAGATTTGTGCACATATTGTAAGCAATGGGAGAAAGTCAGCACCCTGTTTGAAGGGTGGTTGTTCAAGTGAAATAAAAAAAACAAGTGGATTAGCACATGAAATAAAGTTTAGTTGATGACATAGAAATAGGAAAATAAAAAATCAGGTAAGAATAAAAATAAAGAGGAATGAAAAGAATAAAATAAAAGTAAAATAAGAATATTTAAAAAATATTGACGAATAAAATTTAAAAAATAAAAATAATGTTGAAAAATATGTGTACAAAGTAATGAAAGTAATGAAATGATACTTAACTAAATTATCTAAATTAATGAAACCGCAACACTTTTGGTCATCTGTACATATCAGTGTGCTGTGTGCTATAGGTGCCCCCTGCTGTAATTTAGTACAAAGAGATCAGTGGGGTAGATTGTTATGCGGCACCCCCTGCAGTAATTTACTGTGAATAGAGCACTGGGAATTTTATGACAGTTCAGAGTAATCACATGTACACAGTGACAGAAAAATAAAATCCACCATTTCAATTTAGGGGGCATAGAATGCAACCCTGAAGTACTAAACCTGCGTCATGTGTACAAGCGCCCCCAGTGATTCATGTGTAGGGGGCTCCAGTTTTGTGTTGACCTTCTCATAAGCAAACTGAAGAAATGCAGACATGTCAAAAGCTTCAGGGAAGTCCAGATACCCTATATCCACTTCATTCCCTTCATTTACCCAGCTAGTTACTTTGTCTAAGGAGGAGATCTAATTTGTTTGAAATGATTTTTTTCTTGACAAATTCATGCTGACCGCTCAGGATCAGTCCTTGCCTCATCCAGAAGCTTGCAAATTGAATTTCTCATGATATGCTCCAGTAATTTCTCCAATATTGAGGTCAGGCTTAAATGGTCTGGAAACTGGTCCTCCACTTTGCCTTTTTTTTTGAAAGGGGCAGTGTTAAGTTGTCCCTTTTCCAGTTCTCTAGTATCTTGCCTGTTTTCTATGACTTAGAACGTATTATTGCCAAGGGCTCCAAAATCCCTTCTGAGGGCGTGCCCCCACAAATGTGCACATGTGTTTCCCTAGGGACAAATAGCAGTGGCACACAGTTCTGCTGCTGCTACTTGTCTCCATGGAATGCTCCTGCACGCATCCTGTGTCACGCTACAGATTGCCCTGGGTGAGGTAGGGGAAACTGGGGCCAGCTTCTGGTACCTGAGGTCCTGGGGGCCTCCTGGGACTCCAGCAGTGGCGATCCAGGCATGGGGAGCATGGCCAGCAGGCAGAGCATGACTTTTGCTGGCCAGGCTCTGGGTTTGGGTAGCGCATGCTGCAGGCACATCTACTGCCCTGCTTTTTTGCCACTTTTTTTTTTTTTTTTTACTTACCAGGATTTCCTGGTATCTAATTTTGGCTTCACACTGAAAATATGCAGTGCAGCAAGAAAGTTCTCTGTCTCCCTAATTATCTCAACCCTCACCTTCCTTATCCAAATTATCTCTTGCAGTTTTTTTTTTCCATTTTGTGAGACTGGGGCAGAGTAGCTGTTGAGCAGCTCCACCTTCTTTTTATCTTCTGATAAGAGATCACCCTGGCTATTTTGCAATGGATTCACGGGTTCTTTGGTATTCCTTTTCTGGACAAAATATTTATACAACCTTTTCTTGTTGTCTTTAACTTCCCTCACTAGGTGAAACTCATTTTTTACTTCTACCTCCTTGATTTTGTCCCTGAACATTTATGCTGTTTGCTGACAGTTTCCTTGGTGGCTTGGCCATCCTTCCATTGCTAGCATGCTTTTGTTTTGCTTTTGAGGCATCCTAGAAGCTCCTTTTGAAACACATTGGCCTTTTGCTATTCTTGTGCTATCATTGTGTCAGAATAACTTCTTCTGGGACTTTCAGCTTTTATCTTCACCCAAATACACTTGGGCTCCATATCCTTCTTTATCCTGAACTAGGGAACAAGTGTGTATAGTTTTGACATATAAGACAATACCCCCACCGTTTCTCTGAACTGTGCCCTTCCAAATCAGAACATACCCTTTAGTGTCAATGTTCCGGTTCTACGAGTGGTCCCACTAGGTCTCCATGATACCAGTCAGATAATAGTTTTCTTTGCAGACTTATCTTGTTTTTTCTCCATATTCTTTTTATTTGTATACATACAGCAAATGAAGTTTGACATACTCATATCCTTCTTGCATCCCTTATTGTTGTCCTATGCCTTTCTGGCCCTTCCAAATTTGAGCTTCTTCCTCCCATAAATGACCAAAAAACCACAAGTTAGTAAGCATTTGCTGGTGAACTGTGGCAAACATGGGGGTAGTGCCCAACTTTTACTCAGGAGCCAGAATAGGTGTGACTTGAAAGTCTTAGATTCTAGGCCCCTCCCATGGGGAATTTGAACACTGACCTCTCCCATCACAGAACAGCCTCTTAATCACAAGTTAACAGGTCAGTCAGGATTGAATACACTTGCATTCCTGGTGAAATCTGGTTCCTGAGCAGCCAGACTAGAAAACATCCTGAGGGCAGAAAGAAAACAAACCAGAGGGAGACTGGCTCTGTAGCTGAGAGAGGTGGATGGTGGCATCAAGGGAGTGAGCCCTTCTTCCACTGCAGTCATTGGAAAAAATTGCAAAATGGTATTGGAACAGAAAGAAGGCTTCTTTACAGGGTGCTCCACTTGTTTGAAATTCCCTCTCCATGGGGTGGCATAAATAGATAGACTGCACTATTTGGAAAGTCTTCAAATGACAGTCCTCAGTACAGTGTTTCTCCAGGCTCAAAAGGCCTCATGGAAGACAGGCAGACAAGGTTCTTTGGGTGAATCTGATATCTTTTATTAGATCACCTAAATAGTTGGAGAACAATTTTTAAGCAAGCTTTTGGGTGGCCCTCCTCTGAACCCTCATGAGATTGTCCACATCCCTTCTGAAATGTGGCACCCAAAGCTGGATGCAGTACTCCAAGGTGGCCTGACCAATACCACATAGAGGAGAAGTATCACCTCCCTGGACCTGTTTGTCATGCATCTGCTAATGCATGATAAAGTGTGGTTACCTTTACTGATCGCTTTGTCACATTGACGACTCATGTTCATCTTCGTGTCAACAATGACTCCAAGATCCCTTTGTGCTGCTGTAGTGCTGAGAAGGTCCTTTCCCAGCCTGTAAGCATGCTAGTGATGCCTTCTCCCTAGGTGCAGCACTTGTCTTTGAACTTCATCCTATTCTGTTCTGCCCACTTTTCCAACCTGTCCAGGTCCACCTGGATTCATTCCCTACCCTGTAGTGTGTTAACTTTACCACATAATTTGGTATCATCTGCAAATTTGGACAGAGTGCTTTCCACACTGTCATCCAAGTCACTGATGAAGACATTGAACAGCACTGGTCCAAAGACCAAGCCTTGTGGGACTCCACTACCCACATACTGACTACCACCGACCAGCACCACCACCACTCTCTGGGTGCGACCCACAAGCCAATTTGCCACCCCCCGACCATGTAATCATTTATATCACAGCTGCTCAGTTTATCTGTGAGAATAGTATGAAATACTGTATCAAAGGCCTTCTTAAAATCCAAGTAAATGATATCTACCTCAATTCCTACATCAAAGTATTTTGTGACCTGGTCATAAAAAGAAACAAGGTTAGTCAGGCAGTACCTACTTGCTTTGAATCCATGCTGGTTGCCCTTTAGCATTGCTTTTCACACTGGACTTCCACAAATATGATCCTTAATAATTTTTTTAAGGTTTTCCTGAGGATAGGGGTGAGACTAACTGATCTATAGTTAGCTAGATCCTTCTTGAAAATGGGATACATTGGCTCTTTTCCAGTCCTCTGGGACTTGACCTGTGTACCAAGATTGCTCAAACAGCCATGCCAGTGGCTCAGCTATGACACCGGCCAGTTCTTTCGGCACTCTTGGATGAAAATCATCTCGGCCTGCTAACTTAAACACATCCAGCCCCTTCAAGTGTCTCTTCACTAAGTCAGTGGTAACAGTTGGTGGACTGGTTTCCCCTTTTCTGCCTGTCTGTGATCCAATTGGAAGACTTGTCCTGATCTGAGTTCAGGAATACAGAGGCAAAAAACTCATTGAAGAGCTCAGCCTTGTCCCTGCTATCTGTTATTAATTGTCCTAGTTTGTCCTGTAGGGGTCCTATGCTACCCTCTACCTTCTTTTTGCTCCCTATATACCCGAATAAGCCTTTTTGTTGTCTTTAATTTTTTGTTGCCACGGTAAGTTCCATTTCTGATTTGGCCTTTCTAACTGCCTCCCTGTAAGTGTGGGCCAGTAGATATACTCCACCTTGGTAGCTACCCCCTGCTTCCATAGCCTATATGCCTCTTTTTTGCTCCTAGGCTTTCCTGGATTTCCCTGTTCAGCCAACAGGGTTTCCTGGCTCCTTTGCCCCTGTTTCTGTGCAATGGGATTCTCTCCTTCCGCACCTGTAGGAATGCTCCCTTTAGGAATGACCACCCTTCCTGGACTCCTATCTCACCAATTCTCCTGTACTTCAATGCCTCACTAACCAATCTTCTGAGGACGCTAAAGTTATTCTGTCTGAAGTCTAGCACTTCTTCCCTACTGGTTATCTTTCCCACCCTATGCTGTATAGTGAATTCAATCAAGTGATGGTCATTGTCCCCTAGCTTATCTTGTGTCAGTAGATCCCCACCAAGTCATCCCCTGTAGCCAGGACCAAGTCCAGTAAGGCATTTCCCCTAGTGGAACCTTCTTTGTTAGGTGAAGGTCCTGTATGCAGGTTAAGAACCTATGTGAATGGTTAGATCTAGCTAACTGCTCCTCCCAGTAGGTGTCAGGGTAGTTTAGGTCACCCATGACAACCATGTCCCTTGACCATATGGCCTCTGAGAGCTGTCTGGAGGATTCCAGGTCCAACTCATCCTCCTGATGTAGCAGCCTATAGTAGACCCCCACTACCAAGTCCCTTTCCCCCTGACCTCCTTGCATTCTGACCCACAATACCTCAATTTGTCCCTCCTCTGGTCCCATTTTCATTATGGAAGATGTATATTGCTTTTTCACATAGAGAGCAACACCCCCCCACTCTATCATGTCTGTACAGCCTATAGCCCTCTGTGCTTACTGCCCAATCGTGGGTAAGGTCCTACTAAGTTTCAGGTAGCCCAACTAAATTGAAGTTCTTGTTTGCAAGCAGGAGTGTGAGTTCCTTCTCCTTATTCCCCATGCTCCTAGCATTAGTATAAAGACATTTAAGCCCCCCTGATGGGTGCCCTTGGTGCCACCTTGTCCTGATGCCCTTTGGGCCCCTTAATACTTATGTGGGTTGTTCCAGTGCATGGCTCATGGTTCTTTGATCCTAGGTTCTCTCTGTTGTCTGCATCCCCATCCCATGACAAACCTAGTTTAAAGCCCTGCATAGGAGATCAGCCAACCTGCAAGAAAATAGACTCTTACCTTTTGAAGAGAGATGAAAACCATCCCATTCCAGGATGTCCCTTTCATGGAAGTGTGGATAGCAGTTGAAGAAGCCAAAACCTGCTTGATGACACCAACTCCAGAGCTACAGGTTGACTTCTTTGATGCAGGTGTTGTTATGTTGACCACGACCTGTCCCTGTAGGGTAGGATCACAGAATCATATATTATTTTTATGTTTTAAGTTGCCCTGAGCCTTCTTGGGAAGGGTGGCATATAAGCAAATTAAATAAATAATAGAAGAGAACATTTTAGGATGTAAGGGATATCAGGAAGTCATCTAGCTCAGTGGTTCTCAATCTTTTTTTGTACCCATTGCAGGCACAACCTTTTCTCAACCTTTTTTACAACCTATTTGTAAACATCAATGGCCAGTCCAACCCAGTCCCCCTCACTCCCAACCAACTGCCCCTGCCTACAAGCCCCATCCCCCCCAGTGTGTGCGGGAGGGGTGGGTGTGTGGGGAAGGGGGGGCCTCAAGCAGCCCCTTGCCTGCTGGAATTCCACCAGCCTGCAGGGGAAAATCCACAGTTTCCCATGTTTTTCTCCTTTAAAGGAAAATCCATTTGTAAATTTGTTGATCCATTTTAGTTAAGGTTAAAATTCTGCAGTAGCATTAATAAAGAGTAACACATCTTCAGGTTATCTAAAGATCCACATCTGGAGGCATCTAAGTCAGATCCATTAAAATGAATGGAAGATTTGTGTGATTCTGCAGGGCAAAGCAGAACTCATCTCCATAGGTCACATGGGAAAATACAGAACTATGAGCCAGATTCTATCCCGCATATTAGGCATGATCTTATCAACCCTGAGTGAATCCCTAAAAATCTGTTAATATAAAAAGTATTCTAATCAACATGCCCACAGGTTAGGCATTACCCAGTTGCCACTCTACCATCCCTCGGGCAGCCAAGACAGGAATATTTGTGGGTCAGAACCAAGAACAAAAGCTATAGGATGTGGTTCCAGTGAGATGGCTGCTGTTTTGAAAGAGACCAGAACTTGGGTTCATGCCTGCAGCCTTTCTCCCAACGAGGCAGAAACTTCCTCGCTATTCTGATCTCCCTCCATGTTATCCAATGGCTCTTAAATGAAAATCAAAAGGCAGGATAAATATGTATCTGTAAGTGTAGCAGCCTTCCAGCTTGAGGAACCTGGGGGCAGTCTGCAAGCTTGCCACGGCTACAGCTCAGCTGTAAGCAGTAGAGGTGATTGCAGGGTGCCTAGGCCAACTGGGAGGGACAATTACCTGGTAGGAAGGTAAAAGCTCCCAGGAAGGGGAGCTAGGGAAAAGACTTCTGGGGAAAAGATCCTGAGGGGTGTGAGTTAGGCTTCTGGGGGGCGGAGCTAGCGGCAGGCAGAAAACTGAGAGCCTGACCTTAAAGGGAGAGAACTGGTGGGTCAGCTCATGGTGGACCCGGGGACCATGCCTGGAGTGCTGTTATCCTGAGATTTGGACAGTGATTATGAAGATGACCAAGAGGTATGGAGAGACTATGAGTACCTTAGACACTGTGTATGGTATATGTTGATTAACTTCTGCCATGAGGGAGCTTTCCTTGGAGGAGTAAGGACAATAAACAGAGGCTATGAGAGACTGAAGTACTGTTTCAGGAACTAATTAACCCTGAACCTGCTACGCATCTGTACTGAGTAACTAAATAATATATATAGAGAGAGAGCACAAGCTTTCATGGCCTGAAGCTCACTGAATTGGATGCTATAAAAAGATGTGCAGAAAGCAGAGTATAAGAAAGTAATTAGAATACAACAGACAACATGTGGAGAAAGATGTAGGGTAAGGGGGGGGTGCTAGGAGAGACAAACATTAAATCCACAGAAACAAAGGGGTCACAAAAAATAATGTAGGTAATGAAATAAGAATCGCATGTCCTTCTTTAAACCACACTCAACCCAGTCTAATTTGTACTTTTTGTTCTACAATTTCCTGTTCAAACTGGTTCATAAAAATTTCTACCTGAGAACAGCAGTTCTGAAGTAAGTGATCAAGTGTGCAAGAAAGGTGAAGTATACTGCCACAGGTTTTTGTCTTTCTGCAGCTGATGTCAGGTTGGTGTTCATTCTTTCTTGCATGTAGATATTGTCCTGTCTGCCTAATGTAGGAAGCAGAAGGACATTGTAAGTAGATGATGGCACATATGATGTTAGTAGAGTTGCAGGTGAATGAACCCTAGATGATGATGTACTCCTTGTTATTAGTCCAGCAATGATGTGGTCTGTATTGATGTGGGGGCACAGCAGGCATTTAGCACCCTTGTAAGACCTGGTGCCTCAGTGAGGTTGGGAGTTCATTCATCTGTTTGGGAGATACTATTTGAGGCTGGGGGACTGTCTGTTTGTCAGCTGTGGGTACCTTGAAATGGTCATCCTATTCCAGAATGTAAGGACATTGAAAGAGAGGAGTATGCAATGCCTAACCTACAGCATAGTAGTTAAAGCACTATAGTTGAAGCTGGAGATTCAAATCTTCTCTTGAGGGACAGGGGCTTAAAATCCAGGCTTCCTGCCTAAATGCCTTAACTACTCAATTGACTACATACCTGCTTAGCCAGTATGTACCCTACTGTGCATACTCACACGTGCACTGTGGAACAGTAATAAAATCAGAACTTACATGAATGTGCCAAAATGCTACTTATGCAGCTCTAAAATGTAGTTTAGTTGCACAAGAGGTGGTAGAATTCTGCCCCTGTATCACTGCCCAAGGAAAATAGAATGTCTCCCTGATTCTGGTCATGTATACCAGGACTTCTCAGAGCTACATATCTAGAAGGCAAAATACAGTTTGGCTCTGAGTCTCCTTACATTGTCTTCTCTGCACCTCCCTGTGTAAAATTTAGCAGTCGGTATTTAGGCTTTTATCCAGTTTCTTCCCCTTGTAACCAGGTCTGTGGTTACGTATACAAAGTATGTAAGTGGTTATAAGCTTTCCTTTCTCTCCATTGGATCTAAATGAAGAAGAGCACCAGTGTCTCTGCATACAGTTTGCATTAATATTTCCTGCCATTTGCATATGTGACTCTTTCCATGTTTGTTTTGTGACTGCATATTTTGTCATAGAATCATAGAAGTCGGGTCGGAAGGGACCTTGTAGATCTTCAAGTCCGACCCCCTGCCTGGGCAGGAGAAAAAACTGGGCTCAAATGATCCCAAATAGGTAGCCATCGAGCCTCCTCTTAAAGACCCCCAGGGTAGGAGCCAGCACCACTTCCCTTGGAAGTTGGTTCCAGCTCCTAGCCGCCCTGACTGTGAAGTAGTTCTTAGGGATGTCTAATCTAAACCTCCTCTCCCAACAACTTATGGCCGTTATTCCTTG
>NW_017728916.1:28458655-28472547 GCF_001723895.1 Crocodylus porosus
CATGCTCTCAAGAAGGGATTTTCCCATCTTATAAGTGTGCTGCTGGTTACTACTGCCCAAGTGCAGCACCCTGCACTTGTCAGTATTGAAGCGCATCCTGTTGTCATTTCATTGCACTTTGTTCTGAGGATTCAAAGATGGGCTTTGCCACTTCTTGCTGTGACCACAGTTGTATAGACAGACCACCATGAACAATACAGAGCAACGAGTCCATTCATGTCCCACTTCCTCTTCCAAATCAAACCTGCTGAAATGTATCTGGAAACATGTTGCTTCTTATTGGGATCTGATTTGCAATATAATTTGCAATATAAGAAGAAATAGTTTTAAGATGAAAACTTAAAAAGCATCCTACCCACGTTTCTATGACCTTTTGTGCAATGCAAAGTCAGCCTGTAAAACGCATTGCCATACGATCTCATTGAAGCTAAGAATTTAGCAGGATTCAAGGAGGACTTAATATTTTTATGGATAAAGAGAATATACATGGGAACCGCATTATAAAAGTTGTACATTCTGGTTTTATACTCAAGTCTGGAAACTTTCCAGCTTTGGCAAACCTCTAACTGGGGTAAAAGGAATTCCCCTATTGGCTTATTATTCCATAGTTTTCCATTTCAGGAATCTTTCACTTTTGCTTGAAGCATCTACAACTAGCCTCAGCTAGTCATGGTCTAAGACGCTGTCCTGATCTCATATGGCAACTCCTATGTTGAACATAGAAAGAAGATGTTTGGTTTGTTTTTGTTTTCTGATAGTGAGTGATTCTAGGAAAGGCATGCCAAGATCCAATGGTTGGGACTATAAGCTGGACAAATAAGGACTAGAAATAAAGCATACATGCTTAATATTGGAGAAAATTTAACTAGTAGAACATACAGATTCTCCAGGATGTGGAATAAAACAATTACAAAATCTTTCAGTTAGGCATGTATTCTTAAAATATCTGCTTTAACTTAATTTTTTTAAGTATTTAATGCAGATGGTTACATTAGTAATTCTTAACTGATTGGTTATGAAAAATCTTGTTTCCTTGTTCCCATTATGCTCCAGGACTTCATGGTCAAGTTTTCTCTGTCAGCTTCTTGAAACAAACCTTGATGTATGTATGGTGTGTGGTACTGACCACTTCCCTTCCTTCTCATACCAAGGTTAAAAAAACAGTGAAGCTGTTTCCACTACCCTAATGGACCTCAAATGGCCTGTAAATATACACAACTTATATGCAAAAATATGCACAAAAAAGTATTATGTATTAGATTTATATTGATATTCCCAACAAGGGCAGCTTACAGAAGACAGTGGAACAATTTAAAAAACAAGAGTATCAAAACAGGAAAAAACAGGATAACTTCATACTGTAAATTTCAATAGTGTAAGATCATAGGAAGGTAGGGCTGACTGGAAAGGTCCTTTCTAGGTCATCTTATCCAGTCCTTTGCTCAAGGTAGGATCATCAGCAGGGATCCTGATTTTTCTCTGATTTAAAAAAAAACAACCCTAATTATCAGTTAAAAAAGTAACCCCAAATCCACATATTTCTGTGATTTTAAATGAAAGACCACTAATATATAGGTATATAGTGCTGTTTCATTTTAATAACAGAAAAATGGATTTGGGGTTACTTTTTTTTTTTTAACCAAAAATTGGGGATTATTTTTAAAGCAGAGAAAACCAGGATCCCTGATCATCAGTGACTAAACCAACCCAGCCTAGTGTCTGTCCAACCTACTCTTGAAAATATCCAAAGATGGAGATCCACAGCTTCTCTAGGTAGCCTGTTCCAATGCTTGCCCACCCTCATACTCAAAGTTCCTCCTAATCTCCCACCTATTCCCTCTGCTGAATCTTGAGGCCATTGCTTCTACTCTTGTCCCCTACAGCCACAGAGAAAAGCCCAGCTCTATCCTCCCTATAATCACTGTTTATAATTCACTAACAAGGGGAGGCTGAACCCTAACTGTGATGGGGTGGGGGGGATGTCACACAGACTGCTGACTGCCATCACCTGTCTTGTCTTGTATTTAGTGTGTCTATAGTATTACTGTTCTTTTATCACTCAGGTTCACAGCCTTCAGGTGCCTCTGGCTGCTTTACTGCACCTGGATTTTTAGATAGTGGCAGAGGCTAGGAGTGCCTTTCACAAACTCCATCTGGTGCAAGGACTATGACCCTTTCTTTCAAATGCAGAACTAGACACCATTATCCATGCCTTCATAACTTCAAGTCTAGACTACTGCAATACATATTAGTTCTATTAAAATATTAATAGGTATTATATTAGTGTATCACACCCTTCATATGCTATGATTTTAACTGTATCATTACTAATATGTTTTTATTCTTACATTTTATAGTAGGAAAGTAATGTTCTATATATCTCAAATAAGAGGTTGCCAGCTTCAAAAAGTTGAGACATTGGACTAGATGATAACAATGGTGTGTTCTAGCATTAAAATCCCAGGAATCTACAAACATACTGGAACAAAAGATGTTTCTAGTTAATATACCATCTGTGTTAAATTTCTTCATTCACAAAGAGGAAACAGATATTTTCACTCTGGATGACATTTTAGATTAAGAGACTGACAAATAAAAAAAATAACAGAAATTAAGTTTCCATGAGAGAGAGGGAGAGTGCATGCGTGCGTGTGTGTGTGCATACATGCATGTACATGAGTATAAACATATGTGTATATGTCTGTGTAACTCTTCAGACAATTTGCACTGAGCTTTCTTAACTGCATATGGGGACAGGGCACAATTGATGAATCGATTGCATAAAACTGAAATGTCGGTACAGGCTGTGAGCTCTATATTCAACAGTGCAGAATAACTTTTTCTAACTAACTGCATGGAACTTGTCAATGACAGACAGCACAAGGACTAGTGTTTGCAGTTAGAGCTACATCCTGACATGGCACTAAGAGGCAGTCCTCAGTGAAGACGAGCTGGTCTGTATACTCTCCAAGTGGATTCATTTGGCAGGCTGATTAACCCAAAGGTAACTGCAGATCAGCACTGGACAGCTGGTCCTGTAATAGCAGCTGGGCAGCCTCAGCCTCACCTATGGGAGCAGCTGCAACCCAGCTGAGATGGATCAGGTGATTGTAAAAGGCTATGGAAGAAAGGAGCTGTGAGAAGTATGGTGATTTTGCTACAGGTCTCAGAATGGGGGAGGGAAAAGAAATGAGAGGGGAAAGGCCTTTGGTCATTGCCAAAGACCCTTAGACAAAGGAAAATACTGGGTTCATATATGGAGCTCATGTTGAACTGTTTCATTGTGTACAAAGTGTAACTTGTGCCTGAAGTGACTCTGGACATGGTATTATCCCTTCCTGGGCTGTACAGGGACTCCATCCATTCCAGGCATGTGTAATCTGAGCCAATGTTTAGTCAGGGCCCAGGTGTGGAAAGTTCTGGGCTCTTTTATACATGCTCTGGAAGGTGGGGGGGGGAGAGTGCTTTAATTAGCAAGCCACACTAATTAAAAGTGCCTGAGTGTCAAGTTCATCAGTGCCCCTCAGCTGAAAATGGCAGCGACATGCTTTGAACTCAAGCTCACTGAATGAGCTTGAGTTCAAAGCACCCCGCCACCGTTTTTCAGCATGGAGACGCTTATGCATGTGTTGCTAGAGTCTGCTGGAACACGCTAATTTCCAGGCTCCAGCAGACTCAGTTAATCAAGTCTGCTCTAATATGCTGGATTTCCAGTGTGTTGCAGCAGGCTCCCTGCAAATGTATAGGAGCACCTAGTTCTCAGGGCCAGGCCCTGGGGATAAGGATTTAGCACAGTAAAAGCACTTTGCTCTATTGCTTAAACAGAATTTTGTACCGTCTCCATGAAGAGGAACACTCTAACCTGGACACAGGCTAGCTGGCCAGGGCTAGATACTCCCCTCTTCCTGAGCCTCCCACCACAATAATTAGGCTTCTCCCTGGTCCTTTCTTATGAACACTGGAGAAACTCTGGTTGCATAATATTCCCAAGGGTATTAGTAGTGTCATTACTGCAGTCCTTGTGATTTTAATTTTTTTCCTCATATTTGTAGTTGGTGCTCATCCTGGGCTTGAAATTTATTGCTTAGCCATTTTTCATCTAAGTCCAATGCTGCATCATCTTCTGGCAACAGCTGATGCAATCACATTTCATGCAGATGTTTAATACAACAGCAGTTTCCCAGTAGTTAGTGTGAGTGATATTAGAACAGCTCCAGGGGATACGAAAGCCCTGGCTCGGAGGCTCTGTCCCATTGCTTCTCTATCCTGTGCCTATGCAAACCAAGTCATCTAATTCAAATGATGAAGAGAGGAATTCAGAACCGAGTCTTCATTCATGAGAAATATGGGGTTGCCTCAAGACTGAATTTCTGGGTTAGACGCAGAGGATTAATCATGGGCTGGGAGGAAAGGGCTGTTCTTTCCCAAGCTGTCTTAGAAGTGAAATCACTCCACCAGCACTAATACAGCCCTGAGGCTGAAGCTGCTCCAGTGCAACAGTACTAATGCCTCTCAAGGGTGTGGAGAAGAGCTGGTGAATGCATCTGCTCTTCTCCCTATTCTACCCTAGTCCATTGCTCAGGGGCTTGCAGAGACTCTCTCAAAGCTGGATGTTGTGGCATATAATGGATTTGGCCCAGATCCTCCTCCTATTGACACAGAGAACCACACAGCTTTCCAGATCCATGGAAGTTAGTCAGGATCCTATTGTAAATCTGATTATATGTATATATGGACTCTGCACAAAACATACAATCCACATCCCTCCATACCCAATTAATGCTTCATCATGGTACAGGGAAGTGCCAGGTGAAGACAGGTATGCATCTATAAACAATTTGTATTCAGGAGTGCCTGTTTGTGTCCCATAGGCTGTAGGAGGTTAATTGGGCTTCAAGGTAAAGTGGAAGGAGTAAATCACTGCATTGAACTCTCTTTACAGGTATAACCCAGGTACACCCAAGGGTGTGTCCTATTCTCAGTTGAATGGGATGGGTAGGCAGGAGGGGGTGCTGTGAGAAGGATGCCAAAATTTCAAGCAGATCCCTCTTTCCTCTATAGAGTTAGCCCAAGCCCAAAGTTCTTAACTATATACAATTTATTGAGTTATAACATACATAAACATAAAAGTAAATATCATATACATATATTTACACAGTGAACATTATCCAATAACCAAGTTCAAACCCTAAATAACACCATTTACCCATCATAATAAAACAATTTCAGCAGCATCAACACATCACAATACAACGTTTAAATTACAAAATATAAGGCGCAAACATGAACAATCTTAATATCATCTATTCCTTAATATAGTCCCTGACCCATGGCAAGAGATAGTCCTCCTTCCAATGGGGTCCCTTGTGGGGGGTATCCAGGAAGCAGCAGGGACCCTTCCCCTTAGCGCCTTAACTAGGTGGGGGGCTGCTCACCCAGCCCCTTCTCTGGAGTTGCCCGCCCCAAATGTCTTTCCCCTGTGGGACCGAAGGACCCAGTGACTCACACTTCCTCAGGTGGCAGTGGTCAGGGCACAGCTTGATGGGATCTCCTCTGCTGGAGCTCCTCTCCAGGCATCTTCTGCAACTCTGGGCTCCTCCCTACCATGACCCACTCTTGGCACTGAGGGGTCAGCTTCTCTCAGCTGCTGCTGCATCACCACTGCTGGCTTCTGGGTGCTGGACCTCATGCTGCAGCACTACTATTTCCATGTGCCCTGGCTTCAGCACCGAGGGCTCTTTTAGCACAGGCTGGGCCCTTCAGGCTCCAGTCATCTGTCCTCATGCCAGGTGGCTAACCCAAGCAGCCTCCACTACTCCTTGGCTCCCAAGGCTCGGGCCTGTGCACTGCCCAGTACACTGTGGGATCTGGAGATGGGGCCTGCACTGCCCCACGCACCATGTGGCCCACTGGCCCTATCGGGGTTGCAGGCTCAAGCGGCCACTTGCAGCTCCCAAAGCCTGGGCTCCGTGCACTGAACTGTGCACTGTGATGAGCCCCAGCGGTATCACACTGCTCCCAGGGCCAAGTCTCCCTGCACCGTCCCCATGCACTGTCAACAGCCCAAGCAGTCTTCACCACGCCCAAGGCTGCTCCTCCAGTGGCAGCTTCAGGAGCCTTGGGCCTATTGCCTGCTGAGGGAGAGCTTCCCCAGCTTTTCTTGGCTCCACTCTTCTTGAGTCCCTCGCTGTATCTTCCCTCATGCTGGGCACGCAGCTCCTTTCATACATTCCAGGGCTCTGCCCCTGAAGTCTTCCAGACCTGACAGTTTGCAGTCTTCAGTCAGGTCCAGGAGAGATCTTCTCCCCCTCCCCTCAGAAAAGGGACTTTATTTCTCTTGCTGCCTTCTGACTGGTGGATGGGCTCCACCAATCAAAACTGCAGGATCTCAAGCCTGGGACTCAACCCAAGCTATGAAAGGTAAGCCTGCTACACAAGCAAAGTAAACTAAGGATATTTATAGTTGTTAAAGCTAAAGGGTCAAACAACTCTGGAGATTCTTTGAAAGTGAGCCAATGTCTGATTTATATACTTCATTCAATTTCTATCTGTTTTAGAAGAATCAGAAAAGCCACAAATTCCAGCCATTTAGCCTGACAAGGTTGCCACATGGAACAAACTTTAGAAACACAGCCTAACCTGTAGGATAAGCTGCATCCCAGCTGAAATGGAACAGGTGGCTGTGAAAGGCTTTTGGAGGGAGCTGTGAGAAGTATGGTGGTTTTGCCATGGGACCCAGAACAGGGGAGGAAGAAGAGAAAAAGAAGTTGATGCCTACACAGTCAGTTGGGTGGCAAATTTGCTTGATGGTCACACCCAGAGAGTGGTGGTGGAGAGGTCATTTTTGACCTGGAAGGATGTGGGCAATGCGGTTCCCCAGGGCTCAGTCCTCAGGCCCGTGGTATTCAATATTTTTATCAGTTACTTGGAGGTGGGCGTGGAAAGCATACTGTTCAAATTTGCTGATGGCACGAAGATGTGTGGAGAAGTAGAGGGGGAAGGACAGAATCCAGCTAGATCTAGACAGGTTATGGGGGTGGGTGGATGAGAACAGAATGGAATTCAATGCAGACAAGTGCAAGGTGCTGCATCTAGGGAGAAGGAACCTGCAATATGCCTATGGGCTGGGGAATACCCTTCTCAACAACACAGTGGCAGAAAGGGATCTTGGAGTCATTGTTGACTCCAGGATGGACATGAGCTGCCAATGCAAGGAAGTGGTCAGTAAGGCTAACCACACCTTGTCGTGCATCTGCAGATGCATCACAAGCAGGTCCAGGGAGGTGATCCTTCCCTTCTATTTGGCACTGGTCAGGCTGCAGTTGGAGTACTGTGTCCAGTTCTGGGTGCCACACTTTGAGAGGCATGTGGCTAACCTTGAGGGTCCAGAGGAGGGCTACTCACATGGTCAGGGGGCAGCAGGCCAGGCCCTACAAAGACAAACTGAAGGGCCTGAATCTATTCAGCCTCCATAAAAGAAGACTGAGAGGAGATCTGGTGGCCATTTACAAACTCTCCAGGGGGACCAGTGGAAAATAGCTGAGGCTCTGTTCCCCTGGGCGCCCCCTTGGAAAACAAGGAATAACAGCCACCTGATTGAAAGCAGGTTCAGGCTTGATATCAGGAGACATTACTTTATGGTTCCTGAATGGGCTCCCAAGGGAGGTGGTGCTCTCCCCTACCTTGGGTGTCTTCAAGAGGAGGTTGGATAGATATCTGGCTTGGGTATTATGATCCCAGCACTCGTTCCTGCCCAGGGCAGGGGTGTCAGACTTGATCTGTTCAGGTCCCTTCTGACCCTAGAAATTATGAAATTATGCTGTGCTGATTGCTGGCTCTAGTACCTCCCAGGACTGGCACTGAGCATTTGTTTTGGGATGGGCATAAGGCTGGTGCTGTTGTAGTCTGAGGAGCAGGGGATCAACCTGTTTTATGCTATATATTATAGAAAATGGTCTTGCTTTGGATGGGAACCAAGCTCTGACCTTTCTTTGCCTATTGCACTGCTTCCTACATCTGGGGTAGAAATGATGTAGTGGCAGCTTGGGAATGAGGTTGATAAACTTACTAGGATATAACAGGGTTTTTTTTTTCTGCTTGGCAGAAGAGATTGTATTACGCGGAATTGTCAAGCACAGTCTTTGCCTCATTTGCATCCCCTTGGTTTAAGAAACATTAAGATTAGTGGCACCCAAGGTAGGAGGCAATTTTTTGTGTAGTAGGCCTCCTGGATGGTAGGCTGTTAGACAGGAGCTGGATCACAGAATCTGAATACAAGTACAAGTTATTTATCCCTCAATGTGTTCATCCTATATTACAGGGTTCCCTAACTCTGAAAGACTATCACGAATTTAAAATGATACAGCCTTAAATACCATCAGCCAGTTTTTCATACACATAGATAACAGACTATGTATTAAAAAAATCAAAACATTTAGTAATCATAAAACATTGTTTTATCAGTTATGGTAGACATAGAAAACAATTGTAAATTGAAAATAAGACAGTGCAAACTAGGGGTAGGCAACATTTTTGGCCAGAGCAGTTTTCGCCAAACAAAATTGCGATGTGTAAGGTGCCAGAGTATGGGCACACCAGAAAAACAAAACTCAGGTGGAAGGTTCATGACAGGATGCACTGCATATTAATAGAGTTAATAATTATAAATGTTGTTTGGGGGGGTTATTTTTTTACAGTAAATACCAGGTTTTCTAAAAATTCAAAATCTGGTGACAATAAATAAAACTTCATATACTACCTTTCTTGTGTTTTTTTTTTTTTTTGTTAAGCATGTTGTGATGGGGGTGGGATGCAAATAAGAGAGAGGTGTGTGGAGAAGCAAACATGGCAGGAGGCATTGCCGGAAGGCTGGCCCAGCCTAGCAGCAACCAGAGGACAGCAGGGGCCGAGTGGGAAGCGGGAACTGCCCTGGGGCTCTGCAGATTTGGGCCACAGTGGGGGTGTCTTGCGGCAGATGCCAACAAAGTTGGCATCATGCACCGCCTTGACCCCCCCATATTGGCCCCATTGTTGGTGACCATGGGTGAGCTCACCCTGCTCAATGAGCCACCCCTGCATCAAGTGGTACATGGCCCCCATGATCTTTGTTGCCATGTGGGACTCATCCATCACCTTGGCTTCAAGGAGAGCCCACCAATGGCCTGACTGGTCACAGAGTGCCCTGTGAGGGAGAGGTAGGCGTGATCTCCAGCCCAGCTGCAGATGTATGAGGTGAAGCGCAAGGCCTTATGCAGCTCCTCTCTCAAGTACTCCCTGCATGGCGCATGCAGGCACTTTGTACAATGGGGCCATGAGTGCCATGAGCCGCCCAAACCCTGGCTGCTCAACTAAGGAGAGGGACTAGCCATCCACAGTAACAATCTCCCCAGTGCTCTGAGTGACCTCACTCACCTTGGGAACGTGCCCCCTGTGTCCCTGCCTTTCCCCCACTGTTCCAGGGTGGCCTGCCTCTGCTTTGGTGGACAGGGGCTTTGGAGTGAGAGGGGGACTTCTTTTTGGGCACACTCCTGCTGAGGTGCCAGGCTGAGGAGGAGTAAAGACAAGGGGGTGGTGCGTGCAGAGATGCCTCAGCATCCCATGGTGCTCGTGTGTTTCATTCCTTTGCCCTGGATGGTTTTGGCTTGGCAGTGCAGGCAGGTAGCATACATGGGATCATCTGCCAGCTCAAAATGATCCCAGACCACCCCACACTTCTGGGGTGTGAGTGCATGTGGAGATGCTGCCTTTCCCCCCCACTCAGCAGGCAGAGGCACAGCAACAGAAGGATCAGACTCAGCTGACCCACTTGCCTCCACAACCTCTACCTCAACCTCCTCTAAAGTGCCTTCTGAGGAAGGAGACCTGGCTATAGGGGAAACTTGAGAGACTGCAGTTTGTGTTCTGCACGATTCCCCCTCCTTCCCCAGAATTTCTTTCACTATGGCAGTCAGATCCAGCTCCAGCTCTTCTTCTAGCTGTTTTTTCTGGCACTGGAAGGCTCAGACTGGGAAGTGAAATGGGGATGGAGGAGATTGTTATGCTGATGCTGCTTGTTGTCATGGTGTGGGGGGGCACGGTGTTATGGCTGGTGCTATTGGAGGGAATGCAGTGGCACTGCTCCCCTCTTCTTGTTGCCAGTAGAACTGAAAGCCTCATGCCTGCTAGTTGTAGGAAGCAGGCTGCATCTCAGTTTGGGGAGGGTAGGGGGGTTGGGAACTTACCCCCTCTTCTTCCCTCCCTGAAGTCTTCCCAGCTGCCTTTTCAGCACACTTCATAGTGTGTTTGATGTGCTGGAAAATCTGTGTAATGTATTTAGGTAATATACGTAGATAATTGTATGTATGTATGTATGTATTTATGTTATATATGTATGTATTTATGTAATAAATAAAATATATAAATGTATGTATTTGTTCCTGTATACACTGTATATTATAATATGCAATGTATGCTGTGCTTCCCTGCACAGTGAACTCCCTTCTTGTCAATGCAGAGGCAGAAAAAGATCTTGGAGTCATCATTGATGCCAAAATGAACATGGGCTGACAGTGTGGGGACACGGTCAGGAAGGCCAACCGCACCTTGTCGTGCATTCACAGATGCATCTCAAGGAGGTGATCCTCCCTCTCTACTGGTCAGGCTGCAGTTGGAGTACTGCATCTAGTTCTGGGTGCTGCACTTCACCAGTCCAGAGGAGGGCCACCCACATGATCAGGGGGCAGCAGGGCAGGCCCTATGAGTAAAGGCTAAGGGACCTGAACCTGTTCAGCCTCCACAAGAGAAGGCAGAGGGGAGACCTAGTGGCCATTTACAAACTAGTCAGGGGGGACCAGCAGGCATTGGGGGAGTCCCTGTTCCCCCGAGCACTGCCAGGAGTGACAAAAAATAATGGTCACAAGCTGGAAGAGGGTAGATTCAAAAACATTTTGAAACTCTCAAAATGTTTTGAGTGCCTTCATTTCATTTTGAAGCTGTTCTGAAGCCTTTCATTTCATTTCTATTATGCTGTTTCAAGCTTGAAATGCAGTGAAACCAGCTTCGAAATGAAACACCCATCAAAATTTCACACAGCCCTACTGCTTTCCCCTGCTTTCCACATACAGCTTCTCTTCACAGCCCCCAGGTGGAATGAGCCAGGAGCAGCTCTGGGTTCCCGGCCCTGCCATACCAGCTGAGGTCAAGATTCAGAGAGCTTTGATGTTTTGGACAGTCCCGGGTGGCTGCAGCAGGGAGCTGCAGCCGACTCCGGGCTGGTAAGTACTAGGGATGGGGGAGGGGGAGCTGGGAGAGGGGACCATAGAGGGACCCCTGCTAGACCCCCTGAACCCCCAGTCGCCCAGAACCCCCCCCATGGCTGCCCCACCTGCCCCAGTGAGGATTGCCCTCTGCCAGCAGGAGCCATGAGTCGGGGGATTTTGTTGTTTTTTTTTCTTAAAGAGCTGGAGCTGGCCCAGGCAGGGCACCCATGGGGGACTGGGGGAGAAGGGGGGCTCATGCAGAGCCCCCCATTCAGTGTGGGGCACTGGGGGGGCAGCAGGGATTACCCTCCCTCCCCGCTCAGCAGCACCTGCTGAGTTGGGGCTTTTTTTTTTTTTAACAAGTGCCAGGAGCTGGGACAGACAGCCATTGCTGGGCTGGAAGAGCAGGTAGGGGATGGGCCTGGCCTGGCTGATTTGGAGATTCAGCAGCAGCCCAATCTCCAAATCAGATTTCAGTTGAATCAAATCGAGACAGTGATTTGAATCACCAAATCGAAACGCTGTCCTCCAAACTGGCCGAATCCAAATCCAAAACAAATACTAGCTGCTTTGCATAGGCCTACTGCCTAGCCACTGGGTTATCCTTTGTCATTGCAATGCTTCCAAAAGGGATGCATGTAGGGTGAATTAGAATCCACAGCTGGGTACCTTGGTGTGTACAAACCATTTAGGCATATAAAGTGAAATAGGATTGCACCCCAATGAAAAATAAAAGTTCAGTGTTCACATAGACATGTGGCTAAAGGCTTTGAGTGCTTGTACACGTGACACCATTATCATTACCATGTACACATGATGAAAATGTGACGTTGTGTGGCTTAATGGCTTCACTGTACACATGCAATTAAGCTTTAAATGAGTTTTCATCATTGCTAACTGAACTACATCCTGATGTAAGATGGGGGGCGAGGGGGAGGATCGAGCCCCTCACCACTTCTGCTTTCAGCAGGCTCCTGCAGCTGGCAGGATGCCTGGGGCCACCTGGGAACAGTCTGGCTTGCCCCTGGGGCAGCATGAGAAAGTGACAGGAGGACAACTTCATTCAGTGGCCAGAGAAGGTGGTGCAGACAGTGCACAGGGTACTGGAAGCCTGGCTGAGCTTGGGGAAGCACTGGATTGGACACCTCCAAGCTGGGGCAGCACTCGGACACCTAGCAGCCTACCTGGGCTTCCAACGTCCCTTGTACCATCCCCACCACCTTCTCTGGCTGCCAGAAAACCCAGCTGTTCTTCTGCCACCTTCCTGTGCTACCCCAGGGGCAAGCCAGCCCATTCCTGGACAGCCCCAAGCATCCTGCTGCCCACAGGAGCTTGCTGAAGGCAGATGCAGTGAGAAGCCCAATTTTTTGGCAGAGCCTGCCTGCCTCCCCCATAACTGGTGGGTGAGCCACTGGAGAGAAGAGTGGCCCCTGAGCTGCAGGGGGACCCAGTCCTTCCCTCTGCTGAAGTGGTACCCCCTAAGGCCATCCAGGCAGGCTGCAAACGGGCCCGATACTGCCCCAGCTTGGTGTTGTGAAAGAGTTGGACAGGGTTGGATAGGTGCTGCCTCCAAGCTAAGGCAGTACCTGACCCACTAGCAGCCCGCCCAGATGGCTCCAGGGGGCACCACCACTGCAGAAGGCAGGACTAGGGCCCCCTGAAGCTCAGGGGCCACTTGGCTCACTGGCAGTTGCCTTCTCCCCTCCCCTTTCCAGCCATAGGCAGGTTCCAGCTCAAAAAAATATAAATCTGGCCCCTTGCCATAACATGACAGAAAAATTGAAACTGTGGGGCATTTGTACACGCCACATGATTTTCCATTTACACCACCACAACTGCAGTCTGCAAGAGTGGGATTTCCTGCCACTTTAAAAGTCTTTTTGGCATGTTAAACTAAAGCTGCTTGGACACGTTTTAGTTCGTGTCAGAGCTGCTTATGTCACCATATCTATGGACTCATGCTGCGTAAACACTTAGTGGCTCGAAGACTTGTAATTACTTTCTTTCGCCACCAGGTGGGACTATGCTATTTTTGTAGTTTGGGACTTTGGCCAGTAGGTGCCCTGTTATTTCTTTTTTTTTGGCTCCTGATCATCCCACCCCCTGCTACCACAGCTGACTGCCTGTAGCTAGGGCATGGTGCGGGGGGCATCTCTATTAAACTTACCCTAGGTAGCAGAGAATACTTAATATATTGAGAAGGCAATGTCTGGTCCTCCATTTCTTTCTAAGTACTGTTTTTTACTACCCTCTGCTAGTGGTGTTTTCCATACCACCACCACCAGTCCTGTATGTGCTGTCCCCAAGTGCTCCCGCATGCCCCCACCTGCTGCACCCCCCATGGTGTTCACCATGGTGTTCCAAGCTGCTGACAAGCACAGTAGTATGTTGGACTTGTGTTTGGAGAGTGGCACTTCTTAAAAGCAAAGCTTCCTATCATGCGTAGATGACCTCTACCTGACTTAAGGAGTCTATGGACCAACTAGAGGCAAAGCGCTGCTCGACCTGGTGCTGGCTACTGGGGATGACCTAACTGACAACCTAGTGATCAATGGGAAGCTGGGTGACAGCAACCATGAGCTGATCACCTTCACCATCCACCATAAAGCTGTTAAGTTAGTCAGCAACATGGAAGTCCTTGACTTCAGGAAAGCT
>NW_017728916.1:28478395-28484410 GCF_001723895.1 Crocodylus porosus
GGTTCAAGCACCTACATTGAACACCTTCAAGAGTAAATTGGATGCTTATCTTGCTGGGATCCTATGACCCCAGCTGACTTCCTGCCCTTTGAGCAGGGGGCTGGACTCGATGATCTTCTGAGGTCCCTTCCAGCCCTAATGTCTATGAAATCTATGAAATTAACACTTTAACATTTCTTATAATTGACATTTCCATTCATTCCAGAAACAAGAGGAATAGTGCAGGTGGATGCTGCATGCCAGACCCTCCCCACAGGATATGCAGCATCCTGGGTGATGTATAGGTAATATCTGAAATGTCCCATTGATCTTGTGGGGGGGGGGGATGGGTTGGGGGGCAAGAGGATGGTGTTTGGACTCTGTTCCAAAACACCATCCTCTTCTTCTTTCTTCCCCTCCTTGCAGAATACTTTCAAGGTCAGAAATAGCAAAGGATCAATACGGAAAAATCATCAAGAATCCACCCACCATTAAAGTTATTTAGTAATAGAGAAACTGCTAATAGTAAGACAGTATTTTGATAAACAGCATTGTATAGATGTCGGGGAGGAAAATCCCACTCTTTTTCCTACTATTTGTCTATTTTTCCTATCTTTTTAAAATTTTCTTTTATTTATTTATTATTTAAATCCTTTTTTAATTATGTCTTTTTTGATTAAAAAAAATCATGTAAGTGCACCACATTTTTTAATTAAAAATTTGAAATTCTGTTTATTTTTGGTATGTTTTCTTTCACAGGAAGACTGGCATACATAGCAGTACATTCAGTTTGTGGGGGGGCGGGGGGTTAGGAGAGGTGATGACTGCACCTGCCTCATCATGGGGATCCTTTGCTTGGGGGTGTCTTATGAAGTGATGGATAGCACTACTAGAAAGAGTTGCAGGATGGACTGTTATGTGAGGTCCAGTGCTGTTTGCAAGAAAGATTCGGTCCCTTTTCCCCCACCCCCCCAAAAAAAACCCCCCTGACAGATGAGAAAAAGCAGCAAGCAGCAATACTGGGCCAAGCATGGGAGCCTTCCTACACATTTGATTGAGGACAATTAGCAACACTTCTGTGTAATGCTTGGCTTTTGTTTTTTGCATCACCTCCAAAATGCACCCCCCCAACATGCAGTGTAGGTGAAGCAGCGTCCTCTGTGTCTCCATTGGGTGGGGTCCCTATTACCCAAGGAATATTAACATTAATCCACCTCTACTCCGTAAGGGCAACACCCACCCATCTGATGCTGCTGCTTGCTCTGCTTCTCGGTGCTGCTACGCAAATAGGTTCTCAGCTGGTACTCAGGCTTTGCAAATAGTTTTACAAAAGACAGGAGTCAGATACTCTTTTACATAACATTCCTCTTGATGTTTTATTTTTCTCTTTGGCTGCATTGGCAAAATGCTTTTGTGCAAGCCAGACTTGTGAGGGGTGACACAGCCAGCCCCACTGTGCATGAGAGATTGCCTGCCCCTGCCCCCCACGCCTCATGTACTAAGCACCCAGGAGAGGGGTTTTCAACCTTTTTTAATCAGCTTGAATGACTCATGCCTCCGGTGGCTGGGGGGGCATGGTGGCAGCAGGAGCATGGCAGCTGTGGCAGAAGCATGAGGCGGTAAGCGGCAGCTCCCATCAACACCACCGGCACTGTGGATGGGGTGGTGGCAAGCACCAACCAAGGGTCAGCGACCACCTGCAGATGCCACCGGCAGTGACAGTGTTCAGCGAGGATCACTGATCACCTGCAGATGCTGCCAGTGGTGTTGGCAGCAGGTGGGGAGGAGGGATGGCAAGCAGTGACCACCCACAGGCACTGCCAACAGTGTTGGTGGCACCTTTTTGTAGGGGGTGCAATGCCATGCTCAGGGGGTGCACATGCACCTGCATGCACCCCCTATACGTCGCTCCTGTTAATCCGTATACCCCCCAACAGGTGGGGGGGAAAGAGGGGGTGTAGTGGTGGAGGCACGGAGTTTTGGCCACCACATGTAAGCTTTCGCCTCCCTGTGTCTAGCCGACCATGTCATGTTGCTGCACCCCAACAACTCACCATTTCTACATTTCACAACACCCCTCCAAAAGCCCTATGCTGCACTAAACAGACAAGGCAGCAGGTATTCACTTAGTACACTCGCATTAATGTTCACTAATCACCCTTGCCACCATCAGCCACAGTCACCAACCACCCAGGCTGGCACCAAGCACTCACTACTCTCAATCCCATACATGTCTAATATCATATCAGTTATATAGTAAAAAAACAAAAAAATCATAAATAAAATCATATATTTAAATTCTCATTAATTTGTAAAATGGAGAAGGGAAAAGGACAGGAGGGGATGATTCACATAGCTTGTTGTTGTGATCACCATGGAGTTGCCTACTGGGAAATCAGCCCAAGCCTAGGTGGGTGCAACTGGGTGGCAAGGTTTTGGGGTGACCTTGGCCTGGAGTGAGGTGTGGGAGGGAATTAGCAGGAGACTACCAGTGGAGGGTAGGGGGTGGGGACTGGGCAGTGAGGCCAGTTTAACAGTGAACAGCCACCTCTGCTGTAATTCATTAGGAAAGACAGTACTGGGGGTAGATTAGCATTTGCCTCCCCCTGCTGGAATCTGCAGGGAATTACACAAGGACTTAAGTTGTTCAAAAGCCCATTGTGTGCAAACACAAATGCAATGCACCAAAATAACCTGAGTTAACGTTTTTAAGGTGCAGTAAATTAACAAAGTTCAAACGCCATGGTGTGTACAAATGCCCATGGGTTTCAATTAAAAGGTCACCATTTCAATTTAAGGGGCATAGTATAAAACCCTGAGGACTAAACCCATCACATGTAAAAGTGCTCTTTGTGCATCTAAGACAGAGGACATTGGACAAGTACATGCATACAAGCATGCAAAGTAAGCCTACACATACATTATCCTGCTAACAACTACAAATGACCCTTTCTACCCCCAAAAAAGCAAAGAGTAGGCTGTTGAAGCAGGAGTACTGGAGTTCTGAAAACTGCTTTTGCCTGGAGCTGAGACTGGCCATGGTTTTCTGCATAGTGACAGCCATGAAGTCCAAGGTGGCTGTGGATTTGTTACAGTATTATTTTCCAAATTGATTATAGGACAGAATAATGCAGTCTCCTCAAGAAAACTGCACATTCTGTACTCCAGGCTGTTTTTGCAAACCACCAAGGCAGCACTCAAAAAGCCCATGGTTACTAATAAATATCTTCATTAAGAAGGAAAAGTCATAACAGTCATATAAACATAACATCCCTTTCTTATGGATGCACAAATCCCATGAACAGCATTGCCATAATGGAAATTATGGTAACTACAGTTAGGCTCTGGGAGCGGCACAAGATGCACAGGTGCAAGCCCATCGTGCCCTGCACCCTTAAGCCCCCCAGCAACTTCCAGCAGCTGCAGAGCACCCCACCAACCCCAAGCACAGCTGGAGATAAGCGGGGCCCATGGTGGGAGGGACATAGCCCAGCTGCGGGGCAGCTGAGTGGAGCAGAGGAGGGTCTCACCTTGCCCCAGCTCCTACTTTTCCCAGCTCCCCAGGGAGAGAGAAGAGGGGGGAGAGGGTACTTACTCTCTCCAACAGGTCAGGATCCCCCAGAACACCTGGGTAGGGCCCCCCTTGCCCAGGAGCAGCACGGTGCTGGTGGCTGGCCGACTGCACGTGCGTGTAGTTTCAAAGGGCCCATCAAAGGAAAAAAGCCACAGTTAAGCTGTGGGAGTGGTGCGAGACTCACAGGTGCAAGCTCATCATGCCCCCACACCCTGAAGCTCCCCAGCAACCCCCAGCAGCTGTGGAACATCCCACCGACCCTCAGCACACCCAGAGGTAAGCAGGGCCTGTGATGGGAGGGGCATAGCCCAGCTGCGGGGTAACTGAGTGGAGCCAAGGAGGATCTCCTCTCCCCGTCTCCCAGCTCCTACTTCTCCCAGCCCCCCAGGGAGCCATGTGACCGGAGCCTTGTGAGCAGGACATGCAAACAGGCATGCTTCTGGGCCCTGCACATGAGTTAGCACAGGAGTTTGCGCCGAAGGGTAAGCAGGAGGACCCAAGGCCCTTCCAGGGAGCCTTTAGGGTAGATTGTCCCCTGAGTAGCTGGACTCCCAGTGGCACAATGCGGATAGGCACATGCTGCACCCTGAGGGTCCCCTTGGAGTGTGCAGCCTCCCTCTCTGGCACCTCAGAGGCCTCCACCCAGGCGGAACCCACGGTTCTGGGCTCCACGCAGACGGAGCCCCTGGCTGCAGGGGCTGCCTGTTACGTTTTCAGGCACATGGGACCGAGAGCATGGCCACCTCCCCTTGCAAGGTCTGCATCACTTTGGAGTCTCTGGGGCTCCAGATAGAGGAGCTCCAGGCCATGGTCCAGAGACTGTGTGCCATCAGAACCTCGTGTCTGCTTATAAGTACATGAGAGGTGTGCACCAGGATTTGGGAGAAGGTCTGTTCACCAGAGCACCGCAAAGAAAAACAAGGACCAACCATCATAAACTCCTCCAAGAACATTTTGGGCTGGACATAAGAAAAAAATTCTTTCCAGTCTGAGCCCCTAAGACCTGGAACAGATTCCCTCCAGAAGTGGTGCAGGCACCTACTCTGGTCTCATTCAAGAAACATTTGGATGCTGATCTTGCTGGGATCCTTTGACCCTAGCTGACTTCCTGGCCCTGGGGCAGGGGGCTGGACCTGATGATCTCTGAGGTCCCTTCCATCCCTAACATCTATGAAATTTATGAAATCTTGCTAGAAATTCTTAAAAGTGCTTTCAACTGAGCTACAGCCTGATCGTGTAGTTCTTGGAGTTTTTAGATTACATCCATCTGCAGTTGTGGGTGTTTGGAAGTGTAGTAGAAAGTACTACTAAATCACTAATTCCTGTTGAGCTAGAGGTGATTTCATCCTCACTGGAAAGCCCCCAGAAGTAGGTGTTGCTAAATAGGGACTTGTCATCAGAAAAAATTGTAGCAAAAATCTTTTGAAATGCTCATAGATATGGTGACCAAGAAATTGTAAAGGCAGGTATATGCTGCAGCCTTTTAATACCCAAAGCCCAAACCTGCAAATGCTCCCTATGCAGCATAGGCAGAATTCTGTTTCACCTTGTGGATGACCGAAATGCAACTTCTGACCAACTTTGAGTTACCAGACTAACTTGTAATTCTATTACCTGCTATGGACACAAGTGCCGCCATCATAGGAACAGGAGAGACGTGGGTTCAAGCCACTCTAGGTGAGGCATACCTGGAACCAGGAACTCTATCTTCCCAGAAAAGTACCAGTCACTTAACTAATAATAGGCAACAGTCGATTCTCTGGATCATGTTATATACATAAGAAGTCTAATCAGGTAACTGAGTAATCCACTTGTGGCTGACAAGTAGGGCTGTGGAAAGCTTCAGATTAATATTCGATTCGACAAATATTCAACCTCAAAAAGAGAAAGTCGAGTCGAATAGCATACGGTGGAATAGCTGTCAAATCGAATACCGGAAGTCGAATATTAACAGTGTGGGTTGAATATTCGACCCTTTGCAGGTCGAATATTCAACAAGGGTCGAATATTCAACTTGCCTATAGTGGATTCCCCTGGAGGGGGCGGGGGGAAAGGAAAGTAAGGGGAGGAAGGGGAAGGGGAAGGGGGGAAGGAGTGCTTTCATGACTGACATGTGGCTGGCCAGTGACCTGTCAGCATTCTCTGAGGTCTCTTCCAATCCCATTGCTCCAGGGGAGGGCCAGAGAAAATGCAGAAAAGGCAGCCATTTTTCAGCTCCCTGCTTTCTGCCTTGGGGTCAGTTTCTGAGCTCCTGGTGTTCTCCAGCACCTCTGCGTCAGACCACGATGGCTGAAAGCCTTGATCTTCAACAGATTCCCCACTTGCAACACTAGCAACAGGGATTTCTGAGAACTTGGTGCTTTCATTTTATAACTACTTTTCATATTAGTTTATGCTTATATTGGATAGGGTTAGTAGTAGCCTAGCATCTATTCTATATATAGAAATTTAGTTTATATATA
>NW_017728916.1:28485575-28486931 GCF_001723895.1 Crocodylus porosus
CTTCACCTCGGACATCTGGAGCAGCCGGGGTGGAGATCATGTGTACCTCTCCCTCACAGGGCACTGGTGTGGCCAGTCAGGCCATTGGTGGGCTCTCCTTCACGCCAAGGTGATGGATGAGTCCCACACAGCAGCAGAGATAAGGGAGGGCATGAACTGCATGGTGCAGGGGTGGCTGGGTGTTAAGCAGGATGAGCTCACCCTCAGCTTCGTGGTCACCGACAGTGGGGCCAATATAGTCAAGGCAGTCCGTGATGCCAACTTCGCTGGTATTCGCTGTGTGGCACACAATTTACATCTGATTGTGAGGGATGCCTTGGAGGGGGACAGGGCTGCCGATGATGGCGCCAGCAACACCAGCAGGTTTGTTTCCAGAAGCAGGAAGGTGGCAGGCTACTTCCACCAAGCATCAAGGGGGGCAAGATGCTGCGGGACAAACAAGCAGAGCTAAATGTCCCAAAGCAGAGAATCATCCAGGATGTGGAGACTCGGTGGGACTCCACATACCTGATGCTCGAGAGGCTGGTGGAGCAACAGAAAGCCATTTATGAGCTGTCCTTGCTTGGGGAGGTTGGAATCAGTGGCCCCCTGACCAAAGCTGAGTGGGATGCCATCTCTCCCAGATCTTGCTGGTCCTCAAGCCCTTCCTCGAGGCCACTGAGACCCTCAGTGCTGCTGATGCCTTCCTCAGCCAGGTGGTCCCCATAGTGAAGGAGCTCCGCAGCCAAAAGGAGAGCTTCCTGGGGGCTGATGTTCCTGGCTGGAGCAGGCCGCTGTCATCAGATGTGCAGGCACCGGTGAGGTGGCTGAAGGAGGGCCTTAAGAAAGGGCTTGAACCCTTGGGGTCCAACACAGTGCATATCTGGCTGCCATCTGTGACCCAAGGGTAAAGGGCACCATATGTGGCAGCGAGACACTGAATCACTGTAGGGAGATATTTATTAAGAAAGTGACGGAGGTGGAGCGGTGGAGGCGGGGGGAAGTAGAACAGGGGGATCCACTGCCCAAACCCAGCCTGCCATCCACGAGCCAGTCTTCCCCTCCACCACAGGCGCTGCCAATATGGACTAAGGCCATGGCAAATGTTAGGGGGTCCAGACCCACCAGACCCCAGGATCAGGCAGACCCTGGTGTCTGCCTATCCTGCCAAGCCTGTGAAACCCCTGGACTGCGACCCCTTGCTTACTGGGCAACCTGCATCCCGATGTGGCTGGATCTGGCCACAGTTGCCCGGGAATACCTGTCCTGTCCACCGACCAGTGTGCAAGCGAGAGGGTGTTCGGCATGGCTGCGGATGTTGTGACACCCCACCGCACCTGCTTGGATCCTGGTTTGGGGGAGCAGCTGGTGCTCCTC
>NW_017728916.1:28487031-28504838 GCF_001723895.1 Crocodylus porosus
CACCTATCACTGTGAAAGTTGGCAGGCTTTGTGGGCTCCTCAGGGGCTAGCAAGCCTGCAGTTTTGAGTTCTCTGTGGCTTTCCACACACAAGTCACAGGAGGTTTTCTCTCAAGAATTTGGGATGCTGTTTCTCCAAACCCCCTGAACCTATCTTGTTGAAAGTTGGCACACTTTGTGGGCTCCTCAGGAGCTACCATTCCTGCAAGTTTCATCAAGATCAGACAAGAAATTCCAGCGTTATAGCCTGCTTCGACCTTCCCCATTATAGCCTATGGAGAAGTTGAAGCAGCTTGAATATTCGACTGAGCTTCGACCTCAACTCGAAGTGGACCCGCTTCAACTCAAAGCGGACAGCAAATTGAAGTGGGACCCGGTTTAATATTCAACATGGCTGTTGAATTGAATATTACCTGCTCTGCATAGCCCTACTGACAAGCCCAATTTGAGATTGTCACAGCTTGTTACAAGTTTCACTGATTCATGTGTTGTCTGAGTTGGAATTCAAGTTTACAGCATGGTGCCTCCTTTTTTCTCACTTAGCTTCCATCTTGTGGATCAAAGCCACTTCATGTTGAGCTGCACCCAGTGGCAGATGTTCCCTCCAGACTGGATGGGATTCTGCGCACTCTTCCTCCCAGCTTTCTACGTTGCTGTTGAATGACTTCATATAATTTTTGCACACATTGTATTACCATCATAGAGGCCAACTCCCACTTTCTAGAACCATTTTGAATCTTGTTGTACAAAATATTCTTGGGGATATGGTCTCCTCCCATTCTCCTGACACGATTAAGCTATTTCCATCTCCTTTTCTTGATAGTGGTTTCTAAGTGCATCAGTTCTGCATGTTCAGTTACCTTTGTTTGGCATTTTGTCTTCCCACTTTATTTTTATGATCTTGTACAGGCATTTCATGTGGAAGTTGGTCGGTCTCCTAACGTGCTTAGAATATGTAGTCCATGTTTCTGAACCATAAACCAGGGATGACAGCACACAAGTCTCAAAGAGTTATGTCTTCACCTTAGTGGATAAATTGTTATTCAGTGCATGTTTCGGTAATAGCCTGAACTTCTTAGCTGCTTTTTCAATTCTATTAGTTCAGTTGCAACATCAAGATTCCTGCTGAGCATAGAGCCCAAGTAGCAAAAGTTGTCAACAACGCCAAGAGATGTCAGGAACTTGTTCTTCCACCTTCTGATACATGATCACCATACTCTTGAGACTAATTGTCAATCTAAAGTTTCTGCACAGCACAGAAAATCCACCCAAGAGATTTTTCAGGGAAGATTCACTATGGAGAAACAAGAACACATCCTCTGCAAACAGGAAATCTCACAGAACCAGCTCTTTCACCTTGGTTTTTGCTTTAAACCTTGATGCCTTCTAGGCTGGTTCAAAGATAAACGCCATCATTGCTATACTTGAATGCATGAAGAAGCAGGAGTAAAATGTAGATGTTAAAGAGCACAGGGGCTAAGACAAAGCCCTGTTTCAGCCTGTTGTTGATGTCAAAGGTATTTGATTCTTTGTTTTTACACACTACAGTTGCATTCATATCTTGATATAGTGAGCAAATGGTGTTCAACAGTTTAGGGGGACAACCCAGTTTCTTCAGTAAAAGGCCCTTTCTGACCGATGAAGTCAATGTACAGTGGTATTACTTTTCTTTACACTTCCCTTGCAGTTGCTTGACATGAAATATCATATTAGTGACAGTGTCCTGTGCAAAAAATTCATTGACTTTCAGAATAGATTCTTTCAACTAGTTATTAGTCTAGGAAGCATAATGTGAGTGCCAACTTTTCTGATAATGTTCAATGGAGAGATGCTACTCTAGTTGTCACAGTTGCTTCTATCCCTCTTGTTTTTGTATAAGTGTACAAACCAAGCATCTTTGAAATCTTCGTCTTTCCAACAGAGCAATATAACTTCACGGAGCTCTCAGTTAGTCATTGGCACATTTGTAGATTTCAGCAGGCAAACAGTTGTTGCTGGATGCCTTGTTCCTAGGAGTTGATTTAATGGCACTGTGCAAATCTTCTAATGTAAGCTCATTGTCCAAATCTGTCATAACTTCAGACTGTCATAATCCTTTGAGCTCTTTGTTTTTATTTCATTCTCACTGGAATATAGTATTCCACAGTGTTCAGTCCAACATTTGAGTTGTCTTTGTTTATCTGTGATAAACCACTTAAGTCTTTTCAGCGCAGCTGTTTTCTTCTTGACTAGACCAGTTGCTCATTTGATGTCTTCATATGTTCCTTCACCATCACCTGCATCAGTTGCTTTCTGAATATCATCACACAGTTTCAGCAAAAAATCTTGGGTATACCTCCTAGCCTCATTTTTATTTCTCTTCAAGCCTTTCTCAAACTCTCTAGGGTTGTGGTGTTGGGAGATTTCTTATTAACACTGTTCTTTTGTTCTCAACCAGTGGTAGAAGGGTTTGAGTGCTCTTCAAACCAGTCTACATTTCTCTTGCTTTTTTTTGCCAAATGCTGTTAAAGCAGCATTGTACTTAGTTTTTAAGATGTCCTAAGCCTCAACAGTTGAGTTATTTGGCAAACTTGCTTTCACAGCTTCATTCAATAGTCTACATCTTTCTATGTCTTTAGTTTGGCTGATGGTCAATCTGAGTAAGACTGGTAATTTTGCTACGATTTTTTTTTGGCATTGGTTCAGATTTGCAGCAGACTAAGGCACAATCAGTGTAACAGTGAGCACTGTGATAAGCCCTTGTGTGCAGGGTTTCTTTCAGGTGGTTGTGCCTGGTAGATACTAGATCTAACTGGTGCCAGTGCTCTGATCTTGGATATGTCTATGATGCCTGTCTTGTGATTTTTCCCCCCAGCAAAGTCAGAGTTAGTAAAGCACAGATTTTTTACTTTCACAGATTTCTAGCACTTGCTGACCATTTTCATTCATATTACCAGTTCCGTGTTTGCCCAAAATACCAGGCCAATTCTCAAAACTCCATCCAACTCCTGCATTGAAGTCACCAAGTATTATAAAGATCTCATTTCTGTGAGTTTTCTCAATCTCTTCTAGTTGTTAGTAGAAAATGTTTTGTCCCTCATCATTAGCTTGAAGAGTAGTAATAGAGACACTGAACTATGGATGAAGCTGTTCTATGTATGGAGTCTGAGCATCAGAAGTCAAATAGATATAGCAATGGGGCTTTCACAGGTAGATAGTAAGCTGTTTCTAATAGCAAAACCTACTCCCTGCCCTTTCCTTTCCCCTGCTGGCTTCCCATGCCAGAGTATAGTGTAATCGTTCTCTTGGACAGAACCTATATCTGAGAGCTGAGTTTCTGATAATGCAGCAATGTCTATTCTGAATCTACAGTTCAGAGTTTAGTAATGCCATTTTCCATAAATCAGAGTCCAAATCAAATCTAGGGGTCAGAGTCCAAACATTGCAACATAAAGTTGCTTTTCACTTTGGCCAGGGTAGACTGGATTTGGGCATGGCTTTTTTTGGCCCATCTTTTCTAAAGTCTTCCTCAAGAGAAGCAAGCAGGCCACCCCTGAATAAGAACGCTTAGATGCTTGAAAGCTGCCCAGGTTCTTTGTTCTTTTTAGTCCGGTGACCATTACACTAAGACCTTCAACATGTACGCCTAGGTAAAGAGTATGGAGGAATGGAGGCTGCCCTAAACCTACCACCCCCACCCCCACTTAAACCATTGAGACAGAATCCAAAAACCAGACTGAGTGCAGCTTCTGCCAGGGAGCAACAGATTTAGAGCTTCTGCTGACTTTCTAACACTTCAGCAAGGACATAATTCTGTTGGGTGAAGTCCCTTAGTCTTCTTCCAACCAAGGAATATCCACAAGACAGTGGGGGCTAGGTTTTTGAGGTGGCCTATGCTCACCTTACACAATTTTATAGGCACTACCCCATCATGAGTAGCCCTACCACATTACCACTAGGCCCTCCAGTCAGATGCAGTTTACAGTCATATCCAGGACCAAATTAACTCACTCAGCTACTGCTGCTGAAACATAAGAGAGCTTTCATCCACCACAGTTATGTGCACATAGCAATGTACAGGCCTAGTCAGTATATAACCTACTGCTCTGCCTGTGCACATAAAACATGTGTCCACTTATGCATCCACACTGCTAGAAAACAGAATTACTACTTCTAAGTGCCAAAAATACCACTTAGGGCCATATCTTGTTCTACCAGTTAGTCATGTGTCTAAGTGTGATTATATTCCACCCTGTGCAAGTCTCTGAATATTCATTAATGCATCTTGTTTTGTAACACCGTCTGCCCCTTAAGACCGAGTCATAAAAAAAAAGCTGGCAGGAAAAGAGAGACCTACCAACCTTTGAATTAAACTGTTTTTGTTCAGGAACATCAGCTGGATGGAACAGAACTTCATTTAGGTGCCCAAATCCACTCATGTGTTTAACGGGTGGAATAGAATCTGGCCCTTAGACAACTAAAAAGTGCTGCTTAGATAACTAAAGGGAAAGAAAGTTCCACCCGATCCACCCAAAGTGTATAACTGCAACTAAGTGGGGGAACATTGTTCTTAAGTGGCAGGAACAGTGAAAAACTGCACACCTACAGCAGCTCCACGATGACTTGCTCATGGCCCTGGAAAGGGGCACAGGGTGTCAGGAGTATCAGTGATCTTTCTTTTGTCCTGAACTCTTGTGGATCAGGACAAAATTATGGCCCAAGTGAAGTCAATGGGGCACCCATTGCTGTTGACACCCATGTAGCCAGAATTTTATCCCAGCAGAACCCCATCCAGGCTCCTCTAATCTTGCTCACAGTTGGCTAGACTAGTCACATTTCTTTGCACTCCAGAACAATTTAAAGTTGGTCAAAAGCAGCTGAAAATGTTTCTCTGCTATAGAATATAAAAATATTATCCTGTTGGCATGTTTCCATGAGAATATTAAAAATAACTTACTAAGTTACGCTGTGGAAATCGCTAATATAATACGACTTGTGTGTCTTATTTCATTAATAAAAGGACGTTAATACTTTGCTTTAATGTGATACTGATGTAAATCACTAAAGAATATTTTTGGAAAAACGCAATCCTATTATTCAAAGATATTCTTGTAGGGGAAAGCTAGAAAGGAACATTTACTGGCATGTCTTTTGTCCAACTCAATAAAATTTTATTTGCATCCCTTAACTTTGGTGCTAGTTAAAATCAGAGCAAACTCCAGAGCATGACTTGGTGTTTGCTTTGCCAGGTCTTTTCTTTCATTTTCTGTCAGGCCCAAAAGTGCATGCCATTTGGCACAGAACAGGGCTTGGTTTGGGGCGGGAGGGGTTTCTGACTCATAACTGAAGTAGTAGAAACAAGTGGCCTTACACAGGGGTAGTCAGGGCAGGATCTAATTACCCAAGCATATTGAAAAGCAGTCAGAGAGAACTGAGTATCCCTGACACAGGATGGAGCCAGACTAGGAGATACAAGACTTGCACTCTATCCTTAAACTCTTGAGATACTCGGTTGTTCATTTGTACCAAGTGAAGGTGTTCACCATCTCAGATGAATACCAGAAAGGAAATTCTGGTGATGTCCACTGTGGCCTGTTGAGGGATGTAATATATTGTTCTTTTGTAGTAACAACAGAGCCAAATGAGATTGACTCCTATGCTCACTGCTTTGGCCAGCAGGCCAGAACTGTTCTTAGTCATGGCCTTCATTTCTTCCATGGGATCTGCTCTGAACCCAGAAAAGCAAGGTTCTTTTTAACTCCAGATTCATTGAGGCATCTCTTGGTTTTCTGAGCCTGTCAACCCATTTCCAAGTGACTTACAGAAACAAGACCACAATAAACAAGCATGAAGTGAACCTTTCCATAATTCCTGGATAAGAAACTAAATTAAATGAGAGGCAAAAGCTTTTGTAAGCAACTTCACAAGATACTATGAATAGACCTGCAGGGAGCAAGATTTCTA
The DNA here is from genome assembly GCF_001723895.1 of Crocodylus porosus. NCBI lineage: Eukaryota > Metazoa > Chordata > Crocodylia > Crocodylidae > Crocodylus > Crocodylus porosus. The sequence goes on from NW_017728916.1 coordinate 28,492,974, forward strand.
AATAGGAAGTATACCTTTAAATTAAAAAAATAAGAAAGGGGGAGGAAAGGAGACTGATGAGAGACTCTAAGGTGGGTAAGTGGGGAATAGGCAGCCCATGTTCAGGAGCATGTGCAACAGCATACTTTTTGTGCTGCTGCAAGCCCACACATCTACATGTCAGGGCACACCCACAGGAGCTATAGAAGCTAGCTCAGGGATAAGAATCCAGTCTAAGTTTAGACCAGACAAAGTCTGGTCCATGGGCCAGCTTGGGCATGCTAAGGGCTCCATTTCCCCACCCCACATTGTTCTGGTAGGTCTTCATGGAGACCTTGGGGGCAGCTGGGCCATGACAGCACCAGGCCATGATGGCTCTATGCTCCCAGGGCCTCCATGGAGACTAGCCCAAGTGGTGCTGGCAGGGTGAGCAGCTGGGTAGGGAGCTGCTCTGGGGCTGAGGCCAGGATCTTGCTGCAGTGGAAGCATGGTGCCAGAGCCAGGGCAGAGTCATGATCCACTGCCTGCATGCCCCTGCCCACAGAATCGGCACTCATTGCAGGGGCGTGTGGGCAGCGGATTGTGGCTCTGCTGTGGCTCCATAAGGAGGTGAAAGTGTTCTGCCCCAGGCTTTTGCTCCTTTGGGAATTGATGTGAGAGAAATCCATTCATTCTTTTGCATAAGCCTATCCTGTCTGTCCAATGTAGACAGCAGAGGAGGACTATAATGGCATATATAACATGGGTAGAGGAACTAGTAAATGAACTCAGATGTTATTATCCAGGTTCAGTGATGTGGCCCATAATGATGAGAGGGCCCACTTTTACATGTGGGCCTATTGCAAGGACACATCTAGGGTTACCATATGTCCAGGTTTTCCCAGATACGTCCTCATTTTTGGATCCTTGTGCTGCACCCAGGTGGGTTTTTAAAATAACAGCAAATGTCTAGGTTTTCTGCTCTCTGGGGCTGGCTGTTCCAAGCTGGGAGCAGCAGGCAACATGTTTGGCTGTCAGGGGTCACGTGCTCCCCACACTGGCTCCAACAAGCCAGGTAAACAGAGAGAGAGAGAGAGAGAGAGAGAGAGCTGGCACACTTGCAATGCGAGAGCTGCTTGGGCAGCAGGGCTGGGGAGGCAGGGAGCTGCGGGTCAGGAGTGAGGGGCACCGGCAGGGCAAGGGGCTAGAGGTCAAAAGTGAGGTGCACTGGCAGGGGTGAGGAGCAGGGGCTATGGGTCAAGAGTGAGGGGCACTACAGGACTGGGAAGGGGGCCGGTGGCTGCAGATCAGGAGTGAGGGGCATAGTGATTGGATGGGTGACTGTGGGTTGGGTGTGCAGGGCACTGTCAGCACCTGGGGGCTGCGGGTCAGGAGTGAGGGGCACCAGAAAGGGGTGGGGGGCAGGGTACTGCTGTTTGGGAGTGAGGGGCACTGGCAGGGCTGGGGTCAGTGGGTCTGGATTGGGGGGCAACACCAGGGCTGTGGGGTGTGGCTTGTCAGTGAGGGGCAACAGAATGGGCAGAAGCAGGGCAGCAGCATGTCACTGCCCGCTCCTACCATCATATTCCCCCTGCCTGCTCCCCTGCCCCCCCTCTCCCCGGTGACAGGTGTCCTCTTTTTTGGACCTGGATCATTAATGACCTTAATCTCCTCCTGCAAAATGACATACATCTCTAGGCAGCCTTGGGGTAAAAGTGTTTTCTGGCTTACATGCACCCGCTCCTTCCCCTGCACCCCAGCCTCAATTTACACATCTCCAGTAAAGACTACCTAAATACTATTCTCGCCAAGGCAGTAGGCCTTGCAACAGACTCTCTGAATTAGTTAGCTTATAAGGTGCTACTCTGCTATGCCTTCTGTCTGACTTCTGTCTAACATAGCTAACTATCTCTCTTTACATTCAATTAAGGCAGAGACTGTGTAACTGGGAGGAAAAGGTGTGTGTGTCGGGGGGGTGGCATTAAGAAGCAGCAAGGATATTTTACTTGCACTAGAACCAAGCATTATAACCTCATTACAAATCTTCAGTTAGTTCAATTTAAAAGAAATCCAAACATGGGTAGGTCTGGGAATATACTGTGGGGCTACCCACATAACCTTAACTCTGGGCTATAACACCAGCATTGTGGAGAAAAGTATGGAAAAATATTTCTGTCTTTAATAGTCAGTTTAGATTTGTTCAGATTTGGTTCCTGGGGATCCAAATACTAAAACCAGCTAATCAGTGTTACAAAGGCACCCAGTGATCCAACTCGAGTCAGTCATCTATGCTCCAGAGAGGGGCAGGAATTCAGGCATGTCCTGGTGCTCATATTTTCTTATTAGCTCTAAGAAGTTCTGCACTCAGTGTCCAGAATATCAGGATTATCATTTTGAGGTGTCTTACTCTCTCTCCTTCCCCCCCAAACCCCCCACCCCCACCAAAAAATGTAAAGGGATCCTAGGCAACTAACCCCATTTCATCCAATAACCATCCTGGAGCCAGAAATTTTAGGCGTTGTGATGCCTAAATTGGAGGTGCAAAGGATCCAGCTGGCACTTTCCCCTACAGCTTTACCAAGACTCTCATTAGTCTTATGAAGAATTGTCTTCAAATGAATGTGGACACTCCAGCCACAACTTTCCTAGTTAACTACATTCATTCAATCATCCCTTTGCTTGTGATCCTTCCCATAGATCACACTGGGAGGAATAAATCTACCCTACTCCTTTCTGTTTCTTGGTATAGGAGTTGATATCCTAATCCATATTCACAGGTCTGAAAGGCAGAGGGAGTGCTGGGAAGGGAAGGAAAATTTAAGGCATGGTACTGGATCAATCACCTTGTGGTGGATTCATATCACTGTTCTGGAGGGATTCATGGGGTAAATGCTGCCCCTCCTGAACTCTTCAGCCATTTAATTGCATTTCACAAGCAAGTGCTAGATGTAAGGCAGTGCAGATTCTGGCTGATGTGACTCATATATCTTGCAATTGTAAAAATAAAACAGAGGAAAAAAACAGTAAAAAGAGAGTGTCTCTTCAACCCTGTAATCTGGCATGAAGGCAAGTGACCTTTATCTTAATAAGTTTGGAGATCCATTCATCTCTCTTTCGCCTGCAGTGAATCCTCCTGTACTTTCACTGCTCCGGACACTTTGACTTTCACTTGCTCTGGGCTGCTCTGACTTTCAGCATTTTATTTTATTTTGCTGAATAAAGCTGTCTTTCTGCCTTGCAGGAAAGCAGCAACATTAGTTGATCATGGAGAAACACAGGTGTGTTCACTTTGGCTCTTTATGGAGGACAGTGGTGACATGTAGGGAGTGCATGGGAGTGTACATGCACCCCCTGAGAATGCTGGAGCACCCCCTGACAGCCATCATTCCTGGGCGGGGGGCAGGTGAGAGCACTGATGCACCCCCTGAGAGCACCAGCTGGAAAGTGGGGACACCAGCAGAAGTGGTCCCTCCATGGCCAATTGTACTCCCCCAGAAGTGCCAGCGGCTCACTGCTGCCTCTTGTGGGTTGGCAGGATTGGTGCGAGGGGACCCCCTCTCCTCCCGGTTGGTAGGATCGACCATAGGGTGATACACCCACCAGTTGGCAGGATCAGCCACAGGGGGTTTCTCCCACTGGTCTGTGGGATTGGCCATGGGGGCACCCCTCCAGTTACTGACTGTCCACTGGGGTGGAAAGTGCCCCCCCTGACTCAGGAGACACTACTCACCGATGGAGGACCTCCTAGGATGCCTTTCCAATGGGAAGTGAGCTAACTGAAGGCCCATCCAGTCCCAATTATTAGCTGTTTCACCATGATGGCTAGAGGAATAGGGCTGAGTTAACTGGATTTTTTTCTTCTTTCCCCTGAGTTATAATAAAAAAATGAGGGATGAAGGAACCTCAGGAGTTGCTAACATATATATTATGTTCCCTGGTAACAGAAAAGGATCACCCCTTGTTATGCATGGGAAAGTGAAACACAGGGCAGATTAAGTGACTTGCACAAAATCGCATGGAGAGCTTAGAGCACAGCCCAAGATAGACCAAAGTATCTTGCTTTCTAGTCTACAGTCCTATCCATAAACCAGCCTTACTGCTTCTTACACCTGAGAGTTGAGGCCAGTCTTGGCTTGCAGGACTGATGCTACCCCTACCTGACCCCATAGGTTAGGGGGAAGTTTCTTACCTAGATTTCAGGCTTGTCATTAGTGCCATGGCATGGATGGTGCCTCAGGTGCAGCTGTTGCATTCATTGTGGTGCCTTGGAATAGAAGAAAAGGTAGCTAGAGATCAATATGTCTGTGCATACACTGTGGACAGATTTGGCTTCTTCTGTTGCATGGTTCCTCCAGATGTCTTCAGTGAACAGCTTCCCTCACTGAGGGCAACTGGGACAGTGGTTCACCTGGTTCCTATCTGGTTGGATGCAGCTATATCTCAGCACCATGGAGTTTGCTGTACAGGTGACCCTATCATAAGGAAAGAAGATTTGGGGTACTGACACGTGGGGGGTCTCTCTGCCTCAATGCACATACCTGAACATTACTGGAAGGAAAAGTGAGGGACAGGGAACCATTCTGCAAAGACCCTCCTGTAAGGACCCTTTTTACTCTCCGTTTACAGCTTAAGCCTAACTCAGTTTTGAAACTCTAGAAGAACCCCCAGTAAATCTTCATAGGAGTGAATCATACTGACAATTAGAAGAGCCTAGGCCTCTCTAGGGAGAATGTGGGAGAGGGAGAAGAGCCAAGGTGCCTTAAATCTGACATGCAACCATAAATCTCCATTGAAGCAAATATTAGGCAAAAACAATCATTAAACCCTGCTCACAGCCACCACTCTAGGGAGCAGAGTGTGCCTACCTCTTCAGTGTAAATGGTAGGGAGACATTTCTGACATTGTTTCCACTAAGGAATAGCTGGCTGGGCCTCAGAGTTTAAGTGCCTCTTATCTGTGAAGGACAGATATTGCCAAAGGGCAGCAAACTGGGTAGTATGAGAACCAGCTTGGTGGTATAGTTATTTGCAGTATTGTTTGCTCACAAACTGGGTTGGCTAAGGCAAGCACAGTGTGGAGTTGTTCAACTCAAGACCATATTGACATTTCTGATGTTCACTATATTTATGTATTCATGCCACTAGGCACATGGAAGTAAATCCCCATAACCCATGAAAATCTAAGAAATACACTAAAGGGAGTCACAACCTGCACTGACCATATAGAACATGGTATAAAACAGGTCCAAGGGGCAGGAGTGACAGGATTTGGTTAGTAAGCAGGGCTGATGGGTGAATATGACTGGAGCTGGGTGGGAAAGAAGAGCTGAAGGGTAAGAGTGAGTGGAGTTGGATAGAAAGAAAGGTTCCTGGGTAGTATCAACTAGATCTGGCTGGGAGGTAGAACCAAGGGGCAGGAGTGCCTGCACTGGTTGAATAGCAGGATGAGAGTCAGGGTGACTGGAACTGGATGAGAAGAAATATTGAGGCATGGGACAAACTGCTGTAGGCTGGAAGTCAGACTGAAGGGTGGGACCACCTGAAGCAGAGTGTGAAGCGCAGTGACTGGAGCTGGTCATGATTCAGAATTCCTCTTCTATGGGAAACTCCGATGTATGAACAGTTTTGTTCGGAATCTGAAATCCTGCTGAAGAAAACTGGTTTTGCTATGATTGAACTTTTCTGAAAAGCAGAGCAGACTTCTGCCTCGTCTCCCAGAAACTACCCTGGCTACATTTGATCCATAACTGAGGACTGTGCTTGGGGACCTTCCCAACCTGGATAGGCTTATAGAGCCTTATATGATCAAAGGAGTCCCCTGCCATGGAATAGGAAGCTTCCAAGCCTGGTGCCAGAGAGGACTGCTTTAGGCAAGTGTATCAGAAAGGGTTGCCAACCCAAGACAATTTTTTTTAATAATTGACAACCTGAAAACATTTTACTGACAACCAAACTCTTTTACTGACATATTTCTACTGACATATGTTTTACATAATGACATGTAACCCTTCTACCAGGCCCTTGACAAGGGCTGGGTTCATATTTTAGGGTTTTAATATCATAACAAAGCTTGTCATAAAAAGTTGGCAACCTTGCGGTCACCCCACACCCTGATGCCCTCAAATACAGCCTGAAACATGCTGTTCCCCTAGCCCATCTCCCAACTTTACCCCCACTGGCTCTGTCCCACCCCATCCCAAAATGACCTGGGAAGGACTACTGTCTGCCCACCTGCAACCCAGCAATGTTACAGGCAGGCAACAGGATTCAACATCAGGTTGTGGCTGGCGGGGGGAGACTACAGAGGCTTCAGTAGGCTACAAAGCCCTGAGAGAATGCTTCTTGCAGAGTGCTGAATTCCTACTTGGACACCAAGTGGCACTGGTGTGCTCTGTTCTTCAATATGCAGCCTTGTTTAGACAACAGAACTTCAATCAAACTCCTCTTTGCTTAGTTTTTTTAAGGACACCTCTTCCCCACCCCCCACTCCCCTACCCCTGACATAACAGGCAGGCATTTTTACAGGCTAGCCGTAAATGTACTGTTCCCAGAGCTTCCAGGGTTATGATACTCCTTATGCACAACCTGCAAGCTCTCCATGAGAGAGCTTAGACCCTAAGAAATCCTGCAAAGATTTTGGGGTCAGCCCTGAAGTAGATAATCTGAAAACCCTTACTCCCCAATCAGGCAGTGCATATGGCAGAGCTGTGCCTGAGCAGTGATCTTGCAAAGTTGATGTTCTCAGTAGCCTGTGAGGCAGCTGGTCAGAAAAAACAGAAGTTCCATCAGAATCAGAACTATTCACATTTTATTAAAACACTAGCAAATTGCCTATCAAGAATGACTTGGGAGTGGGGGCAGGCAGGGATGGAGCCCCACATTCAGCCCTGTGCCCCCCCATCAGTCCACGTCTGGCCCTGCTCCACCCTCCTCCCAGTGCTCCATATCCAGCCCCATTCCATGCCCCCACCACTCCACATCCACATCAGTCCATGCCCAGAGGTAGATTAAGTTTCATTGTGGCCCTGGGTAAACAAAACTGGAGAACCCATCTAGAGATGCACCAATATATTGGTCACATATCTCAGTGGAGATAAAAGGAAAGTTAATATTGCTGGCTTTTTTTGCCCAGTGTAGCGGATAATGTCACCAATGTGTGTTGTAAATGTCACCATACAGGCAGCCAGAAATGCAGCCAGCAGCTTGGGGAGCAGCCTCCATGCAGTAATTCATGGTGGGGGGTAGAGATTGAGGCCCTGACAATGAGTGAGGGAGTAGGGCAGGGATGGTGAAAGGGACTCCTGGGTGGGGTGTGGGGGGAGCTGACGGAAAGTGGGGAACCACTCCTGAAGCTGCATGCACCCTTGGGGGGCATAAGGGACATGTGCCCCCTGGATCTCTGCATGGGGCCAGGTCGGGCTGCTGCTGAGGGCTGCGGGCTGCACCAGCCTCTTCCTGACAGGGGCTGGGAGTGGAGTGGGTGGTAGCTGGACTGGGAGCAGCAGCCACATGGGGGCTAGGGTGAATGTTGTAGTGGCCACAGCCCCCCCCCCCCAGAACCACCCCTGCTGAGGCACTCTGCCCTGTTGCCTCCACACAGGGCTCCCAGGGAAGGCAACAGAGTGCAGTGCTGTGGCAAGGTAGCACTGGGAGGTGGGGTTGGGGGGCTGTGGCCACTCCAAAATTCCCCACTGATTTTCTGAGGCATCCTAATGACCCCTGCTTGCTGCCCACTAGTGGGGAAACAAAAACAGTGCCAAATTTAAAACCTCAGCTTTCACTCCCCTGCTGATGAGGAGCAAGTGGCAAGTGGGGTCCTGATTGGCACTGAACCCTGGGCCAGCCTTGCTGCTTCAGGCAGTCTTCAGCTTGTGGGTGCACAGGGTGGTGCACATGTGTGTCAGGGGATGGGTGTGTACCGGTGCATCATGGTGGTTGTGCATACATGTGTCGGGGAGTGGGGCTGAGGTGGGTTGAGCAGTGGGTGCAGGTGCGTGGGGCTGGTGCACACGTGTGTTGGGGCATGTGTATATACATAGTGGGCAGTAGATGCCCAGCCCAGCAGGGAAGATGCAGCTGGATGCATAGGCGGTGGAAGGGGGAGCTAATGGGGCTCAGTCCCCACAAACACAGGGCAGCAGTTATGGCCACAGGGCACCCAGCGACAGGCTGCTGCAGAGGAGGGGAAGGGCATGCATGCTGAGATGCCCTCTGCAGCAGGCAGATAAGTTTCTTTCAATCTGCTTTCTTTACTGCCTGGGCTTGGGGGGTGGGGGGAAGACCGAGACCCCCATAGTGCAGGAGGGTGTGTGGTAGGGGCAGGAGTGAATCATTCACCCCTGCCCTGCTCCTGGCTGCACTGTGGGGTTCACCATGAATGGCCCCGGCCAGGCTGGGTCATAGGACAGTCAGAGCCCAACAGCTCCTCAAGAGACACAGCACTGAGGAGCCAAAGGGGGCACATGACCCACCAATATTTTCACAGGGTAGAGGTGGGCTGAAGCTGCAGGGTGGGCTCTGCCTGCTCCCTGCCTCTGTGCCTCACTGCTGCCTTTGAAAGCAGTGCAGTGCAGGGCTATGTGCCTCACTGCCTGCCCTTGCCTCATGCAAAAGTCAGGGGGCCACATGCCCCCCTCCTTGGCTCCCTGGTGCTGCACTTCTGGAGGAGCCGCCAGGCTGCGCTGGGCTCTTTCCAGGGACGACCCAGAATGGGGCAGGGTGGGCATGGGGTGCCAGAGGTTCTATGTCCCTATGGCCCAGCGGTGCAGCCAAAGCTAGCCCCACCCCAGCCCCTGGCTCCAGGCCCCGCCAGGCAGTGTGAGGCTGGTATGGGGCTGCGGAGTGATGGATTCACGGGGCCTACTGGAATCAGGCAATGACCCTGGGCATGAGGAAGGGGCAGCTGTAAGGGCCCACCAGCCCTGATTCTGATCCTGGGACCAGCTCTGCCCCACTCCTTCCTGATCCCAGCCCCACTCCCTTCCTACCCCCAGGCCCTTTCCCCTTCCCCTGCTCCTTCCCCCACAGGCATTCCCATGGAGCGGGGCGCACGTGCTCAGCCCCCAGCAAAAAAAAAAAATTTCCTCTGCCTAAAACTCCACATCTGGACCCATGTCAACCCTCATCCCCCCACCCCCACTCCACTACCTGTCCCAGTCCACCTGGCCCAGGTCTACCTGCCTCCCCTCCCCACTCCCCTCTAACCCTCCCTGCACACCACCTCCCCCTCCCTACTGGCTGTTCTGGGGGGCATTGGGGATAGGCAGTGGGGGGGACCTCCACTGTGATCCCCCCCTTCGCCCTGAGATAGGGAGGCATGGGGTAGCCCCACTGCTTGGGGGAGGAGATGGAGGCAGGTGGTGGGGAGGGAGCCACCACTGCTGCTTCAGGCAGGGAAGCATCGGGCAGCTGGTGTGTGTTCACCACTTCCACAAACTTTCCTGGCAGTGGGGAAAACTTGGGCCCATGCAGCCTGGGCCCACACAGCTAGTTGCCACCTGCCCTTTCCATGGCAGTGCACAGTTGGCCAAAAGTGTTATGAACAGGCAGACAGACAAAGCCCTTTATTATATTAGATGTAGGTTTCCACAAAACATTTCTTAGTCTACAAATCATTGTTTTCTGATAAAAAGCTTCATCAGAAGTTTCCAACAAGCTCCAGCCCTGACAAGGTTTATTGCACTGGCTGAAATCCATGTAGCAAACTACACTCATAGGCAGCCATAAGCAATTAGTTGGTTAGATAGTAACTATAATTTCTGATCTCCACTGCACTGTTGCTCCTGATTTCTATAAAGAAGGAGCAATTACTAAAGGGACAATTCCTAATGCTATCTCTAAACAATGAGTTGGAGCTGGTAGTGCAAGAGTTGGGTGAAATTAAGAGCCAGATTCTATTTCCCCTATCAGTTACTTAAGTGTGATCCTAGCCTTTCTGCTCAAGTTCTTGAAAAAAATGTAAATGTGCTAACTTTTGTAACATGCCATCAGCTGAGCCTCAAGACTATCACTCAAAGCAGCAAACATGAGAAAGACATTACCCAAAAGGTGGTCAGGAATCCAAGAAAGGTGGAATAGAATTATACTAAGGTGCATAGGAGGTGGAATGGGATCTAGCCCTAAGCCTGTCTATGGAAAAACTTTTTTTCAGAAACATGAATATGTATAAATCTACATTGTCTAGAGAGTCATTGTCTAATTCCCACTAGGGTTCCTATTCTATTCTATATTGACTCATATGTATATAGGATTTGAGTGCTGGCCAGTCACATATTAAGAGATATATCCATCCTATATGGTTCATTCTTGCTCTCATAGATTCATAGATTCATAGATTGTAAGGGACTGGAAGAGACCTCAGAAAATCATTGGGTCCAGCCCCCTGCACCAAGCAGGAAAGATAACTGGGGGTCATGTGACCCCAGTAAGGTGACTGTCTAGTCTTCTCTTGAAGATTTCCAGGGTAGATGATTGCACCACCTCTGGAGGCAGCTTATTTCACAGTCTGGACACTCTGACTGTGAAGAAGTTTTTCTTAATGTTGAGCCTGAATTGGTCTTCCAGGAGTTTGTGACCATTACTCCTAGTTTTCCCCTCAGGTGCCCTGGTGAACAGTTGCTCACCAAGCCCTGGATGTACTCCCGTATTGTAGAGGTAAGCTGGTACCAGGTCCCCTCTCAGCCTTCTTTTCTAGAGGCTGAAGAATCCTAGATCCTTCAGCCTTTCCTCGTATGGCTTGCAGTGTTAGACTCTGATCATATGGGTGGCTCTTCTTTGGACTCTCTCAAGCTGTCCATGTCCTTGCTAAAGAGTGGTGCCCAGAACTAGACACAGTACTCCATGTTCCTCCTTAGGGAAGGAGTCTGTTAATCTGTGGGGCTTTATTATGGTAAATATTTGTTTTGTTTAAATATATGCTGCTATTTATTTCTGTTGCTGTATCTTAGTGTATCTTGACTATTTTTATTGCTGGAAATATTCTGCTCCAGGAGGAGGTTGGAGCTTTGTCATTATAAACCCTCTATCATGAAGAAATGTGTCTACTTGAATGAATATGGTGTATGATAAAGATAAATAAATATATGTCATTTAAGTGTCAACATCCCACAGGTTTTCCTTGAGTTAGTTAGGACTTTTAGGTTTCCCACTTCACTCCTCTAATACCAATGGCCTCCCTACATTGCACTCAACTCCTTGGGAGCTGTCTAGGGAGACCCCAGAATTGGAGGTGGTATGCAGAGAATCTGGGGGTTAGGGCAGTGAGCCACTCCATTTCATTTTGGAAAAAAGCGAATCAAAACATTTCATTTTTTCCTAAACAAAAATTTGTAGAATTTCCTTCTACCAGATTGTGTTGGTAAAACTACAAGTCCTTGTTCTGTTCCCGAGTCTCCGATTAACTCACAATGTTACTTTGAGGAATTAATTTCCCCTCTCTGTGCATCAATTTTCCCAACCTTAAAATACTTTTCTTCTTCACAGGACTTCATAAATGACTTGGGTGCCGGAGCTGGAGGCTGCTAAGACAGGAGAGAGCAAGAAAGTGTCAAATGGCTCTGCATAAATTTCAAGACAAAGGAGAAAATGAAATCATAAGGATGGGAGGAACTTCAGGAGGTCCGACCCCTTGTTCAAGGATCATCACTGCCTAAAGCAGTGATCAAGGGGGGCATATAGAGACAGCCCAGGTGATCCAGATGGAGGGGCTTGAATGGAAAGATGGCTGGACATAGGAGCAGGTTGTCCTCCTAGAGAGTTAAGAGACTGAGACAGATCAATGTCTCATCACCAAGAAGGACTATGTTACAGTCGCCCGCGGATGTAGGGGGGCAGTCAGGAAGGCCAAGGCAGAGATGGAGATAGGACTAGCTTCCCGGATTAAGGACAATAAGAAGTCCTTCTTCAAATA
>NW_017728916.1:28504849-28510120 GCF_001723895.1 Crocodylus porosus
TCTTTCCTGCTTATGCAGGGGGTCGGACTCGATGATCCATTGAGGTCCCTTCCGACCCTAGCATCTATGAATCTATGAATCTATGAATCTTCCTAGGTCCCTTCCGACTCTAGCTACTATGAAACTATGAAACTATAACGTAGTCAGAGAATGGGGATTGCTTCCTGGGGATGTAAGTGACTCACCCTCCTGTCTCTGTAACTAATCACTTAGCTTAGGAAAAATGTCATACTAACATATGTTAAGTAAACGGGGGGTTTTTTGGTTTCAATTCTGTTAATACATTATGTTTTTATTAATTTAATTGCTGTCAGGGTAATTTCCCACAGATGGAGAAAAGAAAACCCTATAGCATCTAAGGAGGAGAGGGAATTTCTAGAATATACATTTTTTGCCAGTTTGGTTAGGGGCCTGGGGAGAGGTGTTTGCTCTCGTGGAATTGAGTTGTCATGAGGCTGTGGCAGGTCAAAACTATCAAAACAACAAGCAGGAGAGGAGACAAGAGCTAGCATTGGCATCAGTCCCTGTGATGGATTCAGAATAGTTAACCCAGAGCAACCACTGTGGTTCTTGCTGCCCCCTTGGTTGCAACAGGCCTAGATCACATCATCACCTAGGTTTCAACTTACCACTTTTCTTAAAATTCTTAGAGAATTAGTTCCCTATTTTGCCACGCTTTCCTGAAGAAGTAAATGGAATTAAACACTTGAAGATTTCCTTTAATGATTCTCTAATTATTCAACAGATCTTCAAGTTTACTCATGGGCCAACTTTTAACCTGGTGTTTGTATCATATTTAACAATGCTTAGTAATTGTAAGAGTAAAGAAGCAAAATTAGCCATGGCCAAGCCAACACAGTTGATGATGTATACCTTTGAATTAACTTCATGGAGGCTACAATGTATTCCTGTCAGATAAGAGCCAAAGTATTTTGCCGACAATTTATATGGACATGCAACATAGGTTTAATTTATTTCCTGTTCTGTCAGTTATTCCTACCAATCCCAGGATGGCTGTTTATCTCCCTTGTTATTTCTGATCCCTTACCCTAATACCTTTCCTTTGCCCCCTGCTTCCTCTTGTAATTCTTGTTTTCAAAAAGTAGTACATTTCTGACAATCAAGCTCTTTTTTTTTTAATTCTACAGAAAATCAGACTTTTACAAGTGTATTGCTCCAGCCCACATAAGTTTGCAATGGACAGTAGCTATCTGATTCCAGGAAAACAAAACAGATACTCTATCCCATGATCCGCTGACCATATATAGATGTAAAAAACCCTTTGGAAGATATGAGTGATATCTGTGATCAACCATAGTTGTTATGAAAGAATTGTCTCACCGATGGTTTAAAGGACAGTTTCTAACTGTCCTTTCTCCTGTACATGTGTCACTTTTCTAAGCATGTCCTGCTCAAGGGACAGTGGCAGTTTGGATTTTTAAAAGGTTCTGAGAAGGAGAGACCCAAAGCTTTAAGCAGCTATATATCAATCTGAGTACTTGGCTTATTCTCATAAATGTGATTTGCTAATGGAAGTGAGCAGACAGTTACTTTGTGCTAATTTTATTTCTCATACATGTTACAAAATTGGTCCTAGCAAAACTACCGTTTTTAAGTACTCACATTGTTTGCATTCTTCAATGCTTTAATCAGTGATTAAGATAAGAAAATAAATTATGGTAACTCCATATAGACCCTGCTGATAATGTGACCAGTCTGCAGATAATATGGGCTAGGGACAGACATTACAAACAAACTGGTTTAAGTGATCAGAAACCAACCTGTAACAGAACAGATGTTCAGTGCACATAAACTGTTTTGTCATTGACAATGACTGAAACCGTTTTGAAATAAACCTGGTTGAATGTAGTATTAGACTTAACTGATTTGGCTCAAACCAGTTTATGTATTATCTGTCCCAGACCTCTTGCTGGTTTAAAATAAACTAGACACCTCCAGCATCCCAGCATGCTCTCTGGGCTGGGCAGGGCTCTCTGTTTCACAGCAGGACTGGCCCCTCCCCTCTGCTCCCTGGGCAGAGCTCCTCCAGCACAGACTTGCAGACACAGCAGGATCTGCTGGCTTCCCTGTGTCCCCCCACCCCCCTCATCACTTGCTGCTTAAGGAGGGATCCCTTCCTCCCCTCTCTGACAGCACAAACCCCAGCCCTATGGATCCTAAGCATGTGGTGTGCTAGCTAATGCTCAGAGGTGTCTGTGTGTGTCTCTCCAGTTTCACTGGGACAGGCGGGCATACAGAACAGGGCCTTTGGAGCTAATCAACAGGTCACCCCAGTAAGCTGTTTAAGAAGAGTTTGAAGTAATGGGAGAGAGGCTATTGTTTTGCTAATCCTGTGATAAAGACTTGTATCAGCTTCGGGCTATCTTGCTCGCCTGTCAGTTTGCTGCAGACAGTCTGACAGGCAGGAGGGAGATTGAAAAGCTCCATATTATCAACAGATGCACGCACTGCATACTCGCTCTTGCCTCAGCTTGCTAGCCTGGGTCTAGAAGCTGACAACTCTCCCACCCCTTGAGCACCCAGCAGGGAAAAGCCTGGGATGATGCAGGAAGACCTCCCTAATGAGAAAGTCCTGCTCTGGCCTGGTCAAACCCACCTCAGCTCAACTCTGTGCAAGGGAAGGCAGGACTGCTCTAGTGCCTCCCAGCTTCTAGCCTGAACCACGGCAGGCCTGTGCCTGAATTTCCTCAGTCCAGTGAGAATGTCTATCCAGTTTTGAACTGGTTAAGCTTAGCTAGGTTAGACTAACCTGCAAAGGTTGAATCAATTCAGGCTCAGGTTTTTTGAATGTCTGTCCCTCTGTTGATTACATTATGCTGCACATCATAGTCATTCAAAGCTACCTAGATACAGCCCATATTCTGCAGGCCCATGTCACTCCAGCTTAAAGAAAAACTACATTAGTTTTTATTGGCCTAAAGCCAATGAAAAAGATGAGCCATTCCCAGTAGAGGCCAAGGGGTACACTTATCATACTAGTGCACCCCAACCAGTTCATTATGCTCCTTTACCTGGTTGTGCTAAATATTGCATAACTTTTCTGACAGGAATATTTTTTGTCCTTTCAGTGCCCTGCAGTATGCTACTATAATGGAGAAATCCAGAAAGGGAATTTCCTGGGATTATGGGTTTTACTGTCACTTTTTGATTAGCAGTTGGCTTAAAAAGACCAACTAGTGTAGAACAAAGGGCACAAGATGCTGGGTGCTAATGGGAATGGCCCTGGAGGTAAGATTTGAGACAAAGTATCAAGCGGACGGTGTAGAAATTGAAACTAAAGGCTGAACTTTAGGCCTGCATTTTTTGGAGATTCATTTGTTACTAAGAATAACCTGCTTGAACAATGCAGTACAATGTGTGCAGCGTCAAACCAAAAGGTCATTTGGGTCTAACAACTGAAAATGAATATAGTGAAGTTGTTATCATATGAACATGTAAATTGGAAACGTGTGTTGAGAGATTAAAGGCAAAAGCCTGATGACAAGCCCATGCCCAGGACAATGCATCTCTGGAGGAAGAGTGGCTTTTTGGGAAATGCCACAATTTACCATTGATTTCACTAATATTTGCCATAATGAAAATAATTCAGTTCAAACTCAGTCCAAACTACAGTTTACATCCTGTCAGTACATACAAGATATTTGCTTTGGAAACACCTCTCCAAGGTTTTTGTGAGTTTGTTGGTTTGTGTATGCTGTGTCACAGACAGCTTAGAATTTACCTGTCTGTGTTTGGATTATGTCCCAGGAGCCAACTTCATCACAGCAATCCAATGTGGAAAAGTGTGCATCTGAAAAGATTAATTACTGAATGATGTTCAATCAGTGCCTGCTTACTGGTCAAGTTAGCAAACATAGAGATGCTGGAGTGAACAGTTTACAAGCTGTGTGCCAACAAGTGACCAGTGAGAAAAGATGCTGCAATAGAGTCTACAGATTTAATGCAATTCAATGAACAGTGCAGAAGTTTCTATTCAACTCCTTTCAATTGTAAATCACTTTCTGCTTTTCTATTTATAATGTCTTTCCTGTCTTTCCTTAATGGTTTTCACTGCAGTAACAGATCCAGAGTTTTAACTTGATGGCAAAATTTCTGTATGAAAAAATCATGATAAACCCTTGTAATATCTAAGTTTTGGGTGTATATTAGGAGGAAACAGAGTAACACTTCACCAAAGACTTTATAAACTGTAGAAAAGACTCAGTCCCTCATGGATCAGATGCATTTCTAACAGAACTTTGGATGGAAATATCTAATACGTCAGTAATTTAGGATGACACACAACGCTAGGAATGTCCTTGACTAAATGACATCTGAACAGCTAGGCAGAAATCTATTTTTCCTGTTAACATTAAAGTCACTAATGCAGCCTTTTAGTGTCTAAGAAACTACACAGCAGTCTACTTCATCTTGCCTAATAGCCATGCTTGCTTACTTAAATACCTAACACGGCTACATTTCCGCCCTATGGAACCTCTGTTTATCACTGCACATGTTCAGAAGCAATTAAACACTGACCCAGAGGCGGCTAATTCCATTTATACTCCATTGCAACTCATTTTTCCTCATTTTGAATATACTTACTTTGAACCTGGCTATGCTATCTGCCTGTAACACCTCCTGTGGCAATGAATTCCACAAGTTAACTATGCTTTGAGTAAAAAAGAATGCTCTCTTGTCAGTTTTAAACCTGCCTCCTACTAATTTCAGTGGGTTCTCCCTGGTTCTTATATTCTGGGACGTGATGAACAACCATTCCCTGTTCACCTGGTCCACACCCTTGATGATTTTATAGACTTGTATCATATCCCCCTTCAACCTTATCCTTTCTGAACTGAAGAGTCCTAGACTTTTTAGTCTCTTCTGGTATGACAACTGCTCCATACCCCCAGGTATCTTGGTTGCCTTTCTCTGTACCTGTTCCAATATTAAGACATCCTATTAGAGATGTGGAGACCAGAACTTCACCCAGTATTCAAGATGTGGGCACACCATGGATTTATATAATAGAATAATGATGGTCTCCATTTTGTTTTTAATTCCATTCTTAATGATGCCCAACATTTATTGGCTTTTTTGGTTGCTGCTTCATACCGAGCTGACATTTTTAGAGAACTATCAACAACGACTCCAAGGTCTCTTTCCTGAGGTCATAACAGTTGGAGTACTGCGTCCAGTTCTGGGCACCGCACTTCAGGAGGGATGTGGACAACATGGAGAGGGTCCAGAGGAGGGCCACTCGCATGATCA
>NW_017728916.1:28510420-28529706 GCF_001723895.1 Crocodylus porosus
TCTGCACTGATGAGAAGGGAGTTCCCCAGCCTGTAGGTATGCTGCTGGTTCTTCCTCCCCAGGTGCATCACCTTGCACTTGCCAGTGTTGAATCCCATCCTGTTCTCATCCGCCCACCCCTGTAACCTGTCTAGGTCCAATTGTAGCTTACTCCTCTCTTCTAGCGTGCTCACATCCCTCCACATCTTAGTGTCATCAGCAAATTTGAACAGGGTGCTTTTACCCCTTCGTCCAAGTCACTGATGAAGATGTTGAACAGAGTGGGCCTGAGGACCGAGCCCTGCAGAACCCCACTGCCCACGTCCTTTGGTTGAAAATGACCCATCCACCACCACTCTCTGGGTACAGCCCTTCAGCCAGTTGGTGACCCATTTGACTGTGTAGCTGTCGATGCCACAGTCCTCCAGTTCTTTAATGAGAAGCATTGCTCCATGAAACACAGATCAGCAGCTAAGACACAGTGGGGAAGGAGGTCTCACCTGAACCTGCACAACAGAGATACAGTCGCACTGTCACCAATACCTCCTTTCAACCCCATGCAGGGGTTTTATTGGTCTGTTTAGTACCATTTTAGTTTTTTAATATACACTTTTCCTGAGCCTCTAATATAGTGTTTTTAAATAGCTTCCAAACTGTCTGTAGGTCTTTTGTGTTTTTGACCGCTCCTTTTAATTTCTTCCTAATTAACTTCTTCCATTTTTTTGTATAAGTTCCCTTCCTAATGTTATATATTGGTATGGTGGACTTTTTTGGCTTACTCCCTCCCACTAGAATGTTGAATATCATTATGCTATGGTCACTATTACAGCATGGTTCATCAATTGATACCTCCTGAACCAGGTCCTGTGAATTACTCAGGACTAGAATTGCTTCTCCTCTTGTGGCTCCAGGATGAGTATTTCTAGAAAGTAGACATTTATCACACCCAGAAATTTTATCTCTACATTTAGCCCTGAGTGTTTACCTAGTTCATGAGGATAGTTGAAGTTTCCTATTATTATTACTTGTTCCATTTTAGCAGTTTTTCTGATCTCCCTGAGCATTTCTTAATCACCTTCACCTTCCTGATCAGGAGGTCAGTAGTACAATCCTAGTACTATATTCTTTTTTCAAGTATAGAATTTATACTAATAGGGATCCCATGGCAGATTTCCTTTCAGGTAAGATGTTCATACTGTTGCCCTACTATCCTTAACATACAGTGCCACTACTGCACCTGCATGTCCTACTCTGTCATTCCTATATAGTTTGTGATCTGTTAGGACAGTATCTTACTGATTATCATTCTTTCACCAATTCTCCGAGATGCTGATTATGTCCAAGTCACCACTGAATGGCAAGCATTCTAGTTTACCCATCTTATTTTTTAGTCTTCTGACATTTGTATAGAAGCACTTACAAATGTTGTCCTTGCTCAGCTGCCTGTCACTGCTCATGCTGTTTGATGGGAACTCTAGATGCTCTGACTTATCAATACTATTTTCTACAGTTATAGTATAGAATCTGTATGATGTCCTCCTCTTCTGCACCTGTCAACGTTACCTCATTTTTTAGCTTAAAAACTGCTCTATGACCTTTTTAATTGTTAGTGCCAGCAGTCTGGTTCCATTCTGATTCAGGAGGAGCCCATCTGCTCTGTACAGGTTTCTCTTATATTTCCCAGTTCTTAATAAACCTAAACCTCCCAGATGTCACAACGCCAGTTTTCTATGTACCTAATGATCTAATCGCCCACTATCACCACCTACTTCCTTCCATCCTGTAGGGCCCCTCCCTTGGAGTAGGATCCTCAGTGTAAGACGACACTGTATCATCAGCTGGAAAGTGGGTCTCACCTGAGAGAGTTTCCCTCCTTCCCAGGTTGTTGCCCTCCATTCCTATGATGCTCATCCCCCTGAGCAGCATGGGGGCTGCTACAATGGAGATGGGACTGCCCTACAATGTTCCTGAACATTTCGCATATGAACTTATCTGCCTCCCTTAGCTACTCTAGTTCCATCACCCTAGCCTCAAGAGAACATGCTTGTTCTCTCAGGGCCAGAAGCTCCTTGCACTGGATGTACCCATATGAAACCTGCCCCTGGGGCATACATGCTGCATTTGGTACAATAAACCAAGTAGCCCCCACCCTGCTGGTGGAATTCTACCTGCATTTTTTGAAGCATTAAAACTTAGTTTGCTCTTTTAGGAAGGTTTCTATTTATGGTTTCCTTTAGATTAAAAACATGAATTTACGGATTGACCTTCTGTTTAACCTTACTCTGCCCTAATTGCAGCTAAATATTAAACAAGGGACGTTGTTCTAAAATGTAAAACAAGGTCTAACTGCTAAGCTAAAGTTACTTCAGCTAAATATCTAGGTTAGTTACACTTAATTAAAAGAAAAACTTACGTTGAAGACTTCAAAAAGGGGGGCACCAAACTGACCTTCAAACTGGTTGGCCTGCTTGATGTTTCCTTGAGGGGGAGAGGAAAAGAAGAAAGAAGCTGATATTCTTGCTACCTGGGCAAGTGTCTTTATCACTTGGCTATCGAGCTAAAACATGAATGGGGCTGCATCCTTTTTTTTAATTTTTTTGTCTGGCCACAATTTCAGGACTTATACTCAAATATGTGCAAATGGACCTATGTACCAGCCAAAACAGACTGCAGGCTCAGGAGTTGTGTGGCCATTTGCATGTGGAGTAGGATGGTAAACTGTGCATTAGTGCCCAAAATAGCAGTTATGTGGCTGTGTAACTGCCAATTCAATACACAAAGTGAAATACGATTCTGCCTTCAGTTTCACATCTCTATCTGTTTTTCAAACATATTTCAAGTATATTAAACTATTTTCTACCCTTCACTATGTGTATTAATAATCCACTCCGATGTATTCGTTTAAGGTAGGACAATGGTATGTGCCATTTTAAAATACTGCTTGACAGCACAGAGTCGCACAGAATGCAGAGCCCCACCTCAAGCAGGTGGTTTAACTAGATGACCTCCAGAGGTCCCTTCGAGCCCTCTTTTTCTATGACTCTATGTTACTTTACATTTGGTGCTTACCTATATTAATTCTGTGATATTTTGTCTCCTATAACGTAGAGATTAGCCTCTTTTGCAAGTTCACTTTTACAATTTACATTTCATTTATTTGTTATGGCCATCTGTATGAGATTATCTCCATATGTTCCTTGTGTATTGTATATGCAACAGTGTAAATGTTACACTGTAGGCCTTTACTCCTGAAGACAGAAAGAGCCTGATGCTGTAATGTGCTTGTTGCCTCCTAGAAAGAGTTGGCAGGTTGGTCCTGGAATCACCAAGAAAGTTTAACTTGCTAAAGATGCGTTAAGTGGCTTTGAACAGCATTTGGCTCCTTACGGTACAGTTAACATTCTGCAGGAAACCTGCTCAGTCAACTTACTGTGCATTTCTGTTTCTGAATTGTCTCTAAATTAAACTTGCTCCCTATGTTTGCTACGTCCCTGAAGGAGAGGTTATGGTGAAGTGCTTCCTGAACTGCCCAGAATACTTTATTTGATGGACAGCTTTTCAGCTCTGGAGACTCTCAGCCTAGGTTGACACAGGGATTGGTATTTTTTTTCCCTGCACCATTTTATTCTGATCATTAGCTGAAAAGACTTCAGATATGAAGATCACGGAAAATTATTTTGCAGTTAGAAACTTGTGAAGTTATTGAAAGATTTACTTAGCGATAGGTGACTTTTTTCATTTAATGGTACAGCTGAATTCATTCATTAATTTAAAGTTTAGTTCATTTCATGCTTCATTTAATCTCAGAACAGTGAGAAGAAGAAGATGCCTGAAGAAGGGTGCTTGTACCCAAAAACTTGCAAATAACTTTTTCCAACTACTCAGTTTGTCGAATAAAAAACATCACATCTACCCAAAGAAGCCTGGCTCCTCATTAATCTTACAAATGAACATTCTTAATGCCAAAATTTGACTTCATCATTTTTCTCTTCTGCCCCTAGGGCTGCTAGGTACCACTTTTATCTTCGCCTGAACACCTTCCAGTTCTCTGATGCACTGCTGACAGTAGAAGGGGAGAGAGAAGTTGCAACTCTTGCATGAATAACTCTCTTATTACTTAGACTATAGCTGTGCAGGCAGAACACTTACAAAAGCTTTTATCCATTAGCGTGGATGCTATGGTTGCTTCACTTGCTCTCAGTTTCTAAATTCATCAGTCTGAATGCCAATTTCTCCATTTTGGATCTCAAATTCTTTCAATTTCTATCTTGTTGGCTAGTTTTGGCACCATCTAGTAATTACCAGATTGATAGGATCATAGGAAAGAGGTTTGGAAGGGACCTCACAAAACCATCTAGTCTAGCCTCTGCTCAATGCAAGTTTATCCCTAACTAAACCAACCCAGCTAAGTGCCTGTCCAACCTGCTCTTGAAATTTTCCAAACATGGTGATGCCACAAGATACAAATGAGAAAAACTAAACAATAAGTTTTATTGTGTAGCAGTAGGCAAGCCTCCAACTTTTATTGTGTAGCAGTAGTTTGCCTCCAACTAACTGAATGCTCCCTAACTGAAAAACCATCTCCTAATTCCCAACTCTGCTAAGATAGGGAGCATCTCTAAATTATGATTTTTATCATTATGTGCCCCCCTGTTAAAGGGCTGAGTTTGGACCAGGGGCTCCTGCAGCAGTTCTGGAAGTCTTAGGTGAGTGGCCTATAGTCTCAGACACTGCAGTAGAAAGGTGGGAGAGTGTCCCAGCTGATGTGATTGGGAAAGAGAAACAAGGCTCCTCTCCCAGCACAGAAAAATCAAAGGCCAGTGATTTCCCATGGAAGAGTCTGCCAGCAAAGAGTACCTACTGAAGTGCCTGCAGATAGAAAGCAGCCAAGAACAGGCTCTGACCTCCTCAGAAGTAAGAAGCAAAGGATTGCCTGCTGGAGCCAGTTATGCTGTTCCCAGAAGAAGCCCACAAGGGACTTCTGGAGTTTCTTGACCAGGATTAATGTCATGTCCAAGATGGCATGTCTGTACCACAAGCAGCAGCTACCAGGTTGTTGGTGATAAGGACCCACCTGCGATAGAAGAGACAGGACAGGTGCTATTGCCACCACTGTAGTTGCACCTGAAACTCCTCCCCAAGCCTCCCCAGTTCTAGGCCAGACAGACCAGCAGGCCCCACCAGATACCAGGGCCTTGAAGTTGTCTCAGTGCCAGGTCAGGCCTCCAGGAAGTCAGGGGCTGAGGATCAGTCCAGGCACTCTGCAAAACAGTGTCACTTTGGGCCCAGTTGGTTCATGCCCACAGACACTCTAGTAGTCCATCAGGACCTGGATGCCACTTTTGCTGATTCATATATTCATAGATGCTAGGGTCAGAAGGGACCTCAATAGATCATCGAGTTTGACCCCCTGCCGAGGCAGGAAAGAGTGCTGGGGTCAGATGACCTCAGCCAGATGTCTATCCAGCCTTCTTTTAAAGAACACCAAGGTAGGGCAGAGCACCACCTCTCTTGGAAGTCCATTCTAAAAGCCATCCTTACCATGAACAGGTTTTTCCTGATATGTAGTCTAAATCTGCTCTCTGTCAGTTTCTGACCATTGTTCCTTGTTAGCCCAAGAGGCCTGTTACCCTGGTGAACAGAGCATCAGTCTCCCTCTGTGCCCAAAGGATTGCTTTCTTTAGAAACAACCACCCTTCCTGGACTCCTATCTCACCAATACTCTTATCCTGAAGTGCATCATTGATTAGACTCCTAAGAACAGGAGTGCTGATGATAAAGCCAATCACACCATCAGCATAAGCTATGACTTTGACCATAACATCAGCAGCTGGGACTGGGGCCAGTGGGAGGACTGGGACTATCAGGTGATACCACAGCATGTGGAGCAGGGGTTCAATGACTAGGGCATACAGCATTCCTGAGAAGTGGACCTGACTCCCCTGAACATTGGGAAAGGGAAATAAAGCAATCCATTAATTTTAGAAAGTTGGAGGCATCTCAGCAGAGGAGCCAGATGAGGAAGGTGAAAATAGGTCCAAAGCCAAAGGTCTACGTAACAGGAAGACATGAACTAGTTAAAGGCCTTTTCCTGGGCCGGAGAGATGAGACAGGGCCAGTATTTACTCTGGGGCTGCTGGGCACACATGTCTGCTTAGGGCCCACAACAAGTGCCATAAATATCTTAAGCTGGTTGGCCAGGGCCTTGGCCAAGATTTTATAGTCAGTGTACAAAAGGAAAGTTGGTCACCTGTTGCTGGTGTTGTCAAAGTCCCCCTTCTTAGGCAGTACTTGGGTGACAGTCACTCACCAGCAGCTGACTGGCAGATGTCATCAATAAGACTTTCCTAGAAGAATGGGGCCAGTGACCAAAGACAATAAACCAGCTGCTTAGAGATCAATTAAGGCATCCCAGATACTATGAGCCCCATAGAGAGGACCTAAGAAGATTGATATTGGAACATCTGGTTTGGTAAGGACAGGGGATGGGGAATGGTGGAGCCCTATGAAGAGGGACCAGCCTTCTAAATTGCAGGATTTAACATCAACTTTGTCTCACAGGACTGTATCCATCTTTGTTTCCTTCCTTTTTCATCTAAGTAGTGGCAGGTGAGTTTAAAGTAGACTATCCAGCCCAATGAGAGAGAGGCTACAATTGTACTAGGGTGACCTGACTGGTCTTCTACAATAACCTATAGCCAATCCTGATGAATCCTGAAGAGCTTGCCAGCACTCACCTTCACTCAGGCCTATTGTTTTGCTTTGGGATAGAAGTGCAGCCAAATTATGGCTAGGATTGCATCCTGCAGGGCAGTCCATAGCTGCTGAATGGAAGCTGGATGGGGTTCTGGTCCACTTTGGTCCAGTTTTTCTTGGGACTGCAGTTAAACTTACCCTCCCTCCCCCAGTATCAGGAGATCATTGTCATTGACTGCAATCTATAGGAAGTCAGCCAGCATCCTGAGAAAGTGCACCCTTTTCCATCCATCATTTGCTACTTAGGCATTGATCAGGGCAAAGCTGCACTGTTACAATGTGGCTCAGAACATATATGGCAGGGGTAGGTAAAATATGGTTCATAGGCTGCATTCAGCCTACCAGGCCATTTTATCTGGCCCACAGGGCCCCTAAAAAATTTAGAAAATTAATATTTATCTGCCCCGGTTGTCTGTCAAAGACGACAGGAGACAGGGGCAATAGGACACAAGGGTAGCCAGTGGCAGGACCAAGAGGCTGCAGAAGCAAGGCCCAACCAGCCCAGCCCAGCCCCCAGTCACCCCCAGCCAGAAGCCCTGTGCTGAGCAGGGTTTCTGGCCTGGGACCTTGGGGCTGTTCCTACCTCCCTGTGCTAGAGGGAAATACAGGTAAGAAGTGGAGGAGGCAGGAGAGGACCACAGGCAATCATCCCAGTCCTCAGGATCAAGCTGAGCCAGCTTCTTTGGTCCACTCTGGCAGCCAAGAACAACATGGTTCCAGAGTGACCACCATAGGGTAC
The DNA here is from genome assembly GCF_001723895.1 of Crocodylus porosus. Taxonomy (NCBI): domain Eukaryota; kingdom Metazoa; phylum Chordata; order Crocodylia; family Crocodylidae; genus Crocodylus; species Crocodylus porosus. Next base: position 28,517,895 of record NW_017728916.1, read on the forward strand.
AGAGGAGCAGTGGCCACAGGCAGGGAAGCACTGAAAGTTTCAGCAGGTGGGGTGTAAGGGGCAGTGAGTGGACATGTAGAGCATAGCAACAGCTGGGCAGGAGTATGGGGCCCATGCAGTGCACTGGGGCAAGGGCCAGGGGGGCCCAGATTGGGGTGGCAGAAGTATGGGGCCCAGGCCAGCAGGAGCTCTGGAGCCAGGCCGGTTCCTCCTCTCCCTGCTGGTGCAGCCTGACCCCCTCTCTCTGGTCTGGAGCCTAGCCTGTTGCTCCCGCCCAGCCATCACTGCACGCCATGCATCCACTCACTCCCATTCACCCCCCACCTGCTGCAGCCATTTGCCCACCTCTGTGACCACTCCCCTCTATCCCCCCAGCTCACTGCTCTGGCACCATGTCCCAGCTTCAGGGCAGAGATGGCAGGGTGCAGCAGGAGCCAGCCTGGGTCCTGCAATTATCAGCTGGCTCTTTCAAATGCTGGCTAGGCTGGTCCAGCTCCTGCTACATCCTGTCATCTTTGCTATGCAGCTGGGACATGGTGACAGAACAGTTAGCTGGTGGAGAGATGGTGAAATGGAAGAAGGGCAGCAGTGGCAGATGGGGGGAAGTGGTGGTAAGTGGCAGCATGGGGCCATGCTGGTGCCCCCAGGGCAGGGGCGGCAGGAGCACAGAGCCTGGGCTTGGAGAAGCACTGGGGGGGCAGGAGCTCTGCCTGCCACAGGGAGGCTGTGGGCAAATCCTCCCCTTCCACACTTGGCATAGCCCTCCCCAGCCACCCTCCCCCACACACCCACAGTGCCCCACAAACCCCATATCCACCCACACTCCACATATCCACACCCACACAACCCCCCCCACACCCACATCCTCCCCCACATACCCCCACACCACAAACCTATACCCAACAACCCTCCCCCACCCCACAATATACAAGAGCAAGACTTCATTTTAGGCTATTATACAATCACCTCTATGTACACTAAAAAAACCACATGTAAATCAGGACAAAAATATTTTTTGAACTCAAATTAATGTCTGCTTTAGTAGATACTTTATTTTTTAGAATACGATTTGGTATTTTTCTGGCTCCAAGATGGCAAACCATTGCTGAAAGGAGTACTTCTGGGGGTGTAAGGGGAAGGGCTTCTGGTGGCAACAGTCAGGGGTTAGGGGAGGGACTTCCAGTCCCAAGATGGTGACCAGGGGGTGGGGCACCTGTCAAGGGGCAGGGCTACCCTTGTGGGCATCCCAGGAGGACATCTTGGGCAGCAGCTGAGTAGTCTCAGTCTCTGTGCAAAGAGGACAGTGACTTCCACACTGAAGCTGATGCACTTACTGAAGAGGTCTTTTCCAGATGGTATGCTGGTTTCCCTGGTTGGTCCTGTCTGTGCATTTCTTACAGAAAAGTCTAGTCACTGTGGCTCAGGAATTCAAAGGAAGCTGCTTAGTTTCTCAGGCCCTGCATTCGTTAGCATTAAGTGAGCCAAAAGCAAATCTAAGTCTCATAAAGAGATGGAAAAGGGGACAGAAAGTTAGAAGAGAACAAAAAAGTGTCTGTGGATCATTCAGAGTAATCCGTACATTCTCCACTAGAAGATGTGAGGCTACTCTGCCAATAAGCTTTGCTACCAAGTATGCAACCCTGGCTTCCCAGCTGAGAAAATTTCTGTGCTAACTTGTCCAGCCTATACACATAGTTCTTCATTGTCTCATTGCTGCTTCCATGACACATTCCAAGCCAAGAGCACAGAAAGCTTGTAGTCAAGGCAGGGGCATTAACTACTAGTAGTAAGATCTGTGCATGAAGCAAACCTGATGGACACTGTGTGCCCTCTAATGGCTCCCTCTACCTGCTCCAGTGCCACTGTATCCCCCATTTCTCTTTCTGCAGAATGCCAGGTCTCCCTGCCCTGTACTGATGGCTGCTCTCCTGTGCTCTGAGTCATGGAATTGTATCCTAAGATACAAGCTGGATACAAGTAGGATTCTATCCTAAGATAACTTTAGGGCCAGATTTAGTGGTGAAGTTAAGTGAGTGACAGAGGAACTGTAGTGTTGCAGGGGGAAGGGGGCAGAGAAAGAGTTAAAAGTAATCCTGCTGTCCTCCAGGATGGACATGTATGGGTACGAAGCTTGCCAAGTTTCAAGGAGATTGGTGTAGTGGTTTCTGGGAAACTGTACCTCAAGCTGATGACAAACAAAACTCATGACATGGGTGACACTGTGTATGTGTTAAGGCTCACCTTCACTGGCACTGGGGCTTCTACATGATGTGGTAGTGTGCCCAGTGAGGTCTCTTCCTCCCCTACAGCCTCAGTCCAGTCCACCACTTTAAATGACAACAGGTAATAACTTAATAGGCAGTAGAGTAGCACCAGCAGCATCTCAGGCAGCCAAACAGTCACAGTCAATATCAGAGCAGTCCTTCCCCCACTCCCCCCTTGCTCTCCTTCCTTTCTGTTTCCCTGCAGGCAAGCCCAGCTTCAGCTTGAAACTTGAAATGTTTCAAAACATTTTGAATGCCCTCATTTCATTTCAAGGCTGTTTTGAAGCCCTTCATTTCATTTCAATTTTGCTGTTTTGAGCTCAAAACGGGTCAAAACAGCATTGAAACGAAACAGCTGGCAAAATTTTGCACAGCCCCACAGTCAACCCTGTTGCACAGCTACAAAGTATAACATGCTAACCTATCACTTTTCTATTTCTCTTTCTTGCACACAAAGGGTACAGACAAAGGAGTTCAAAAATCAGAAAAAAGACTGAAAATAGAATAAATCTTAAAAGATAAACCTCATAATTTGGGTTCTGATTTATTATTTTTAAACTTTTTGGTTGTCAGTATTAAGGATGTCATTTTGAGTAGGACCACTGCTTCTGCTTAATTTTAAATCATGTGGTACCAAGATAGAAGGCCAGGCTGAAAATACAGTCAGAGTTAGCCAAATTTGTTCTAATCCTTGGAAATGGTTCAATCCAGGTTTGGTTTTGGTTTAGGTTTTAATCTTCTTTGTGAGTTTTCATGTCTACCTTTGGGTGCTGCAAACTCAGGTGCTTATCCCTAATGGTCAAAAATGATCACTCCCACAGGTAAAGTGTTGTAGTTGTGTCCACTGATGGCTAAGAAGGCCGATCCTAGAGCCACAGACTCACTGGCAAATGCTACAGGTGGTGATTAAAGGGTGGGTGATTAAAGGGTGGGTCAGACTATGGATTTCTTGGTTTCATTTCCTTTCTTTCCATTTTTGTTGTTTATGTGCCTCCAAGGTGAGACAGTTTTCCTCAGAGATGTACCTTCTCTCACAAGGCATCACTATGTAGCCCTGTCCCGGGTTAGTTTGTTTTTCCCAATTTGTGGGGTCAGTGCCAATGTTCACCTTTAGGGTGCCCCTAAAGCATTTCCTCTGGCCTCCACATATCCTGTGTCCTTGGCTGAGTTGGAAGTATAGCAGTTGGTTCTGTAAATCTACATCAGACATGCCCACACAATTCCCTGTCCTCCAATACTGATGTTGAATAATTAACACTTCCATACTGCTGGTGTTAGCATTGGTGAGGACACTATCATTTGTGTGACAATCAGCCATAGAGAGATGGGATTACCACAGCTTTATATAAGAGGTGCTTTGTTCAAGTCCTGATGTCAGGATCATTGAACACACAATGATTTAGTCTTCTGAAGGTAGAACTTGCACATTGGATCCTATACTGGATCTCCTCCTTGATGTTGGCATTCTTTGAGAGATATGCAAAGTGTGCAACATTCTCCAGCTCCTGTCCATCAGTGAGGATCTCCACCAGGGGGAGTTGATTGGCCCAGAGCAGGCTGGTGGAGCACCTTTGTTTTTCTGGTGCAGTCCCAGACATGTTATGCTTGAGAAAAGCTGTTAAGGGTCATTTGTAGCTCCTCCTCAGTATGATGCACAAACATCAGCATACTGAAGTTTCACAATTGCGGCCGATGCAGCTTTGGTTTTGTCATGGTTGCAGAAGAAATTGAAAAGTTTCTCATCCATCCTGTACTTGATGCCAATGCCATGTGGCATACAGTCAGAGATGGGTATCTTGACTCAAGAAAGATGGAAAACAGAATTGGTGCAATCATGCAGCCCTACTTGACACCAGTTCAAATGGCAAAGAGACCCACAGCATAGTCACTGCATAGGAGGGAGGTAGTCATGAGGTCATGAAGGAGTTTTAAGATGGTGATAAATGTTCCTGGGAAGCCATACTTCAATAAGATCTTCCATAGAGCTTCACAGTTAACAGAGTTGAGAGCTATGGTTAGATCAATAAAGTCCATTTTCATTTCCTGATACTGTTCTCGGCATTTTTCCTTCATCTGCTGGGCCACAAAAATCATGTTTATGGTGCCTTTTGATGGTCTGAAGCTGTGTTGAGACTTGGGAAGGATTTCCTTGGCAAGAAGGAGCAGTCAGTTCAGCAGAATTTGAGCAAGGATCTTCCGAGAGATGGAAAGGAGGGTGGTACCTCAATAATTTCCATAGTCAGACTTTATCTCCCTTTTTAAAAAGGGTGACAATATTGGAATTCCTTAGGTCAGTGGGGATTTCCTCAATGTTCCAGATTTTAAGCAACAGTGTGTGGAACTTGTTAATCATAGTTTACCCACCAACTTTGAAGACCTCAGCTGGTATGCCATCAGGGTCAGCAGCTTTTTTGTTCTTCATCTGTCTTGTCATTTGGTGGACTTCTTCAGAGGTTGGTGGACTGCCAAGTGCTTCCTTTACTGGATGGGTTCAGTTGTTTTATCAGTCAACATTGATTTTTGGTTCAGCAGCTTTAGGAAGTGCTCCTTCCAGTGGTTTTTGATGGACTTAATGTCTTTAAGGAGTGTACTTCCTTCTTCAGATCTAAGCAGAGAGAGTCTGAAAGAATTTGGTCTGTACACTGCCTTGGTTGCACTGAAGAAGCTCCACATATCATGACTGGCAACAGATTGTTGGATTTCTTTCACCTTCTCTTCCCAAAATTTGTTTTCTCTATTCCTCCAGACTTAAGCTATCAAAAAGTTTCCTGCTTTTATGTAAGATGGTTTTGCCAGTCACAGAAAGCTTTTCTTGTCCAATCAGGAAGGGCTTTGATCTCAGCCTTGTTTTTGTCAAACCAGTCCTGATGGCGTTGTGTGATAAAGCCAGTTAGTTCTGTGTAAGCCTTATGGACGATCTCCTTTAGAGCTTGCCAATCTTCCTTAACACAAGTGTTATCATTTTCAATCCTAAGATTGGCAAGTTTCTTCCTGAGATATGTTTGGAGGTCTTCATGGTGTCTAGGGGTCTGAAGGCATTTGATGTGGTATTATCTTCACACTGATTTGGGTTGCTTTTGATATTTCAGTGCAACCCTAATGGACATGATTGATCTTACTAAGCAGTGATTTGTCCAGCAGTCATCAGCTGCTCTCATAACATGCATGATATGAATGTCTTTTAAATCACATACTGTCACAATGATGCAGTCAAGGAGGTGCCATTGTTTTAAGTGGGGGTGTTGTCATGTTGTTTTGTACAACATGTTGTTTTTTGCAAAACATGATCGGTCAGATTGTCTGAAGATAGTGTTAGTAATGACAAGGTCATATTCTGCACATTTACTAAGTAAAAGGATGCCATTGGAATTAGCCTTGCCCACTCCTTCCTTCCCAATGGTGCCCCTCCACATGTTAAAATCCCAGCCAACTTTCTCACACTGAAATCTCCAAGAAGGATGATCTTATTCTCTTTAGGAATGATAGTCAGTGTAACAGGAGGGCTACCGGGGCTGATCGCCGTGAGGCCCGCCCACCTGTTCGTGGGCTAACTGCCCACCTTCTCGCCTGCCATGCCTTAATCTTAATTGATTAATTAATAGATGTAATTAGGCGGGAGGCTTCCCATTTTCTGCCCCACTGCTAGGCGACACTATCTGCGGCTCCATTCCTCCCCTACAATGCAGCCCAAGCCTCGCTGATGACATCATGATGTTCTCATACACGCCAGTCTACCACGATGAGGCCCAGAATCCTACTGTAGGACCCCACCTGGGTTCCTCCCTTCTGGCAGACTCAGCCGCCATCATACCAGGCCATATATTGCCCTGACATTGGTTCTCCTTCAGGTGTGGTCCCCTCATTGGGACCTTTGGCTCACACTAGCCCCGGCCCACCTCCAGGCCAGTCGGGACCACAGGTCCCTGGCTCTTGGGTATCCTTCTCGGTGGGCTTCCTTGCCCTTCTGACCCTCCTGGTCTTGGCCCCCACCTGGGCCAGTCAGGGGAAGCTCTTGCAGGCCCTGATGTATGACCCATACTCTTATCCTGGGGTCCCCCTCTCTGGGTTCTCCTTCATGGATGTGGGGAGCTGGGGTACCTCACACCATGACTGGTGCCTCAGGGTCTCACAGGGGACTCTCACTCTCCCCTGGGCAGCAGGTCATGGTGCTCTGACCAGTGTTATCTTTTGGCAGACCTGGTGGAGGTCTTATTGGGGTCAGGGCTCCGCTCTCGCTCTCTCTGGCTGAGCCCTCTCTCTGGGGCTTCTGATCACTGCCCCCTCTCCTGTGGTTTCACAGCACTGGCCCCCTTTCAGCTGGGGCTCCACACGCTTCCCCCCTCACACTGGGAGCTCCACACTGCTCGTAATGCCCCCTTTACTCGGGGTCTCAGGGCTTCCTTCCACAGGTGGGCTCAGGTGGCCATAGCCCTGCCCGGTCCCAACTCTCCTCCTTGGGGTCTCGAATCCCCACAACTACCTCCAGTGTACCACGACCCACCCTAAGATGAGGGCTAGGGGTTAAGGCTCCCCGACCCACCTTTCACCGGGGTGATCACTTACCTGGCATTTCCTGGGGGGGTCCCACGCCACTGGGAGACCCACCAGGCCACCCACTCCCAGCAGGGTGTAATTTCTGGTTGTAGCCAGGACCAGGAGCCTCCTACCATCCCCTACAGCTCCTCCCTTACCTCTGGGTGAAATCGGCAGCCCTCAGACCAGGCGATGTTGTTGCCTATCCTCCAGCAGATGAACTACCTTGTTTATATAGGCAGCCCTGAGCTTAAAATGGCTGCCCTCATTAGGCACCTGGAGGCTGCCAGCTCCAGGTCCTTAAAGTGGCAGACACACATACTGCCCTGACAGTCAGGCTGTCATCAAGGTCAGCATATAACTACTCTTTCTCTTCTCCCTCAGCAACAAGTGTTGGGGCATATGTAGTGATGACAGTAGCAACCAAATTGTTGGTCAGTTGGAAACAAAGAGTCATGAGTAGGAGTCTACTTGTGAGAGGGTTCTGCACTTTTATCTTCATCCCCCCTCTGTACTCACCTGCCATGACTTAGATGTGAAGAAAAGAAAAGGGGATCAGTGTTCTTTAATGTCTGAGGAAGATAAATGCCATCCAGATGTTAAAGTCTCACAGGGTTAATTTATTTTCAACTTAAAAGTGGTATAGTTATAGTAGTCTCACCAATTACTTCATTGGTGAGGGAAGCCTAAGTTACAATTGAGAAATCCACGCATTAGACAGTTTGTAAATACTTTGGAATAGTCCTTGCTGCTAACTGCCTCATTAGCAGCATGTGCTCTCCATGCCTCTCGCTCTCTGCAGACACTAGTTACTGAGAACAGTCCTCTGCTGCTCTCTCCCCATCTATCTTCCAGTTTTCAAATTTGATGGTCCCAATGGGGTCTGGACTTGGGGTAAGCTCCAGCCCCCTTCCCCTACCTGAGGGGTGCGGTCCCTCTTTCTTTAAACTCTAGGCGGATCCACCTCCCGGCGTCTCCATATCTCCCCGCACTCACCATTAGTTGGCACATTATTAAGCAATTTAAGCAGAAGTTAATGGCTTCTGTGGAATCGATCATGTTTTGCAAAAAACTGTCAATATTTGGCACATTTTAGTTCAGATAGTCCCTTAATTTTGGGTGATCAAGTTTCTCCAGTGGACTATTCACCAATGTAAAAGCCTCCAAGAGGGAAAATGCCACCTTTCGCCTTGCCAAGCTGCTTTCTGTGGACCTTTTTAAGAGGGAGGACATGGTTGCTTGCTTCTTGCTCTTACTTTCAATCTCTTCAACAGCCTTCCATTTCATGTGTGCCTTGGACTCTAAGCATCAATTAATGCTGGTTTTCCTCAACACATCCATAGTTACACTGTAGGAGGTATGGAAGACTCTGTCTCCACTTGTGCAAGGTCCATGCAGAACATTGTCTTATACAGTCCAGTGCTGAAACATATTTGGTCATCTTAGAGGATTTCTTAGTGTTCATCCCTGCTCCTCCTGAGGCAGGAGTTTGCATGCTCCAGCATCATACCCATGGGTACTTTAAAAGTTAGCACGAAAATTGTCCCACTTCCCTGGCTGGCCCTGGACTGGCTCCTGGACTAAGCCTACATCTAGGGCTCAGTCTCTGATTTGCTTCCTTCCCCCACCTCTCCCCTTCCCCACCCCTCCACCACGCTTGAGGATTCCAGGGCTTATCACCGTTTTCTGTTCTTGAAGTGTCCCCCACCCCATGTGAGCCTGCCAAAAGCATGTCCATGCTTTTTCATGGAGGCCATCCAAAATTGTGGTTTTGTGAAAATCTCATAATCATGATTTCAGCAGGTCCCAAGTCATGAGGCACTCATTAATGCCAACAGGGAATTTGGTCATTCTTCTGACAATCTGGTTCTTAATGATGAAACCAATGCTATGTATTCACCTATTATTTGTAGCTTTCCCTTTCCAGAAGCACATAAATCCATCCCCCTCCTCCTTCATATGGCCTTCATGTGCATGTCTGGTCTTACTGAGAACAGTGATATCGATGTTATATCATGAGAAGTGCTTACAAGGTGCTTAAAAGTCTCAGAACAAAGAAGACGAGAGGAATTAATGGCACAGGGCCTGACTGACATGCTAACTCCATGCCCAGAGTCAATCTTCCAAAAACAGAAAGAAAGGCAGCTCCTCAGGTGCTATTAGGAAGGCTTTAACTCCAAAAGTCCTCTATAGGAGAGTGCTGACTGTCAGTCATGGCCAGTCCCACAGGGCTCCTATAGATCTTAGATTGCTGGAAAATCTCACCCCTTATTTTTTGATGTGTGTATCACTTTCTGATAAGATACAGAGAAAAGAAAGATAATTTTCTTTAGAAGCTGGAACCCAAGTGAGGAACATGCAAGCATTAGATATCCCAGCAGATGTTTTCAGATTTGGCCACATAGTTTCTTTCACATTCACATGGCTGCCTTTGGAGAAAGTAAACAACTGCCCTTGGCCTGGCAGAGCTTTTAAATCACAGTTTTACATCCTGTCTCTCATATTCATTATTGCATAATTTTTTCATTAGTGCAAACAACCACCTTCCAACACTTGCCTGGAGACCCATTTTTGCTGGCCTTGCTAGAAAATTCAACAGTGTGAGAAGTATTTTATTTCTTAATTTATTAATAAATCAACTCCTCTAGGCCCCCACTTGTAGGGTAAATCAATATTTCAAATGGCTATGGGACATAATGGGTGTATCTACATGTGCAATTAATTTGAAGCAATAAACGCCAGAGCAGTTTGAGCCAGAGTAACTACTCCTGGGTGCAGTGTCTATACATGCATCTGGGACAACAGCAATTTGAGCTGGGGCACAGCTGTTTCCACCAGGGACACTCCTGCCCTGCTCTGCTCTAGGCTCTAGGTGGTGGCATCAGATGGTGGAGGGGCTTGCTGGAGCATGAGGGTGCTGAAAGTGCGGAGCCATGTGACTAGGCTGCAGGCAGGAGTCTGGCCCCCTGATGCCTGGGCTGACTAGACAAAATTTATGCTTGTTGTCAGTGTCTACATATGCATGGTATCACAGTTCATTACTCTGCCATAAGATAGTACTGCCCCTGACAGTATTATCTTACTGCAGTGTTGATTAGTTTACTGCAGCCTAATAACAATGCATGTGTATACAGTAACATTTTACTCTGAAGCTAATTAGTCTACTCCACAGTAAAGTGCATGTGTAGATGAGGCCAGTGTGAGTTAACATAATCTATATCCTGCAAAAAAAGAGATTAGCAATGTAAGGTAAACTAATGAAAGGGTCATTTGCACAGTAACTCTCAAAACCTCCTTGCACTGCATCATCCACTTATCAGTCCCATTTGATGGTGTCTCATGCAATGATCCAAGCAATTATGTCTGTTTTATTCTTTATGAAAAATTGATTGAATCCTTTTGCCCAAGAAGTTGCATAAAATAAGAAATGTTGTTTAGTGTAACTCTATCTTCCCATAATCAGCAAGGGCCAGCTTTATAAGAACAGGGTATCAGTTCTTAATACTGCAAAATACCTGAAGATTTGACATGGCAAACTGAAATCTGTTATTATCTTAGTTGGACAGGTTCCTAAATTTAAATAGAAACAGCAGGGAATATTTTCCACACTTTCTGCCTCTTCTCAGTCCACCGTACTGCCTGAGAGTTTAGGGAGGAGCTAGACATCTACATCTGGACATATGCCAGCTATTTTCCTCATTATGCACACCCAAAGTGGTAGTAGTAGGCAACCACTGATCCTCTGGATTATGGTGTACATGTAAGAGGTCTAGCCAGATGCCAATGAATCCACTTGTGTGGAGTCCTGGGACTTTCATACCAAGACCTTCAATGTGTATGCCTAAGCAAGAGTATAGAGGAGTGGAAGCTTCCCAAGACCTACCATCCTCGCTTTAGAACATTGAGGCAAATTCCAAAGACCAGACTGAGTCCAGATGTTGAGTGCCTCAATGTTTTTAGCTTCTTCCAGACAGCAATAGATAAGAACTGATGCTGACTACCTCAGCAAATGCATGTTTCTGTCAGGATGATGTCCCTTAGCCTTTCTCCAAACGAATACCAACAAGGCAGTAGTGGCTAGGATTTGGAAGCACACTATACCCTGGAGGTTGCAACATTGTGGTATGTTATAGGAACTACCATGCCATGAGTAGCTCCACCACATTGTCGCCATGCCCTCCAGTCAGATGCAATTTACACCACCAGGACCACGGTGGTATGGTGGTAAAATTCATTCTTCTCTCACCTTAACCTCTCTTCTTGTGATACTGAGGTGGACTGTAAGGCTGTGCAAAGCTTCAACTTAATATTCAATTTGACAAATATTCGACATATTCGACCTTGAAAAGTGAAAGTCTAGTCAAATAGCAGCTGGTCGAATAGCTGTCGAATCGAATAAAGGGAAGTCGAATATTAACAGTGCGAATTGAATATTAACAGTGCGGGTCGAATACTCAACAAGGGTCAAATATTTGACTTGCCTATGCTGGATTCCCTGTCGGGAGGGAAGGGGGAAAGGAAAGTAAGAGGAGGGAGAGGGGAAGGAGTGCTTTCATGACTGACATGTGTGGCTGGCCAGTGACCTGTCAGCATTCTCTGAGGTCCCTTCCAATCCCAGTGCTCTGGGGGAGGGCCAGAGAAAATGCAGAAAAGGCAGCCGTTTTTCAGTTCCCCTGCTTCCTGCCTTGGGGTCAGTTTCTGAGCTGCTGGAGTTCTCCAGCACCTCTGTGTCAGACCATGACGGCTGGAAGCCCAGATCTTCAACAGATTCCCTGTTTGCAACGCTAGCAACAGGGATTTCTGAGAACTTGGTGCTTTTACTTTATACCTACTTTTCATATTAGTTTATGCTTATATTGGATAGGGTTAGTAGTAGCCTAGCATCTATTCTATATATAGGAATTTAGTTTATATATATATTTTTTATACATCATTCATTCTTTCCACCACACCAACACTTCTCAATATATTATCTACACACACACTGGAGTACTGCGTCCAGTTCTGTGCGCCCC
>NW_017728916.1:28530536-28547855 GCF_001723895.1 Crocodylus porosus
AGGCAAGCGGCTCAGCTGAGTCCGCTCTTTCTCTTGCTGTGCCTCTGACTGCTGAAGAGGGGGAGAGTTCAGCAGCATCCACAGATGCACCCGCACGCCAGAGGGAAAGGCCTACTACTAGCATGGTCTGGGATCATTATGAGCTGGCAGATGATCCCGCGTTTGCTATCTGCGTGCACTGCCAAGCCAAAATCAGCTACGGCAAGGGAATAAAGTGCATGACCACCTCGAGGATGCTGAGTCATCTCTGCAGGTACCACCCCTTTGCCACAGGAACAGCCCCGCTCACTCCACAGCCCCCGTCCCCCCACAGCAGAGGCGGGGCACCCTGGAACACTGGGGGCAAAAGGGACCAGTTGCAAATGCGAGCAAGGTCACCCAGACCATTGGGGAGATACTTGCTCTGCATGGTCAGCCCTTCACCTTTGTTGAGTGGCCAGGGTTCAGGCGGCTCCTGGGACTGCTGGCTCCATCCTACCAGGTGCCTGCATGCACCACCTTCAGCAGGACAGTGGTGCCCTCCCTATACGAAGCATGCAGGGAGCACTTGAGGGAAAAGCTGCACTAGGCAGGTCCACAGGTGACCGTACACTTCACCTCAGACATCTGCAGCAGCCGTGGTGGAGATCATGCATACCTCTCCCTCACAGGGCACTGGTGTGGCCAGTCAGGCCATGAGTGGACTCTCCTTCATGCCAAGGTGATGGAAGTGTCCCACACAGCAGCAGAGCTAAGGGGGGCCATGAACCGCATGGTGCAGGGGTGGCTGGGCATTGAGCAGGCTGATCTCACCCGTGGCTTAATGGTCATCGACAATGGGGCCAATATGGTCAAGGCAGTCTGTGATGCCAACTTTGCTGGTATTCGCTGTGTGGCACACAATTTACATCTGATTGTGAGGGATGCCTTGGAGGGGGACAGGGCTGCCGATGATGGTGCCAGCAACACCACCAGCACACTTGTTTCCAGAAGCAGGAAGGTGGTGGGCTACTTCCACCGGAGTATCAAGGGGGGCAAGATGCTGCGGGACAAACAAGCAGAGCTAAATGTCCCACAGTACAGAAACATCCAGGATGTGGAGACTTGGTGGGACTCCACATACCTGATGCTCGAGAGGCTGGTGGAGCAACAGAAGGTCATCCATGAGCTGGCCTTGCTTGGGGAGATTGGGATCAGCGGCCCCCTGACCAAAGCTGAGTGGGATACCATCTCCCAGATTTTGCTGGTCCTCAAGCTCTTCCTCGAGGCCACTGAGACCCTCAGTGCTGCTGATGCCTTCCTCAGCCAGGTGTTCTCCATAGTGAAGGAGCTCCACAGCCAGATGGAGAGCTTCCTGGGGGCCAATGTTCCTGACTGGGGCAGGCCGCATTCACCAGATGTGCAGGCACCGGTGAGGTGGCTGAAGGAGGGCCTTATGAAAAGGCTTGAACCCTTGGGGTTCAACACAGCGCACATGCTGGCCGCCATCTGTGACCCAAGGGTAAAGGGCACCATATGTGGCAGCAAGACTGAGTCACTGAAGGGAGGTACTTATTAAGAAAGTGACGGAGGTGGAGTGGCGGAAACGGGGGGAAGTGGAACAGGGGGATCCACTGCCTGAACCCAGCTTGCCATCCATGAGCCAGTCTTCCCCTGCACCACAGGCGCTGCCAATATGGGCTAAGGCCATGGCAAATGTTAGGGGGTCCAGACCCACCAGACCCCAGGATCAGGCAGACAGCCCTCACACCGCGGTGTCTGCTTATCTTGCTGAGCTTGTGACCCCTTGCTTACTGGGCAACCCGCAGCCCGATGTGGCAGGATCTGGCCACAGTTGCCCGGGAATACCTGTCCTGTCCACCGACCAGTGTGCAAGCGAGAGGGTGTTCGGCATGGCTGTGGATGTTGTGACACCCCACCGCACCTGCTTGGATCCTGTTTTGGGGGAGCAGCTGGTGCTCCTCAAGGTGAACCTCCCGCTGCCGGGGGTCCTCAAGCGCCGGGTGCAGATGGAGCGAACACCGCCCTCCTCGCTCCATCTGGATCACAAGTTTTATCTGTCAGCAGCCTAAGGTGCAGTTTCCCCCAAATCCCTGCACCTATCACTGTGAAAGTTGGCAGGCTTTGTGGGCTCCTCAGGGGCTAGCAAGCCTGCAGTTTTGAGTTCTCTGTGGCTTTCCACACACAAGTCACAGGAGGTTTCCTCTCAAGAATTTGGGATGCTGGTTCTCCAACCCCCCTGAACCTATCCTGTTGAAAGTTGGCAGGCTTTGTGGGCTCCTCAGGGGCTACCGTTCCTGTAAGTTGCATCAAGATCAGACAAGAAATGCCGAAGTTATAGCCTGCTTCGACCTTCCCCATTATAGTGCATGGGGAAGTCGAAGCAGCTCGAATATTCAACTGAGCTTCGACCTTGACTCAAAGCGGACCCACTTCAACTTGAAGCAGACGGCAAATTGAAGTGGGACCCGGTTTAATATTTGACATGGCTGTCAAATCAAATATTACCTGCTCTGTACAGCCCTAGTGGTCTGGGGTTCCTTAGCAGAGAGGGCTCAGTTCCTGCATGTTCCACCTGAAAAAAATAGGTTTTCACTGTCATCTTTTTGCTCATTGGCTCCATCAGAGAACACCCATTGAACTACAGGAAGTACCACTGGAAATGCTTTTCATGTAATTTCTCTCCTAACTGACAGAGTACCTGGACCTGGGAAAGACTAGGATTACCCTGATCCTTCTATATTAATTATTTTAGATTGAAAACCATATAGAGTTATCATTGGACTTGACGCATTGTATTCACTGTCACTCTCTGAGCATAATCTTGAGTGTTAGGCAGATGTGTCCATCTCCTGTGTTAATGTGTAGATTGAGTAGCAGAGTATGTTTCTAACATCCCCACTTTGCAAGTTGCTCCTCTGATTCCAACTGGAGTTGAGTGCATTTGGCCTAGAACAGTCCTGATATGCTTTCTGGCTCTGTTTTCTGCAGTCTGGGCCTGATACAATGATTTCTTAATTGAAGTCTTTCCAATTACTTTAACTAACTTTAGCAGACATCAAGACTTAGATAACCTGTCCTGTTATAAACTCAAGTACTGGTAGGAAATGCCAGGAAGTGAAAGGTAACCATTCAGAAAATATACTTAGCATGCACAGCTGTACTATGTTTCATTGCTGTGTTTTCTGTAACAATGGAAGTTTCCATCATGACATTTAAGAACAGCCCCCCACTTTGAAGGACCCTTGATGAGCTGCATCATATCTGGAGGACCTTGGAAAGAGATTCCTCATCAAAAAGCTTTCTCTTTACAGGTGCCTTGCATGGGCTTCAGCCTATTTAAGGAGTAGAGACTGCAGCTGTGCACAGCCCTTGCTCAAGTCATGTGTTGCAGGGACTTAACACCCTACCTCTGTATCCGTATACAGGTTGGGTTCATTCTGATCTGTAACATCTCCATATCCACTGTCTGCTCTCTACTTCTCTTTCTATCTGTCACATTAGGACATGGGCAGTCAGATCTGGGGCTACTTGGGGATCAAGGTGCTGATTTGAGTCAGAATGCATGACAAGAGTCCAGAGACAAACTGGGTCATGGAGCTGGGAGGTCAAAAAGAGAGTGGAGCCTGAAAGCAGGCTAAGTCAAGAGCACTGGAGGGGTAGATAAAGGGCAAAGTTAGCAGTGAACTGAGTCAGGAAGCCAAGAAATCAGGCCAAGAGTGGAGACTAAAAGTAAACCAGAAGGAGCAGCAGAACAACCATGGGTCAGGTAGGACTCTGTTGCCCAGACACTCACTTCCTGCTCCAGTTCAGGGGTTTATATGGGAGAAGAAGAGAGTCAGCTGACCCCAGCCAACCATACAAGTGATGGAAGTGGATGGAGGGCTAGGCCCTCTTGGAGGCTTAAGGCTAGACTTGACCAGTCTGGGAGATTAACTGTAGTGTCCCAGGATGAGATGAGGGGCTGCAGCCTGACATCACCCTTCCATCCCAAAAATGGCTGGCTCTAGTGAGTGCTGGCCCTGGTACCTCTGGGTGGTCCTTATGGAATTTTCTCAGCAGGTCAGGGCTATAGATATTTTCTGCTGGTTCCCATATGTGGTCTTCAGACCCAGATCCCTCCTAATCTGCTAAGTAGTGCTGCTTCCTGCCCCTTTTACTTTAAATCCAAAATCTCATGGTCTAGGTATACCTCCTGTTCCTGAATTGTTATGGGGTGGTGGAGGTTGGGTATGGTATGGGAAAGAATTCTCTACATAGATTCATAGATTGTAAAGGGGCTGGAAGGGACCTCAGAAGATCATCAGGTCCAGCACTCCCTCACCAGGCAGGAAAGACAGCTAAGGTCAGGTAACCCCAGCAAGGTCTATCCAGTCTCCTCTTGAAGATTTCCAAGAGGGAATTGCATCACCTCTAGAGGGAGCTTATTCCACAGTCTGGACACTCTTAACTGTGAAGAAGTTTTTCCTAATGTTGAGCCTCAGATGGTCTTTCATGTATTTATGGGCATTACTCCTGGTTTTCACCAAGGGTGCCCTGGTGAACAGTTGCTTACCGACCCCTTGATGTGCTCCCCTAGTGTAGATGTAAGCTGTTAACAAGTCCCCTCACAGCCTTCTTGTTTCCAGGCTGAACAGTCCCAGGTCCTTCAGCCTTTCCTTGCATGGCTTGCCATGCAAGTCTCTGATCAAATGGGTGGCCCTCCTCTGGAATCTCTCAAGCTTTACCATGTCTTTGTTAAAGTGAAGCACCCAGAACTGGACCCAGTACTCCAGTTGCAGTCTCACCAATGCTGATTAGAGTGGAAGAATCACTTCCTTAGTTTTGCTGAAGATGCACTGATCAATGCATGCCAGAGTATTATTTGCCCTGCTGGCAACAGCATCGCACTGCCAGCTCATATTCATACTGAGGTCTATTATTACCCCCAAGTCCCTTTCATTCATGCTGCTGGTCAGTTTGGTGCTGCCAAGCCTGTAGGTGTGTAGGGGCTTGTTCATCCCCAGGTGGAGCACTTCACATTTCTCAATGTTGAACTTAATCTGGTTCTGACTAGCCCAATTTGCCAACCTGTCTAGATCCACCTCTATTTGTAGAGTATCTTCAAGCGTAACCACGCTTCCCCATAACTTGGTGTCATCTGTATACTTAGCCAGTGAGATCTTCACCCCCCACATCCAAATCATTGATAAAAAGTACTGGACCAAGCACTGACCCCTGTGGGACACCATTGCCCGCTTCTTGCCAGGATGTTACCAGACTTGCCTGTTCCTTTGTGGTGCATTCATTTATTAGACTTCTCTTTCTAGGGTCTCAGCAATTCTGTCAATGTGCTGCTTGTGTCACTTTTGTTTCTATATGGAGCTTTATCTCTCCCTTCTGCAAGTCCTCATCCCCAATGGAGCTACCTTGCAGGGCTTAGTTTCAATGGGGCGGGTTCCTCCAGCTACCAAATCAGTCAAACACATACACACACATACAGATTAACAGAACACATCTGAGCGGGCAAGGTTACTCAACATTTCCAGGCTGATACCCTTGTGTACCACAGACTCAGCACAGGAACAGAACATATCTGAGCCAGCAGGGTCAATCAGCATTCACAGGCTGACACCCTCATAGGCCATGGACTCCCACATAGAACTTAATTCAGAAGGGCAACAATAAAACGCAGTCAGACCCTTGCACACAGGTTAACGGAGCATGTCTGAGTCGGCTGGGTCAATCAGTATTTACAGCCTGACACTCTCATATGCCACAGCTCAGCACTTCCCAATCTCTTGTCCCAAATGTCCTGATAGTAACTCTCTTGATGAGTAGACCCCACAGAATTTCTTTGCTTTACAGGGATCTTTGCCTTAGGTAAAATAAGCATTGCTGCAAAGCAAATGGGTTGAGGGGGAGGGTTGAGGAGAAGAAAAAGTAAACAAGGTTTGGAGACAGTATGGCAACCAGCTTGACCATAAAAGTTATTTTATTACCAGGTAGATGAAACTTATGATGATACTAGTAGTAACAGCCATACAAGGAAGGACAAACAAAACAGTTACAGTATTACACAACTGCAACTGGGTATTTTGGGAAAGATAGCTCAAGTCCAATCAACAAAGTCAGGTTTATAAAGTAAAGCCTGAAGCAAGAGAGAAGGAGAGAGATTAAATCAAGTCTGAAGCTTAGAAAGTGGGCTTAAACAGAGAGAGAGAGAGTAAGAGAGAAGGAGTGTTGGGGTCTCACCACTCCATGAAGCTTGGACCACTCGAGGTTCCAAGTATTTGTTGGAGCTCGCAGACAAGCTGTTCAGTTTCAGGTCCAGAGTGCTTGAGACAGGCAGAGACCCCAGCACGATCAGTGGACGTATTCCAGGCAGAAAAGGAGAAGGTGAAGTCCCAGTGGAACAGGTGCAGCGTTTGGATCCAAGCACCAGAACAGAAATTTGAGCTTGGGTAGGGGTTTTTGTAGGGAAACAGCAGTGGTTCAAGGGACAACACTAGATTCATAGATTCATACATCCATAGAAGCTAGGGTTGGAAGGACCTCATAGATCATAGAGTCCAACCCCCTGCCAAGGCAGGAAAGAGTGCTGGGGTCAGATGACCCCAGCCAGATGCCTATCCAGCCTTCTCTTAAAGACCCCCAAGGTAGGGGAAAGCATCATCTCCCTTAGAAGCCCATTCCAAATTTTGTCCACCCTTACTGTGAAGAAGTTTTTCCTGATATCTAGCTTAATTCTGCTCTCTGTCAGTTTGTAACCATTGTTCCTTGTTACCCCAAGAGGTACCCTGGTGAACAAGAGCATCTCTAATCCCTTGCTGCATCGCCCAAATGAATTTGTAGGTGGCCACAAAATCACCTCTCAGCCTCCTTTTGCAGAGGCTGAAGAGGTCCAGGTCCCACAGTCTCTCCTCATAGGGTTTGTCCTGTAAGACCCTAAGCATATAAGTGCCCTCCTCTGGATGCTCTTGAGTATATCAACATCCTTCTTGAAGTACAGCACCCAAAGCTGGACACAGTACTCCAACTGGGGTCTGACCAATGCTGCATAGAGGGGAAGTATCACCTCCTTCAATCTATTTGTCCTGGATCTGCTGATGCATGATAAACTGTGGTTAGCTTTGCTAATGATTTCATCACACTGACAACTCATGTTCATTTTGGAGTCCACTAGGTTTGTTTATGGGTAAATGATGACTCAAGGGAGTATACCAGAGTTGTTTTGTTTTGCTGGACAATAGGAACTGATGATTCCTAGCTATGGGTGGCTGTTACTCTGAGGGAGCTCACAATGCAGACAGACAGATTCAGTGTTTTGGGTACCATTAAAGGAGTCATCACTAGAACTGCTCTAATAAATGCTGAGCTGGGTGTGTGCAGACATGGATTGATTAGCATTTGGAGCAGAGATCCCCCATCATGCAGTGCTCCCTTGCTTCTCTGGTCCCAGAATTCAGTTTATTCCATGCTTTGGGATCTCTGTTCTCCACTGTGAATGCTAATGGAGGTGCCTCCTTGTCCCATCTTTGATGTAAATGAGGCTAGGGGAGTTGCCATACTCCTATAACCCTTGTCTGGAGGGGTTTAGGAGTGTCTCCCACTATATCTTAATTGCCTTTTGTAAGTTCTTCCTCTTATCAGTTCCAGTTAAGGGGGGAGGGGGGAGGTGAGTCTTTCATGAGTCAGACAGGTGCCAAGGTTGCCCAAGAACACAGAGTTGACAGGTAACAAGGATGACACAAATCCGTTCATTAGGATTCTCTGGGTCCTCCCTCATAGCCAGTTTCCTACCCACCGAACCTTCTTGAACTTAAGCCCACAATCCTCCAATTTTCTTGTGAGAACATTGTGGGATACCAGATCAAAGGCTTTTTGGAAGTCGAAGTATACAATGTCAACCTCTTCTCTCTTATCCAGCTGGCAAGTTACCTGAATGTAAAAGGAGATGCAGTTGGTTAGACAAGACCTAGCCACAATGAAGCCATGCTGGCTGTCATTCAGAATCGTATCTTCTGCAAGTCTATAACAGATAAGACACCTTAATGCATTTTTCCAGGATTTTCCCGAGAACAGAAGTTAGGCTAATTGGCCTATAGTTCCCCAGGTCCTCTCTCTTCCCCTTCTTGAAGATGGGCACAACATTGGCCCTCTTCCAGTCCTGAGGGACCACTCCAGATCACCATGAGTTTTAGAAGAGTTTCACCAGGGGCTCCACAATAACTTCAGCCAGCTCCTTCAGCACTTTTGGATGGAGTTCATCCGGTCCTGCTGACTTATATATATCTAATTTCTTTAATTGATCACACACCAGTTCTAAGGCAATAGTAGGGAGGCGGTCATTCCTGCTCTGCTCATTCAGTAACCTATCTGGTATGATTTTCTCCTTGGTCCCGTGAAATACTGAAGCAAAGTAGTCATTCAGGAGTTCAGTTTTCTCCTGAGTGCCAGTAACCAGTTGTTTTTAGTTGTTGAGCAATGGCCCCACACTCCCATTTGTTTTCCTCCTATTCTCTACATACCTAAAGGAGAACTGCTTGTTGTCCTTGATTCCCGTTGCTAATCTAAGTTCAGTTGCCACCTTAGCCTTTCTAATTTGTTCCCTACAAGTGTGGGCTTTTGTTGTATAGACCTCCTTGGGGTCTGTCCCCAGCTTCTGTTGTTTGTACACCTTTTTCTTCTTTCTTAGGAGAAGCATGGTTTCTCTGTTTAGCCAAGAGGGCTTCTCAGCCCTTCTGGTACCTTTCCTCTGCATGGGAATGAATTTTCTTTGTGCTTCAAGGATTGTGTCCTTAAGGAACGACCATTCTTCATGTACTCCTTTCACCTTCGATCTCTGGTCCTGGCTACCCTCTATATTTAAGTCAGTCATCAGGTCATCTCCTCTGGCCAGGACCAAATCTGGGTGGATCTTTGGTGTCTGGAGGAGCTGTAGTTTAAAGGCCACTAAGTTGATTTGGCAGGTTATGTGGAAGGGATCAAGGAAGCAGTGGTCCAGCAATCCGCTTCACTCCTAGTTGGCATCTACATATGTGTGACTGCCCAATAACTACATGGTTAATACTATTACAGTGGAGTAGATTAACTGACTGCACAGTAAGCATCTGTGTGTGTAGATGGTGACGCATTACTGTACAGTCAATTAGTCTACTGTGCAGTAAAGCATCTCATGTAGATGTGCCCACAGGAAACAGATTGCCCCAAACTGTATCATCTCCTGGTGCCTGTGGATGTTCACCTCCAGGGTGGTAGTCTCCTACTTCATGGGCTGGATGCAAAGGGTAAGCTTCCTACAGTTTCAGTGGTCTCTGGCTTGAACTGCCACTGTAATAGGATTTATTACAAAATAAATAAACTTGGGGCACAGTTTTTTTGATGAAACTGACTGCTACCACAGAGTCCAATAAGGAAGTTAGGACTGGGAAAGGATAGGTTTGACTAGGGACCTGGAGGTGAATCTGCAGTTGTAATTCAGAGGTCCTTGGGTCAGGTTTTCTGTGAATTTCTGTTATTAAATAGGTGAAGGGGATTTGTGGTGACCCCAACCTACCCCACTTTATAGGTCCTGGGGTGGCTTATTTCTAGAATCCCTTCTTGGGGCACTGAAAACATCTGTGTCCTAGAGCCCCACAATAGAGACACAGGTCACATTGGCACCTGGACTAAGAATTGATACAAAGAGAATTGATAACGTTGAACTGCCTTATTTCAGTGACTGTCTGCCTCATAATCAGGGATCCTGGTTTTCCTGTTTAAAAATCACAGATTCTCTGATAAAAACTCCAAAATCCATGATTAAAATGAAACACCTCTCTCTCTCTCTCTCTCTCTCTCTCTCTCTCTCTCTCTCTCTGTGTGTGTGTGTGTGTGTGTGTGTGTATATATATATATATATCTCAATTGAACACAATGTTTTATTGATATATTTACAATTTTAAGCAAGTTAGAAGCCTATCAGCACCTGAGTCAATATAATAAAATAAATTCTAATTACCTATACATTTTGGTAATTGATTTTTGGTTTTTTTATCATGGAAAAGCAGAGCACCCCCTGCTCCCTTCACTCACTAGGATGCAGGTCCAGGCCCCTCACTCCCAAGCCACAGTCTCCCCCTCTTTCCTCCCCCTCCCCCCGCTGGTGCCCTTCACTCCCTACACACGGCCCTCTTTCCTCCAAGCCCTGCTGGGTTCACAGCCCCCTACCCTCCCGCCCCACATGGCAGCAGCACCCAAGCCCCTGGTGCCCACAGGGGAACAGTTGGCTTCTCTGGTGGAGCAATGTGGAGCCTGGCTTCCCCTCCACCTTGGGCAGCACAGCCAGAGCAGAGCCGATGGAGGGGTTGGGGTGGATGCAGGCTGCCTGCTGTGGGATCAGGTTCCCTGCCCTGCTTCCCCCCCTTCCCCCAGGCCTCCACAGCACAGCAGACAAGACCCAACATGACAGGGTACAGCAGGCCGGACAGGGAAGCTCATTGCTGCCGCTGGGAGTTCTGTGCCACTGTGGTGAAGCCCTTCCTGCCCACCTGGCACATCAAGGGGCACAAGTCCACACCACCACCCCTTGCTGCTGCCAGAGGGGCAGGGAGTGCCTTGGCATGGCAATGCAAAGCTCCCAGTGGAAAGGAGCTTCTCTACCCCAGTCTGCCCTGCCACGCTGGGTTCTTCCCACTGGACTGCGGAGGCCTCAGAGAGAGGGTAGCTGGGTAGGGAGCCCCAAGCATGCAGTTGGCACCCTGCACTCGCCCCCATCCAGCACACAAAACTGGGGGGCATTTGCCTCCCAACCCCACCCCCCAGGAGTGCACGGCGTGGTGGGGAGTCAGCCCCCCACACCCCCTGCAGCCAAGTCTTGCTTCCCACCAGAGCCCTGCAGCCATGCATGACCCAGGCCCAAGCCCCACACACCACTTGGGCTAGGCACCAGCCCCTGCCCCGCCCTGGTCAATCCCTGCCTCCCGCACTATGGGGGCCTCAATCTCCCCCCTCCCCAACTTACCTGCAGGAGCTGCTCTCCAAGCTGTCTGTCAGCAATGTGCATGTGTGAGCTTGCACATGCATCTGGTGCCCCTGTCTGGCCACCCTCCACCTGCTCCCCACAGCCCCTTGCAGGCTGGGACTCTGCCAACCTGCAGAGAGCTGTTTGCAAAACTTGGAAATCCACATTTCTCTGTTATAATTAAAAATCTGCATTTTTCTCAGTTAAAAGGGGGGATCCATGCATTTCGGGCTTTTGTCCATTTTTCTGCAGGAAACGGAAAACCTGGATCCCTGATCATAATACAGTAAAAGATCTGTTATCTGGAATCATGGGGAATGGGAGGATAACACAGCTTTTACTGTAATAGAAGATTATCTGCCCCCAGAGAAAGTTCCTTCATGAAGATTGTGTTGTCTGGGTGTTGTGTGGGCCATCAAATGTAACAGAGAATTCTTGAAAGAGTGCCTCCCAGTCCTGAAGGACAGGGCTGTCATGCTCTACCAGTGAGGAGGCCCAATTCAGAGCATCCGCCATCAAGAAGCTTATAAAGCTTACCTTCACCTGATCCCTGCAGTAGGTTCTGGGTCAGGCTAGAAATAAAAGGTGGCACTGGATAAAAAACCTCCTGAAGTGCCACCTGTCCTTATTATATCTTTTAGATAGAAGGAGAGGGGCACACAACTCCAAGAGATGGACCTGGAGAGCAGTAACCTGCTTCCTCAGCTGCCATGTCTTACCACACCAGCACTAGCTGTTCTCCTGCTGGTACACCACTTTGGACTGGTTCTTATCCAGCAGCTGCTGCACCAAGGCTTCCAGGACTTGTTGGGCAGAGCAAACTGGTTCAGTTGGTCCTGGCCAACCTGCAGGTCTCTCCAAGCTCTGGCATCCAAAGCGAGTTGGTCCAAGTGCACCGGCATGGGACTGGATTCCAAGCTAAACCTTCTTCACTGAATTGGGGATCTGGGCAAACTGTCTCACTGGGATATGAGCAGTCAGCTCTGGGGCCAGTCAGGAATCAAGGCACTGCCCCAAGTCAAAATGGGTGAGCAAATTACAGGGAGAAACTGGGTCAGAGAGCTGGAAGGTCAATCAGAGAGTGGAGTCTGAAAGCATGCCAATTCAAGAGCACTGGAAGAATAGATGTAGAGTGGGTTTACCAATGAGGTGAATCAGGAAAATGGGAGATCAAACTATGAGCAGAGTCTAGGAACAAGCGGAGGGTGTGGTAGAGCAGTCATGGATTAGGTAAAGCCTCACTTCCCAGACACTTCCTGTTCCTGTTCACGGGGAAGTGGAGGTTTAGCTGACCCCAGTCAGCACTCTGATGACAGGAAGTGGGCAGAGGGATAGGCCCTGCTGGAGGCTTTAGGTCAGCCTTGACCACTTTAGGAGATTAGCTATGTTGTAGCAAGCCAAGGCCCCAAGTTCAAGCCCACAGCCTAACACCACCCCAAACTCACTGTTGTATCTTTCCATCCGGGGCTTCACAAATAAGGGCACCTCTCAGTTGACAAGTGAAGATGACAGCAACAATGGGGGAGGAGATAAGCAATCTAAAGTAGTGTCACTTGAAGTCAAGGAGGTGATTCTTCCACTAGATTTGGCACTGATGTGGCCTCACTTGGAGTACTGTCCAATTTTAGTCACTACACTTCAAGAAAGATATGGACAAATTAGAGAGTCCAGCAGAGAACAGCAAAAATGGCTTATAGACCTGGGAAACATGACTTAACATATGAGGAAAGAGTGAAAGAACTGAGATTACTTAGTCTGGAAAAGAGAAATGTGGTGGGAAGCTGATAAGAGTCTTCAAATACCTGAGACATGGTTATATAGCGGATGAAGGTAAACTGTTTTCTGTGGCTTCTGGGAACAGAACAAGAAGTAATGGTCTTAAATTCCAGCAAGGGAAATTTAGGTTGGATATTAAGAAAAATTATCTCACTCTGAGGGTAGTTAAGCATTGAAACAGGGCTACACAGAGGGGTTGTGGAATCTCCATCCTTAGAAATTGTTAAGAGCAGGTTAGACAAGCACTTGACGCAGATAGTTGGGTCAGGGATTTGATTAAATGACCTCCTGAGCCACCTTCCAGCTCTAATTTTCTATGATCCTATGACTCTATGTGGCCAGTTTTGGTAGATGTACCAAGGTCTTAAGTGGTCATGACTGAGTGTCTTGACAGGAAATCTTTCCATTCCCTCACTCCTATGAAGCAAATTGTCAAAATCAATCCCATTTTTTTTCCATTTAAAAATAGTGTTTGCTCTGTAGCCAGTGTTTCCCAATACAGAATGGATGTTTTCTGGTCTATTTTAGTGCAGAGGTATCAAACTCACTCCATGCCCCAGGTTGCATCTGGACTGCAGGGGTTCTTGTCCGTCCAGATCTGTGGGGTAAGCAGTGACAGTAGTGGAACCAAGATAAGGTAGCAGAGTGGGTCTGGAGGCAGGCACCGGTGTAGATCTGGGGGTAGACTGTGACGTGGAACTACATTCAGGTAACAGTATGGGGCTCCCTGGCCAGGCATAAGTGCAGAGCTAGGAGTGTGAGACCACACAGGGCTCTGGCTGGGCAACAGTGTGGACCCATGGGCATGCAGTGGCACAAAGCAGGGGGCATGTAGCAGCGTGGGGCTCTGGCTGGGTAGCAGCTCAGAGCATGGGGCATGTGGCGGTGTAGAACTATGTCTGGGCAACAGCATGGGTTCAGAAGCATACAGTAGTAGGGGGCATAGGGCGCATAGGAGGGGCACAGGGGAGAATGTGCCACTGCTGCTGGCTTCTGCGGGTGGTCAACACTTTCCACCCACCCTTCCCCCACCACCGGTGTCTGCGAGTGGTCCCTGCTTGCCACTGCTGCTTACAAAGGGTGCCCCCCGAGTCTCGGGAGGCACCAGTCATTCATGACAGGGGGGTTGCATTTGTGCAGCAGCTCAGAGCTGGGGGGCTGCCTCTGATGGCCATGTACCTTGGGGTCCAGAAATTCCAAAATCTGTGGCAGGCTGTGGCAAGCCAGATACATGGTTCCACAGTGTGGATCTGGTCTGAGAGCTGTATGTTTGATACCATTGCTTTAGCATAATATATTCATATGATTCCCTTGAGAATTGTTCTGGTTCCCAGTCATACCCTACAGCTATAGGAAGAAAGATTCCCTCAACCTCTTTAGTGTAGAGCTTGTATTCTATCTCATAGTTGAATTCATTCTGACATATTTAAATAAAGAGAGAAGCAAGTGTCTCTGTTATACTGTCTTTCATCCTGACAGCCAAGTGCTGACTATGGAAAAAGCTTTGTAAACTTAATTTTATTCATTTAATTTGCTAGTAATATGGCCAGATGGAGGTACAATATAGAGGGGTTGCCTCTCTCTCTCAAAAAATATTATTATTTTCCAAACTGATGTGATTAAAACCTACAGAAACCCATTACTCTGGTCTTAAAAGTGGTATGTCAGGCTGCAGCTAGTACTGGGGCCTAGGCAGACAACAATGTCAGATCCAAGAATCTTAGTAAATATAGCTTGTGAACTTGGTATATTTTTAAATGATTTTTGCTATTATGCATGAGAGTTCAGGCTCCCATATTCAAGGAACTTCACTGAAACTCGCTCAAAGCCTATGACTACTCAGGGACAAGATGGCAAATCTATTTTACCTTAATGAGCCTAAGTGGCTCATATATTTGTGTGAGCCAAACTGAAATTTTGGTACTTATACACACTTTGGACTTTTTTTACACCTGTGGTAGAATCGGATTGGGCAGGTACATACAGACCTGCCAGAAGCAAAATGGCAGAGGAGGAGGCAACTTCCTTGCTTCTGAGTCAATTAGCTTAGTATTAAGGCCTCTTGTGCAGGGAGTGTGAGACCCAGGTTCTAAGCTTCTCTTCTCCAACATACACCTGCTAGCTGAATTTTTTTCTGGGGCTAAAGTTTCAAGACTCATGCATCATTTGCACATGCCTGGGCAATTCTATTCTGCCTGGGTGTCTGTGCAGTGAAAGCACAGCCTACTGAGCATGCTCAGAAGGGAAGCATAGAGCAGATGCAGCTATGTCAACAGGGCTGGATTAACATATAGGCAAACTGGGCACATGTCTAGGGTCCTTCCTTTCTCCTTCCCTCTTCAGCTCTCGCCACCACTACAGCCACCACCTTGCAGCAGCTTTAATCCCCTCTCCCTATGGGTGACAGCACCGGGGTGGGGACGGGGGGTCTCAACCAACTCAGGGCCTGTGAGTTTGTTTGCCAAGGGCCCACTAAAGGGTTAATCCAGCCCTGTATGTAAAATTCAAAATGTGTATAAGGGCTGTGTTACCCTTTATGCTGTAAACTGCACAAATGTTGATTGGTGTTAGTGCTAGCTTGGAGCTTGGAGCAATCACACCCTTAATCTAGAAACTTTCTTTAACTGTCCCCAGCTGTATAAGTGTCACTTACCACTAATACCCGTTGAGCAGAGGCAGGAGTGGGAGCTTTAGCTGTGAGTTGTCACTAATGAGCTAAGACAAGCTTCTCATGCCTGGTTTATGGGCAGGGGTGTGAGACATCCTGGGATACTGGAGGACTTCAACTTGGGTGGTATATCTGTGGGGAGTAGCTACACCTTAATGGAACAGGCACTGAGTAGTGTGGATCAGAGACAATCTTGTTAATGTGCAGACAATCCAGGAGTTAAGAGCTTCACGAGCTGCCCAAAATTACTGTGTAACAAAGCTCTAAGTGTGAAAAAATGCAGTTACATGGCTGCATAAAAAATGCAGTATAAGTGCCACTGAAATGCATTGCTCTTTGGTCTGTCATCTTCCACCACTGAGAACAGTCTAGCTCCATCCTCTTTAGAACCAGCCTTCAGGTAGTTGAAAACTCTTCTTCAGACTAAATAAGCCCAGTTCCTTCACCCTCTCATAAATCATGTGTCCCAGGCCCCTAATTAAAGGATCAGGCTCCTTGGAGCTCAAGCGGTGAGTCCAGTCCAGGCAGTGGAAGGAAGCACCATGGTGGCCAGGCACTCCAGGCGCTCCAGGCACTCTGCCCAACAGGAGCAGCAAGCCGGTCCTGCTTCCAGCTTCTAGTCCTGCCCCTACTCACCAAGCCTCTAGTGGCAGGTCAGAGCTGTGCAGGTGAAGGACAGACAAATGGTCTTTCACCTTAAGGTGTGACTGCTCCATTAAGCTGACCAACACTAAGTCAATTAACATTTGTTTGTCTTACAGTGTAAGGTGTACCAAGGCCCTAAGTCTCTCTGAATACTAGCCTTACCCTCCACTGTATCTACTACTTCCCCCAGCTTGGTGTCAACTGCAAATTTGTTAAGGGTGCAATCTACCATATTCCAGATCATTGATGAAGGTATTGAATAAAACAGCCCCAGGACCTACCCCTGGGACAATCCACTTGATACCTGCTGCCAACTAGACATTGAGCAATTGATCCCTTTGAGCCTGATGATCCAGCCAGTTTCCTACCCACCTTACAGTCCATTCATCCAATCCATACTTCCTTAGCTTAGTATTCTCTCTGCCTTTCTTCACAGTGTGACCAGTTGCCACTGCAGAAGCACTAGTGCAGCCCAGGGGCTCAGCCTATATTGCTTTTCAGTGGACTGCTTAGTAATGTTCTACATGACCACATTCAACTTGTCAGGGCTGCATTCCATCTCCATCCCACAGCATGCACACTGCCAGCTTCCCTGATACACTGAGCGAGTTGTTTCATTATCTTACCCTTTTAGTTCAGCTTTTGGTTCATTAGATAGACACAGACTACTGGCGTTGCCCTTTTGTCTTTGACAGAAAAACTTGCCCTTTGTTGTGTGTCAAAGGAAATGTCATTTGTTGCACATTCATACTCCTAGGCAGGGGCTGGGGAGGATTTTTTTCCCCCTACTGTTGCTATTATGGGTCAAGGAGGAAATTTCACTTTCCTCAGAAGCACTGGGAGTTGGCTGCAGCCAAGCCTGGGGATTTTGGCTGTAATAAGCCAATGCTCTTGCTGGGACTAAACCCTGGAGATTCCTAGCTAGAGGGTCTTGCTCCTCCACTCAACAAGGTCAAACTGATTACCAGACAGGGGGTCAAGAAGGAATTTTACAACATGGTCAGATTGGTATGAGCTGTATGGGTTTTTGTCTCCCTTTCTGGGAGGGTGTGGGCAGAGGAGTCCCCAAGGGCTCGGTCCTAGGTCTGGTGCTGTTCAACGTCTTTATTAGCAACCTGGACAAGGGTGTGGAGTGCACCCTGTTCAAGTCCGCTGATGACACCAAGCTGTGGGGTAAAGTGAATACACTGGCAGGCAGAGACCGCATCCAGGTAGACCTGGATAGGTGAGAGAAGTGGGCGGATCTGAACAGGATGCGGTTCAACAA
>NW_017728916.1:28548283-28588717 GCF_001723895.1 Crocodylus porosus
CAGGGCCCCCCTTGGAGTCACCAGGAACAATGGCCACAAGCTGAGGGAGGATAGGTTTAGGTTAGATATTAGGAAGAACTACTTCATGGTAAGGGTGGCCAGAGCCTGGAATAGGCTTCCCAGAGAGGTGGTGCTCTCACCTTCCCTAGAAATCTTCAAGAGGAGACTAGATAGGCACCTGGCTGGGATCTTATGACCCCTGCCACCCCCAGTGCTCCTTCCTGCCCATGGCAGGGGGTCGGACTAGATGATCTGTCTAGGTCCCTTCCCACTCATTGATTCTATGATTCTCTAGTGGAGTCATGGCCCTCTTTGTATCTTGGGCATATTTTAACAACTTTTGGAGCAGCAGGACATTGGTCACTAGGCCTATATGAGTAGGCAGCTATTTGATCCGGCTTTGGATCTGGCCACTTCAGATGCAAGCAATCCGATCTGGAGCTCTAGATCAGTTTCCTGCTTCAATCCGGCCAAAGCAGCTACTAAGCTTCTGAGCTGCCTCAGAGATCCGGCCATAGGGTATAATGGGGAATCAATGAAATATCTATAATGTTGTTATTTTTTGTCTGATATGGATGAAACCTGCAGGGATGGTAGCCTTTACTGGGAGCATGAAGCCTGCTAAGTTTTAAGAAGATAGGTGCAGGGGTTTGGGTAGAACTGCACCCCAAATTCTTGAAAGCAAAACTCATGTCACGTGTATGTGTTACACCACAAGGGAGTAAAAACTGCAGGGGTGGTAGCCCCTGGTGAGGCCACAAAGCCTGCCAAGTTTCAAGAAGATAGGTGCAGGGGCTTAGGGGGAACTGCACCTCAAGCTGCAGACAACCAAAACTCATGACATGGATGACACTATATGTTTTAAGGCACAGCAGGGTGAAAGCTGCAGGCCTGCTAGCCCCTGCTGCGGCCATGAAGCCTGCCAGCTGTTAAGGAGATAGGTGCAGGGGTTCTGGGGTCCTGCACCTTTAGCTGCGAACAGGCAAAACACGTGACATGGGTGTTTACACAACTGACTGTGTCTGTCTTGGGGCAGTTGATTTGTCTGTATTGATTATTTCCTCTCCTTAGTCTGTAGGTTTTGTAGGTGTTAATCCTTTCTAATTATACCCTATGGCCAGATCTCTGAAGTGGCTCCAAAGCTTTTCTGAAGTGGTTCGGAAGTTCCGAACTGCTTTGGAAAGCCTAAAGAAGCCAGCGCTTCAATCCGGACATGCTGCTTAGGATGCTGAAGCGTCCAAATCTTCTCCAGATCCAAAGCACGGTCTGAAGCCTCGCACCACCCTGTTGGTCACCATTGTCCCTTTTCTTTACCTGTAGCAGGTTAGGGTGCTATGCCTCATAGTAGTGTGGTAGGGTTGCCTGGGTAGTTTTAGTAATAGGTTAGACAAGGATTTGTTTGGAATGATTTGGATAGGGATTATCCTGCCTCAGGCAGCGGGTTGGACTAGATGACCTTTCTATCCTATGATGTATCACTTGCTATTATTCAAGTTAGTTAATTAATTAATTAATTAATTAAGCCAGAGCTGTTTGATTATGTCACTTTGCCCACAGGGCTTGTTATGTTTGACCATGCAAAATCCCTTAGAGACTCATATTATTAAGAATCTCCTCTCCCTGGGTGGGATCATTCCATTCTCAGCGGGGGGAGAGAACTTAATTTAGGCCTTAGTAATTTCAGGTTTGGATTTGTACCACTTTTCTGCTTTTGGTCTCCTGATTGACCCTGCAAATGCCAGCTTCATTTTAAAATTTAGACTTATATGTGAGAACCACACACTGTTTCCAAGGCATTATAGCTTTCATTGCACTATTGTATTGATCATAACAGACTCCAGATTCCTCATGTAGCTATGAATGGTATTGTTACTGTATATATTTTTATCCTCAGAGCCTGGATCCTTCTGCCCACTGCAACAGCAGGGGAATTATAGTCTGAATGTATCTTTCAATGGCAATATACAACAAGGCAAGAGAAAACCTGCTGGTTTTTTATTTGATAAACAGGTCTGGTTACCCCTATATCTGTAGCATTCACTTGCACTCCTCCATCCTCAGTCCTTGAAACACCCTGGGTACCACAGATATGAAAACTAGGTAATTGCAGATTGTATTGAGTAATCTGAGACAATCAGAATGCTTCTGTCTACCATCATCAACCACTTGCTAGACATTAAAAGTAAATAAGTAGCAAAGAACTGAATGCATTTTCAAATATAGCTCAATGTATGTAGTAACTGTAAAGCAGGCATTATGGGCACCACCACTGAATGGGTAAGACTCTGCCAACCATAGGAATAAAAGAATCCTAGAAAAGTAGGGTTGGAAGGTAGCTCACAAAGTTATCTAGTTCAACCCCTGTTCAAATCAGGGTCATCCCTGAACAAACCATCCCAGCAAAATGCCTGGGAAGGAGATTCCACAACTGCTCGAGGTAGCCTATTCCAATGCTTCGTCACTGGCATACTCAGAAAGCTCCTTCTAATCTCCAATCTAAATTTCCTCTTCTACATCTTGCATCCCTTGCTTCTAGTACTATCCACTACAGCCACAGAGAAAAACCTTTCTCCATCCTCAAATAATCACCCTTTGGCTATGTGAAGATGTATCAAAACCCCCTCAGTCTTTTCTTTCCATACTAAATAACTCTAATTCTTCCAGCATTTCCTCATAAGTCTTGTTTTCAAGGTCTCTAATAATTTTTGTTGCTCTCCACTGGACTTTTTCCAAACTGTCCACATCTTTCTTGAAGTGTAGGGCCCAAAACTGAACACAGTACTTCAGGTGAAGCCTCACCAGTGTCAAAAAGAGTGAAAGAAAAACCTCCTTTACTTTGCAAGTGAAACTCCAGTTAATACAATCCAAAATGCTATTGGTCTCTTTTGCAATAAAAGCCCACTGTTGGCTCATATTTAGTTTATGGTTATGGGCAGTAAAAAAAAAAATGTTTTTGGTTTGCTCTAATCCCCAGGTTCTTCTCTACAGTATTGCAAAACAGCCAGTCACTATGCAATCATGGTACAGTAGGAAGGCAAAAGGGTAGCTGGTTAAATCTCAGGCCTGGAAAAATGTAGGAGCATGTCTGCAGTGGCTCAGACTAGAAGTTGGGTGTGTTAGAGCAGCCCTCCCTTCCCTTGCACAGTTCTGAGCGGGTGGAGGGGGGTGTGCATGGCCAGGACTTCTGATTAGAGATGTCTGCCTGCATCATCCCAGGCTTTTCTCCACTCGCTGCTCAAGGGGCAGGAGTGTTGCCAGAACCCAACCGCAGGCTAGCACTCTGAGGCAAAGTGTAGTGCACGTATTTGTTGATGATAGTGAGCTTTTCAGTCTTCCTCCCCATGCTTCTTCGTACTGTCTCCAGCAAACCTAACAGGTGAGGGAGCCAGCAAGGAGCTGATAACAAGGACTAAGGACATTACCATCTGGCCTATTGATTAGCTCCAAACACCCCTAAGCAGCCCAGCAGAAACTGTGTCTGCCTGTCCTAGTGAAATTGGAGACACACACACACACACACACACACACACACACACACACCTCTCAGTATTACCTAGCGTATTGCATGCTTACGGTCCATGGGGCTGGGGTCCATGATGTGGGAGATGGGAGGGAAGAATGGGGGGGATCCCTGCTTGAGCAGTGAGCAGCAAGGGGGGGTGGGGCAGGGGGAAGGCAGGCAGATGCTGCTGTACATGCAGTCTTTGCCAAAGTTCCAACAAGGAAGCAGAGGGGTGAGGCCAGCTCTGCTCTCTGGAGAAGACAGCCCCACCCAGGGCTGCAAAGCATCTGGAATGCTGTAGGACTCTGGTTTAACTTAAACCAGGAAGAGGCCTCGGACAGATATTGCATAAACCAGTTTGACCCAAATCAGTTAAGTCTGATACTACATTCAACCAAGTTTATATTAAATTAATTTCAGCCATTTTGAAACTGGTTTATATGCACTGAACTTATGTTCTGTTACAAGTTTAAACCAGTTTCTGATCACTTGAATCAGTTTATGTGTAGTGTCTCTCTGTAGCCACAGTGTGAGCAGTAACAAAGGCTCTATAGGTCTTCCTATTCCAAGGGCCTCCAGTACACTGCATTGCCTTCAATCTGTCCTAGGAGGCTTCTGGGCAGGAGTTTGCATGGGATATTGCTGACAGGAACTTAATAAATAATTATGTTAATGACACAGAATGGAACAGACTGCAGCTCCCTTGCTCCAAGCTGTCTGTGCATGAGCTGAAACAAGCTGACATGCACTGTGATGCATTGCCTGCAGTTGTATAAGTGGTGAAATGCACATCAGCACAGAGACAATTGTTTTAGTTCAAAAGCAGACTGCTGCCAATTTCTGTGTGTTGATGTGCATTTCACCACTTATGCAACTGCATGCATTGCAGTGCCAAGCACTTCATAGATTTCATAGGCATTAGGGCTGGAAGAGACCTTGGAAGATCATCGGGTCCAGACCCCTGCCCAAGGGGCAAGAAGTCAGCTAGGGGCAAAGGATCTCAGCAAGATAAATATCCAAATGTTTCTTGAAAGAGTCCAGAGTAGGTGCTTGCACCACCTCTGGAAGGAGTTTGTTCTAGGCCTTGGGGGCTCGGAGAGTAAAGAAGTTTTTCCTTATGTCTCACCTAAAACAGTCTTGCAGGAGTTTGTAACCATTGGACCTTGGTGTGTTCTGGCGAAAAGGTGTTCCCCCAGATCCTGATTCATACCCTTTATGTACTTATCAGCTGCCACCAAGTCACCCTGAGCCTGTGCTTCTCCAGGCTCAAAAGTCCCATAGTTTATAGCTGCTCTTCATAAGGCCTGTTCCCATGCCCTCTGATCATGCACATGGCTCTCCTCTGGACTCTTTCAAGCTTCTCCACATCCTTCCTAAATTGTGGAGCCCAGAATTGGCTGCAGTACTCTAGCTGCAACCTCACCAAGACCAAGTATCGGTAGATGCAAGCCAGAGTTTTGTTTGTTTTGCCAGCTGCGCTTTCACATTAGTGGTTCATATTCATCTTGTGGTCAATCATGACCCCCAAGTCTCTTTTGGTCATGGTGCTAGCAAATGTAACATTGCCAAACCTGTAAGTGTGATGTGGATTTTTTTTCCTGAGGTGGAGCACCTTGCATTTCTCTGTATTGAATGCCATCACGTTTTCATCTGCCTACCTTGCAAACCTATCGAGATCGGTCTGGATCACCAGCCTATCCTCAAGACTGTCATTAGCAAACTTAGCCAGTCCACTTTTGACACCAGTGTCCAGATTGTTTATAAAGACATTAAAGAGTGCAGGTCCAAGAACAGAGCCTTAGGGGACACCACTAGTCACCAAGTGCCATGTTGATTCAGTTCTGTCAACTACCACTCTCTGGGTCTGAGCTTGGAGCCAGTTCTCCAGCCATTGGACTGCAGAGTAGTCAAGGCTGCAGTTTCCCAATTTTTCCATAAGGACATCATGGGACACCAGGTCGAAGGCTTTTTTAAAGTCCAAATATATGACATCAACCTCTTCCCTTTTGTCCAGGTGATATGTCATCTGGTCATAGAAGGAAATGAGATTGGTCAAGCAAGACCTACCTGCAACAACCCCATGTTGGCTATCCCTCAGAATGTTGCCTTCTGTTAGCCTGTCAAGAATGGTTTCTTTGATAATTTTTTCCAAAATCTTCCCAGGGATTGAGGTCAGATTGATTGGCCTGTAGTTTTTCCAGATCTTCTTTCCTCCCCTTCTTGAAGATGCGCACTACATTGGCCCTCTTCCAATCTTCAGGTACTTCGCCCAAGTGCCACAAGTTCTCAAATATCCTCACCAGTGGTTGCACTATGGTGTCAGCCAGTTCCTTTAGCACTCTTGGGTGCAACTTATCCAGACCAGCTGATTTATGGGGGTCTAGCCTCTCAAGATTCTCCCTCATAAGATCCATACTGATCTTCACCCCAGTCATCCCACATCATGTTAGGCAGGGTGGTCCCTTTGCTGGTTTAGCAGGGGTCCAATGCTGCCCTTGTTTTTCTTTTGACTTCCTACCTATCTGAAGAAGGACTTTTTGTTGTCCTTCATTCATGTAGCCAAATGGAGTTCAGCTGCAGCCTTGGATTTTCTAGTTCAATCCCTGAAGGTGTGGGCCAGTGCAGTATACTCCTCCTTAGTGGTGTTTCCTGTCCTCCATCCATTATACATTTCTCTTTTTAGACGTAGGAGGTCCATGACTTCCCTGTTGAGCCAAGGGGGTTGTTGAGCCCTTTTACCACCTTTCCTATGGGTAGGGATGGACCCCCCTTGTGCTTCTAGGATTGCTTCCTTAAGGAACAACAACTCATCATGAACCCCCCTCCCTATGAAATCATGACCTCTCAGGGCTTCAAGAACAAGCCTCCTGAGCTTATGAAAGTCAGATTTCCTAAAGTCAAGGACTACTGCATTGCTGGCTGTCTTGCCAGTTTTGCAATGGATAGTGAAAGTGATCGATTCATGGTCACTGTCACTCAGCTTCTGTTCAGTTCTTAGATCACTGATTAGATCATCCCCTTTGACCAGTACCAGGTGCAGCAGCGCCTTGCCTCTTGTCAGCCCATAAACTTCTTGAGACAGGTAGAGCTCATCCATGCATGTAAGGAAGCTTTGTGACTAATCAGATTTGGCCAAGTGCTTATCCCATGACATGTCTGGGTATTTGAAGTCTCCCATGACAACCATGCACTCGGCCAGTTACCTGACAAATTCCTGGTCAAGCACTTGATCCTGGTTTGGAGGTCTGTAGTAGACTTGTACCATTGTATCCCCTTCACTATATTCCCACTGTAATCTAACCCAAAGGTTCTCCAGTTGTCCTCCTTGGGTGCCAATCTCAGTTTGTAGGGATGTGTAGCTCTCGTTCACATAGAGAGCTACACCCCCACCCATTTTTTCAGTACAATCTCTCCTGTACAGGGGATAGCCATTTATACCAGTTGTCCAGTCAAAGGAGGAGTCCCACCAGGTCTCCATAATCTCTATGAGATTGTAGTCATTGCTGTTTATCAAAAGGACCAGCTCCTTCTGTTTATTTTCCAAACTCCTAGGATTAGTGTACAGGCACATAAGTGTGCCATTGCAGGCCCTAGGCTTCCTTGTACTCATGGAAAAGCTCTGTTCCTGGGTTGGGGTAGGAGTGGGGTCCCTTGAGCATCCTAACCTGCTGGTTTTGTGGTTGATACTTGGTAAGCTTGCTCCAATGGCTTTCTGTCCATCCTCCACCAAGCTTAGTTTAAAGCCTGGTCAAGCAAGTCAGCCATTCTGGCTAAGAAGAGCTTCTTCCCCAATGGAGTGAGCTGGAGGCCATCTCTTCCCAACAGATCACTGCCTCTCTCCAAAGAGTGGGCTGTGGTAGTAAAAGCTGAAGCCTTCTGTTTACTGGCTCGATTCACTCTCTCTCCTCTGCCCATGACCCATAACTGGAAGGTTCAAGGAAAAAACCACCTGTACCCCCAGCCTTCTGAGCCCCACTCCCAGAGCCCTGTAGCCACTCATGACCCAACTGGGATTGCTCTGAGCCATGTCATTTGTGCCCACATGGATAAGGAGCATAGGGTAGTGGTCAGAGGGCCAGATAAGTTTTGGGATCCTCTCAGCCACATCCTGGATATGGGCTCCCAGGAGGCAGCGTCTGCTGCTGTGGCACATGCATATGTAAAATTGCTCTCTAGTGTGTGGTCCTAGGAAAATTTTCATTGGCCTGCCTTAATGCTCATTAACTAAAGAGCACAGTTCTTAAGTGATGTTTAATGCACATTAGCCTATTCTAATGTGCATTAACTAAAAAACACATTTTTTTCTAGTGACACCATAATCACATTAAAATAGGTTAATTTGTATTAAAGCTCACATGTAGATGCGCCCACTAAAACCTTATTTTTGTCCCTATAAGAACCATACTGGGTGTGTCTACACAGTTTATTTGTCTTTAGCATGTGGAGCCCTGTCGGACCAGCCCAAGGTAGCAGGGGACCCAGGGGAGTCAGCCTGCAAGCCCAGGGATGCTTTGACAGGGCTCCACATGCTAGGCCTGTGCTGAAACACCCTGTGCCACATCCAAACAAGGCAGCATCTATACATACCTCCTGCACATGAAAAAACTCCAAAGCAGGTTAGGGTTACAAGTCCTAACCTGCAGCAGAATTTATTAGTTTTGTGCACCTTAATAGGGATGCAGATGGAGATGCTAAGATGTTTACTGCACAGTTAATTAGCCAACTGCACAGTAAATGTCTCATGTAGATGCACCCACTCTGTACTTTTTGCATCATGCATGCTATCCACCTACTCTGCACCAAGAAGTCTGCATATGCCTCCACACAGCTTGTTTATTCCTGGCAGGGCATGTCTGTCTCCTCTCTGTGTGGCAGAAATTTGCCTTCCTGATAATCTTATGTCTGTAAGGTATAAGGCCATACTACACTTAGATGTCCTGTGCCCACTAACTCCAGAAGCAGAAGCCATAAAGTTGCATTCAAGGAGCATAGCAGGAGCTATAAAAATTGTTCCACTACATCAGCTACCTGAACACAGCTACACTGTTCTGGCTTTAGGGATAACTAAATGGCACCTCTTCTGGGTTTAAGCTCTGTAGGCATTTATACACATGCACCAGGAGTAAGAGTCAGGTTGCACTTTAATAAAAGCAGCTCCAGGAGCTGCTCTAATTAAAGCAGCCAGAGCATCTCATGTATCGGCATCCCTATACTTCAGAATGGAGGCAGGGATACTTTATCTAAAGCTTGTTGAACGAGCTTTAGATAAAGTGTCCCCACCAGCATTTTGAAGTGCTTGGAGTCTGATACATGAGATCCTGGAGGCTGCTGAAGTGCAGTAATTACCATGCTCCAGCAGACTCAATTAATCGAGTCTGCTCCAATGCACTGTAATTATACCATGTCGGAGCAGATCCCTGCTCATGTATAGGCATCCAATATGACTGCACTGCATGTACTACACACAATAGCTCTTTGGTCTCAATAATGTGAAGCTGTTGCTCTGGCACCTAAAGAGGAATTTTCTTGAGTATTAGTTCCCACTTTTAACGTGCTCACTTTTCAAAATAAAGCAGTTTTCAGAAAATATTTTTTTTAAAACAGCATAGATTTTCTCTCCCTGGTATTGTTAGAATGAGGTGAGTCCTCCCCAAATCTTCTGTTCACTCCTGAATTTAGGCAATCCATGCCAACACATTAGGCAATACACTGCAGTTTCTGCCAGAACTGCTCCACAAGAGTGGGAAGGTGCAGAAGGGGTAGAATATACTTTCCCACTAGGGAAGTCCACCATATAGAGTGGAAGGTTATGTGCACTTTGTTGGGATTTGGCCTTCTGCTAAAACAATCTCTTCTCCCAAGTTTTACAGGAATTGATAAAGTCAGACAGCTGGATAAAAAAGCATAAATACACCAAACTAAACAGGCGATTGAGAAGCTGAAGTCAGAACATAAATAACTGTACTCCCGCTTTCATGTTTATCATACATTTGCAACAGCACCATATTTGGAATAAATATCTAATATCTGAATGCAATATGTGATTGCAGTTTATCTGTTGTTATGTCCTGAATAAATACTCAGGAAATGTAATATTTCATATATACCCTATTCTCAGTTTCCTAGAAATGAGTCTGTAAAGTCTCTCATTTAAATATAGCTTACTGCAGTTATTGAGTTGTCTGTTAGTTTTAATTGTTATAGGATCTGGAGGTATGTGTGCTACAGACAGAAGCTTCTTTTAGCTCCTCACACACATGCCTACAACCCAAATGTTCTCAGGGAGGAAGCTCCAGGCACTGAGATGATACTTGTGCTTTTTAGATGCCCACGGTAAGGAGATTATCATAGACTGCACATATTAGAGGAAGGGAGAATGTTGTCTTTTTCTATGACAGACTAACACAGCAAACTACCTCTCTTCTCAGCCAGGCACCAAGAGAGCACAAATTACCCTGTCAGACAATTACCCTGCAGCCATGTGCATTGGGACAACATCTGCATTACATTTTAGGGCCTCTCAGCACCTTCAGTATAGATGACTGTAAACAATTATTTGTTGCTTTTCATTGAAATAGAGCCTAGAAGCTCATCCTGGACATGAGCCCTAGCTTGCTCAGTGCTCTACAGAGAACAGTGGCAGCCTTTGCCCCAGGAACCTGCTGATACATTAGCAAAGCAGCGGTAGCTAGTGTAACCCAGGTACACCCAAGGGTGTGCCCTATTCTCAACTGAATGGGATGGGTAGGCAGTAGGGGGTGCTGTGAAAGGGATGCCAGAATTTAGAGCAGATCCCTCTTTCCTCTATAGAGTTAACCCAAGCCCAAAGTTTTTAATTATATACAATTTATTGAGTTATAACATACATAAATGTAAAACTAAATACCATATACGTATATTTAAACAGAGAATACAAAGCAATAACCAAGGTCAAACCTAAATAACACTATTTACAACATCACAATAAAACATTTCAATTACAAAATTTAAAGCACAAACATGAACACTCTTAATATCATCTATTCCTCAATATAGTCCCTGCCTCATGGCAAGAGATAGTCCTCCTTCTAATGGGGTCCCCTTGGGAGGGGGTGTCTAGGAAGTACCAGGGGCCCCTTCCTTTAGGACCCTGACTAGGTTGGGGGATGCTCACCCATCCCCTTCTCTGGGGTTGCCCGCCCCAAATGTCTTTCCTGCATGGGACCCAAGGGCCCAATGACGCACACTCCCTCAGGTGGCGGTGGTTAGGGTGCAGCCCGATGGGGTCTCCTCTGCTGAAGCACCTCTCCAGGCCTCTCCTGTACCACTGGGCTCCTCTCCACCCTGTGCCTCACTCAGGGCTCTCAGGGATCAGCTCCTCCTCAGATGCTGTATCACTGCTGCTGGCTCCTCAGTGCTGGGCCTCACACTGCACCGCTACCACTTCCCTGTGCCCTGGCTTGGTACTGAGGGCTCTCTTAGCACAGGCCAGGCCTTTCAGGCTCCATCCAGCCATCCTCATGACAAATAGCTAACTCAAGCAGCCTCCACTGCTCCCTGGCTCCCAAGTCTTGGGCCCATGTGTCACCCTGTGCACTGTGGGACCTGGTCACTTGCCGGGAGATGGGGCCTCAGCTGCCTCACTGCAGCCCCAAGGCCCTTGCCCCATGCACTGCCCCGCACACTGTGTGGCCCACTGGCCCTGCCAGGGTTGCAGGCTCAAGCTGCTGCTTGT
Organism: Crocodylus porosus; assembly: GCF_001723895.1. Taxonomy (NCBI): domain Eukaryota; kingdom Metazoa; phylum Chordata; order Crocodylia; family Crocodylidae; genus Crocodylus; species Crocodylus porosus. The sequence goes on from NW_017728916.1 coordinate 28,559,500, forward strand.
GGGTACCAAAGCCTGGCTCCATGCACCAAACCATGCACTGTGATGGGCCCAAGCAGTCTCACACCACTCCCAGGGCCAGATCTCCATGCACCAAACCATGCACTGGGATGGGCCCGAGCAGTCTCGCACCACTCCCAAGGCTGCTCCTCCAGTGACAGCCTCAGGAGCCTTGGGCCTATTGCCCGCTGGGGGAGAGCTCCCCAGCTTTTCTCAGCTCCACTCTTCTCGAGTCCCTCACTGTATCTGCCCTGTGTTGGGCGCAGCTCCTTTTATATGCTCCAGGGCTCCGCCCCTGAAGTCTTCCAGACCTGACAGTTTACAGTCTTCAATCAGGTCCAGGGGAACTCTTCTCCCCCTTCCCTCAGGAAAGGGGCGTGACTTTATTTCTCTGGCTGCATCCTGATTGGTGGATGGGCTCCACCAATCAAAACAGCAGGATCTCAATCCTGGGACTCAACCCAAGCTCTGAAAGATGAGCCTGCTACACTAGTCTTTACCTTCTGCTTAGAAACTAGTGCAAGGTCTGCTGTTCACCTTTAAATAAACAGTAATACCAGCCTTTGTGTAACTTCCAAGTGACAGTTCATGAAAGGCTGCTCAAGCCTGTCCCATCTCCTACATAACATCTATATGAGACTACTGCGTAGTTTACAAGGTACTTCAAACTCAAAGACACATAATATGCAAGTCACTTCCTTCACCTTCTTGGGAGCAAATAAACCCATGTCCAGTTGATTCAGCACGTGGAAGAAGTAAACTCCTGGAGGATATTCTCCAGCAGTGAGAAAAAGTTTATAGAGAAGTCACACTGCTAGTACCCAGTCCAAGTACATCAAGAAGTTAATTCAGATGTGTCCAACCCTCCACCCCACTTGGATTGGATCTAGACGGCAGAGCTCCTCACAGGCCAGATCTGGATGCATCAGCAGCAAGCCAAGTGGCAGTGGCAGTGGCAGCGGAGGTGGAGTGAACAGCATTAGGGAACCAGAAGTGTTAAAACAGTCATCACTTGCCCCCCACTGATGACATGTGTCCCCAGTGGGGCTTCATATCCCAGATTTGGTAGTGGTTCTTATGCCCATTCACCTCCTGTCCTACCCCAAATTCCCAGCCCTTTTAGGAGCCTTGCAGGCCAAATGACCTAGTTCCAGGGGCTGGATTCAGCCCTCAGGTGATATATTTGATACCCCATAGCTAATGGTCGATGTAATAAATCTGACTAATAATGGAAATTGATCTGCAGCTTCAGCATCCTCAGCTGATCATGTTCACCTTACAAATGCATTTATGCAGTGCTATTGGTGAGTTTGTCCCAGATTTTAGGAAAGTAGGTGCTGTATCTTAGATTACCTTTTGCAAGTGAAATGTTGTGTTACGAAGTAGCATTTCCAATACCATTCACTCTGTTTTCCTCACTTTATTTTCTCTCACTCTCACTTGACTAGGTTTTGGCAAAGCATGCTTTTCATAATTCCATTAGCTTTTCAAAGCATGAGCTCTGCAATTAATTTTCTTCTTGCTATTGTCTCAAAATGTTGGTCAACAGGGGGAATAATTCACTTTTTGGACTAGATTTGAAATGCAAGTTGCAGGGCTCTGCTTCACATTGTATTGCCAATTGATTCCAGGAATGCTGGTTGTATTTTAAAGAAACCTTACTGAGGGTGTCTTAACAAACCACCCAAAGCATAGGAAGACTAGCAAGTATGGCAGAAGCCCAGCTTGACTGAGCAGGGAACTCTTCAGTGAGCTAAAATACAAAAAGGAAACTTACAAGAAATGGAAATGTGGACAAACAGCTAGGAAGGAGTATAAGAGTATTGCTTGGGCATGCAGGGATGAAATCCGGAAGGCAAAAGCACACTTGGAGTTGCAGCTAGCAAGGGACATGAAGGATAACAAGAAGGGTTTCTACATGTTAACAACAAGAGGAAAATCAGGGAAAGTGTGGGTCCCTTACTGAATGGGAGAGGCAACCTAGTGACAGATGATGTGGAAAAAGCTGAAGTACTCAATGCCTTTTTCATCTCAGCCTTCACAGGCAAGGTCAGCTCCCAGACTAGTATACCTAGCAGCACAGTTTTGGGAGGAGCTGAGCAGCCAACAGTGGCAAAACAGGTTAGGGAATTTTTAGAAAAGCTGGATGTGTACAAGTCCATGGGGCTAGATATGATGTGTCCAAGGTGACCGAGGGAGTTGGCAGATGTGATTGTAGAGCCATTGGCCATTTCCTTTGAAAACTCATTGTGGTCAGGATTGGTCCCAGGTGATTGGAAAAGGGTAAATATAGTGCCCATCTTTAAGAAACAGAAGAAGGAGAATCCAGGGAACTACAGGCTGGTCAGCCTCACCTCAGTCCCTGGAAAAATCATGGAGCCAGGTTCTCAAGGAATCCATTTCTAAGCACTTGGAGAAGAAAGTGATTAGGAACAGAGCAAGGATGTACCAAGGGCAAGCCATGCCTGACTAATCTGATTGCCTCTAAGAGATGACTAACTCTGTGGATGCAGGGAGAGCAGTGGACATGATATAATTTGACTTTAGCAAGGCTTTTGATACAGTCTCCCATTGCATTCTTGCAAGCAAGCTAAGAAAATACAGGTTGGTTGGATGAATGGAATATAAGGTGGATGGAAAACTGGCTGGATTGTTGGGCTTGAAGGGTGGTAATCAAGAGCAGTAAGCAATGGCTTGATGTCTAGCTGGCAGCCTGTATTAAGTGAAGTGCCCCAAGGATTGGTTCTGAGACTGGTTTTGTTCAATCTTCATCAGTGACCTGGAAGATGGGATGGAGTGCACTCTCAGCAAGTTTGTGGATGACACCGATCTAGGGGGAAAAGTAGATATAATGTGGTAGAAGTAGGATTCAGAGATACCTCAACAAATGGGAGGAAAAGAAATTTAATAAAGTTCAGTAAGGACAAATGCAAAGATCTGCACTTAGGACAGAACAATCCCATGCATGGATACAGGCTCTGAACTGACTGGCTAAGCAGCAGCCTTGCAGAAAAGTACCTCAGGGTTACAGAGTGTGCTGAATATGAGCCAACAGCGTGCCTTTGTTGCATATAAGGCTAACAGCATACTGGGTTGCATTAGAAAAGTGTTGCCAGCAGGTTGAGGGAAGTGATTCTTCCTCTTTGTTCGACACTGGTCAGGCAACATCTGGAGTACTTTGTCCAGTTTGGGAGCTCCACTCCAGAAAGGATTCTGACAAATTGGAGAGTCCAGCAGATGCAATGAAAATGATTAGAAGGCTGGGGCACGTGACTTCTGAGGACAGGTGAAGAGAAGTGGGTGCATTTAGGCTGGTGAAGAGAAGCCTGAGAGGGGATTTAAGAGCAGACTTCAATTACCTGAAGGATGGTTCAAAAGTGGATGGAGCTAGACTGTTCTCAGTGTTGGCAGATAACAGAACAAAGAGCAACGGTCTCAAGTTGCAGCAAGGGAAGTTTAGGTTAGATATTAGGAAAAAGTTGCTCAGTAGGAGGGTAGTAAAGCACTGGAATAAGCTAGTCAGCTAAGAATGGCTCTTGAATCACTGCTGCTTTTTAAAATAAATCCTGGCATTGCAGGCTAGGCCGTCCTAAACCCACTACCCTTTCACTTCTGCTAACTCAGAACAGCAGGCTGAATTTGTTGACACACCTCAGAAAGATCTCACTGATAAATATGCTGAATCTCAAACACAGGCTAATAGTATGAAATCCCTAACAGGGTATTAGATCAAAGATAACATAATAGTACACAGAACACTTGGAAGCACTTTCAAAACTATGTAATGTCCATATTCTTAGTGTTCCTGACAGTACCAATGGAACTGAGTTAGTTGACAAGATCTCTGCTGTATTCAATTCCCTGGTCAGTTTTGATCTCCCTTTTCAAAAAGTTGTTCTTCTTCCAATGCCATTTATATCTTCATTAAGTGCTCACAGTATGGGAGCCACAGTCACCGGCAATTTCAGGTCTGTGTCTAATAAAGAATATATAATGTTTCTTGTAAAGGAATAAAAAAAAACACATTATTTCAAATGTCAAGATCACCATTCCTGCCAGTGTGAGAAAGAGAATTTAGGGCAAAAGCAAGATCCAAATATCTTTCTTGGCTTACATGCATCTGGTGTTTCCTACCAAACAATTATTAGTTAAGAGAAGCAACAACATTTATTCGATAATTCCAATCAGTTGAAGACATTGCTAACAATTCACTTTATTTGAAGAGAAAGGAATATTGTATAGAGAGGCAAATGAAGAAAAATTAGATGATGCTGTTTTGCCTTTTCCAGATGTGCATGCTGTGGATATCTTATGTTTATTGTCAGCTTATGTTTATTACCACAGGGTTATGCTGATTATTGATTTGAGGTCACAGAGTTAATCTTTAGATGTACTCAGATTTCAGAGAAAACTAAAAGATTTCCCAGAACTTTCAGAAAAGCAATTACTTACAGGGTCTGATATTCAGTTTAGGTTATTTATGTATTTTGTAATTTCTGCTGAATTTATAAATGAAGCAATACAAGGAAATGAATGTCTGCACAATGCTCCTCTTTTGGGGGTTCTCATCATCCCACAGACATCCATGCTGTCTAAGTTTGCTCATGGGAAGCAATTGCCAAGCTTTCATGCTCAAGAAGTCAAAAGCATTTTATAGGGATGTGAGGCATCCAGAGACAAGGTTTCCAAACTGCTCTGCAGAGCCCTGACTCAATGTAGTTAAACAGGACCCTTTAGCAAGGATTCAGAATTACTCAGTGTCAGTGTAATGAGAGAAAGTAAATGGTAAGCTCCATAATCATCCAGTAAATTCCAGAAGCCTATGTCACCTCTCTGGCCATGTCAAGACGAGCACAGACCTATGGTTCCCTAGGGGCAACTAACAGCGGGACACCTGGCACTGCTCCTAGTTGTCCCCAAAGAATGTCTGTGCCCTGCGCCCTCTGGTTACGTAAGGCTGTTGGCCCCAGCCTCCCCTACCCCACCCGAGGTAACTTTGCTGGCCCCAGCAGCTTTACATAGGATCCTGGGTGCTCAGGAAGCTGCAGCCACATTCTTCCTGCAGCTTGGAGCCTGGCCAACAGCTGGAGCATGGCTCTGGCCAGCCAGCCTCCATTTTTGGGCAGCACATGCTGCTTCCGTGTGTGCCTCTCCACTTTTTTCTAAATGAGCTATTCTGACCCCTGGATCTCCAGGGGTCAAAAAACAAACAAACAAACAAAAAACCCGCACTGCATGGTAGCAGCATGGGAAACACCTGAATGTGTAGTGTGTGGTGTTGCAGACTGGCCTATGGCACCGCATACTGCATGGCCATGCTCATCTGGACACAGCCTCAGAGGCAATGCTGGTCTTGACGAGAAAGAAACTGTTTAAATGATCTTAAATTCTCTTACCCTGTCTGTCTGCTCTTCCTATCCAACTTGCTCTTTCTCCTGAAAAGGAACTGTCCCAGTGCCTTCACAAGCATATCCACAGACAGGGGCACCAAAACTGACTCCAATCAGAACCAGGTGCTAAAAATATCTAGGGGCAGAACCAGATCCTGGCCATAGGTGCCTACTTGTGCGCTTCTGTCCACTCTCGGCTCCTTCAGGTTCCATATTGTCACCTCTCCTGTTCAGGGCATATCTGAGGTCACTGGACACGATCATGTGGATATTTGGAGTGGAGTTCTGTAAGTATACTGATGACACCCAGCTCTGTCTTTCCTTTTCATTCAAGCCAAGACCTGCAGTCATTATTTTTACCCAGTACCTGGCTATTTTGGGGGGCTGCATGTGGATGAACCTATTGAAGCTGAATCCAGACAAGAGAGCTGTGGTGGCGGTAGGCAGACATGAGTTGGGGAGCATATGAAACACCCATTATCGATGGGGTTCAGCCTCCCCTTATCACACAAGTCCATAACCTTGGGACGCTCCAGGATCCATTGATACAACTAGATGTCAGGATCAGGGATCACACTGTTATGTGTGCCCTTTTGTCCCTCAGAAACTGGGACAGAAGGGGATCAGCCCAAGCATCACCAGTCTGCAGCCCACGTTACTACTGTACCAGTCTCCATACCAAATTCACCTGCATGCTGAAGGGAAATCAGCCAAGGTGCAACTAAGTAACAACAATGTAGGAATCACTTCTGTCCATGGTGGGGAAGGCCTTGAGTCTACAAAAAGAGGGGCATTTTCTATATAAGACCAATCAAATGTTAGACATTTTCACTAAAGCAAGGATGGGTATAATATGACAGCTTATGGGCCAAATTTGACCCATTAGGGGATTTTATCCAGACATGAGTTGGTTCCTCATCCCTGCCAACCCACCCCCACCCAAGCCGGAGCTATGGTGCATAAAGCCAGTCCCACCTCCCCCGGGCGCTCAGTCGGGTAGGGACAGCACAGCAACCAAACTCCATTTTCCAGCAGCCCTAGAGGACAGCTCCTTCCAGCTGTCACTGATAGCGTCTCTGTGGCTGCTGCCCCCAGCCCATCCACCCTGCACCCACTGCTGGGAGCACTGGACAGAGCAGGCAGGCAGGTAGGGGGGTCTCCATGGAAAGTGGCCCAGGACCCCCATGGGTAGGGCATGCTTGGGTGCCAGCGCTACAGGCAGCAATATGCAGGGCAGATCGCAGCTCTGCCCCAGGCCCAAGCCCCACACTATCACTGGCCCATGATCCTGGCCCCCACCCCTGCCTGCCTGCCCTGCTTCCAGACACCTCTCCCTGCCCACCCACAGCCCTATCCCATCATCCTGGCCAAGCGTGCCCTGCCTGTATAGACTTTTTTCATGAAGGCCACGTGGTACCTGCCCACTTTGTCTGATGCCTCCAGTGGTGAGTGCAGTGTGGATGGGCCCTGCCTGGATAGTATCAATTGCCCTACCAGCACTGCACCAGCTCAGCACCCCTGTGACCTGCTCCACACTGAGCCAGGTCTGCACTGCCACCCCAACCCACAACAGCTCACCCAAATTCCTAAAGTTGCCCTCCAGCCAAAATAATTTCCCACCCCTGCACTAAAGAGTGAATTAAAATGACACACCCTAAAAAAATTACCACCTTATCTATGATTGATGTAAATCATCATAGCTTTATTGGCATCAGTGGAGCAATATCATTTCATACCAGCTGAGGATCTAGCCTACAATCTTAATTTCCTAACTTGGATTTCCACACAGCAGCAGCCATTTATGTTCTTTGATATGCCAGGTCCATTTCATTATACCAGATTCCCTGCAAGGCACTCGCAGCTGTTTGATGAAATGCACAGTGCAGCAGTTTGATGAAATCCCTTACTTTATGCCAGAACTCAAGGTGAGCTGCAATTTATTTAATGGCAAGTGATATTTTGTTTGACTTCCCCACTGACAAGTTTTCAATGTAATTGCCAAGCAGTGTGACGCTTTAATTTTTTGCAGGTATTTGGAATTCAGGGGAGGGAATGGAATGGAAGCTGGATCTGTAATACTCAATAGCTTTTGGTTTTCCCTGAGATCTGGAAACAATATAGCAGTCAAATCATTAAAATCCCTTAAAAGACCAACCTGGGTATCCACTTCTACCCATGCAGACTGGAGCTAATGAGGCTGCATGGGGTTAGGTGAAAGCAGGATTTGTCTCTCAAAACTTTTTACCAAATGCAGTGTGTATTATATATTTATCTTTGCTACATATCATAATGACTCTTGGCAGCTAAGTCTCATAAAAATTCAGATGGTATTATTTTGGCTAGATACAGGCAATGTCTGAATATTCATTTTACTTCAATTACATGAATATTTAGACATTCTCAGGTAATGCTCTGATTGGATACTCAGGTGAATGCATACAGAAAATACAGGTTTAAGGAGGGCCTACAGAAAAGTCTAACTAAAACTTGACTGGAACAAAAGGAGTAAAGTTTCTATTTCTAGTTAAGAAAAAGACTGTTTTTCAGATTTATCATTTGTATTAGGATGATGCCTCAGGGTCCCAAGCACTGGAAGCTCCAGAAACAAATAAGGAACAACCCCTGTAGTGATCAACATATTCAATAAAGACAGGCAGGTATGAATGAGAAAAACTAAACAATTTGTATTGTGGGACAGCAGACAAGCCTCTGCAAACCCTCTGTCTCTTTCTAACTGATGGACCAACCCCTCATAGAAGTTTGGGTTGGAAGGGACCTCAGTAGATCATTGAGTCCGCCCCCCTGCCCTGGGCAGGAAAAAGTGCTGGGGTTAGATGACCCCAGCCAGGTGCATGTCTAGCCTCCTCTTAAAGACCCCAAAGGTAGGGGAGAGCACCGCCTCCCTTGGAAGCCCATTCCAGATTCTGGCAACCCTTACTGTAAAGAAGTTCTTCCTGATGTCTAACATAAACCTGCTCTCTGTCAGCTTGTGGCTGTTGTTCCTAGTTACTCCAAGGGGTGCCCTGGTAAACAAAGCATCTCCTATTCTTTGCTTCCCCCACCACAATGAATTTGTAGGCAGCCACAAGACCACCTCTCAACCTCCTCTTGAGATGACTGAAGAGATCCAGGGTCCTCAATCTCTCCTTGTAGGGCTTTGCCTGCAGGCCCCTAACCACACGAGTTCCCCTTCTCTGAACCCTCTCAAGGTTGTCCACATCCCCCTTGAAGTGCAGCACCCAAAACTGGATGCAGTATTCCAACTGCAGCCTGACCAATGCCACATAGAGGGAAAGTATCACCTCCCTGGACCTGTTCGTCATGCACCTGCTAATGCATGATAAAGTGTGGTTAGCTTTCCTGTTTGCTTCATCACATTGAAGACTCACGTTCATCTTGGTGTCAACAATGATTCTGAGAGCCCTTTGTGCTGCTATACTGCTGAGAAAGTCCTCTCCCAGCCTGTAAGCATGCTGGTGAATCCTTCTCCCTAGGTGCAACACTTGTCTTTGTTGAACTGCATCCTATTCTGTTCTGCCCATTTTTCCAGCCTGTCCATAGATTCATAGATGTAGGGACGGAAGGGACCTTGCAGATGTTCTAGTCCAACCCCCTGCCCTGGGCAGGAGAGAAAACAGGGCTCAAATGACCTCAGTTAGATAATGATCAAGCCTCCTCTTAAAGACCCCCCAAGGTAGGAGCCAGCACTACTTCCCTTGGAAGTTGGTTCCAGATCCTAGCCGCCCTGACTGTGAAGTGATGCCTTCTAGTGTCTAGTCTTAACCTACTCTCTAACAACTTATGGCCGTTATTCCTTGTTACTCCAGGAGGTGTTCAGGAGAACAAGGTCTCTCCCATTCCCCGCTGGTCCCCACTAGTAAGTTTATAGATGGCCACCAGGTCCCCTCTGAGCCTTCTCTTGTGAAGGCTGACCAGGTTAAGGTCCCGTAGCCTCACCTCGTAGGGTCTGCCCTGCTGTCCCTGGATCATGCGAGTGGCCCTCCTTTGGACCCTCTTGATGCTGTCCACATCCCTCCTGAAGTGTGGCGCCCAGAACTGGATGCAGTACTCCAACTGCATCCTGACCAGTGCCACATAGAGGGGGAGAATTACCTCCTTGGCCCTGCTTGTGATGCATCTGTGGATGCATGACAAGGTGCGGTTAGCCCTATTGACCATATCCTCACATTGGCGGCCCATGTTCATCTTGGAGTCGATAATGACTCCAAGATCTCTTTCTGCCACTGTGCTTTCGAGAAGAGAGTTCCCCAGTTATAGGTATGCTGCTGGTTCTTACTGCCCAAGTGCAGCACCCTGCACTTATCAGTATTGAATCCCATCCTACTCTCTTCTGTCCACCCCTGTAACCTGTCCAGGTCCAGCTGTATCCTGTCCCTCCGTTCTAGCATGCCCACCTCACCCCAAATCTTGGTGTCATCCATGAATTTAAACAGGTTGATTTTCACCCCGTTCAAGTTGCTAATAAAGAAATTGAACAGTGCAGGCCCAAGGACCGAGCCCTGGGGGACTCCACTGCTCACATCCCTCCAGGTTGAATATGACCCATCCACCACCACTCTCTGAGTGCGGCCCCTCAGCCAATTTGCTATCCATCTGACTGCTTAGGCATCAATGCCCAGTCACCTAGCTTTTTAATGAGAATGGGGTAGGAGACAGTGTCAAAGGCCTTCCTGAAGTGCAGAAAGACTACATCTACTGCGACACCTGTGTCCAGTGATTTTGTGACCTGATCATAGAAGGCAGTCAGGTTGGTCTGACAGGACCTGCCCCTGTAACCTGTCCATGAGTGCTCCCTAATGAAACCATGCTGGTTGCCCCTGAACATCATCCCTGCTGCTGGCACTTCACAGATGTGCTCCTTGATAATCTTCTCAAAAAGCTTCCCCAGGCTTGAAGTAAGACTAACAGGCCAATAGTTGTCCAGGTCCTCCCTCCTCCCTTTTTTTTAGATGCGGACCACATTGGCCCTCTTCCAGTCATCTGGCACCTAGCCAGAGCACCATGAGTGCTTGTAAAGCCATGCCAGGGGCCCCGCAATAACCTCTGCCGATTCCCTCAACACCCTGGGGTGGAGAGCATCTGGACCTGCTGATTTGAACATGTCCAGCCCCTCCAGAAGTTCTCTAATTCAGTCCTCCTTGACTCTAGGCCTGGAAGAGCCTCCCCTGAGTCCATCCCAAATCTTGGTGTGGGAGTCCCGGTTCCTGTACAAAAAAATGGAGGCAAAGAAATTGTTAAAAAGGTCTGCTTTTTTCTCTGGTGCAGCTACCAGGTTGCCTCATGTATCCTGCAGGGGTCCCAAGTTACCCAGTGCCTTTTTCATACTCCCTATGTATTTAAAAAAGGAGTTTTTGTTATCCTTGATCCTTGATGCTAGTCCTAGTTCCATATCTGCCTTAGCTTTCCTAACAGCCCCCATACAGACCCAAGTAATGGAGGTATACTCCTCTTTGGTGATAGCCCCTCCCTTTCACGGGTGTATGCCTCCTTTTTGGCAATCAGACATTCCCAAATGCCCTTGGTGAGACAGGGGGACTTTTAAGCACTCTTTCCCCCTTTGATTCTTGTTGGGATTGTCACCCCTTGGGCTCTGAGTATCGTCTCCTTAAGGAACAACCACTTGTCTTGGACCCCCAGTTCCCCCACTTTCCAGGACCCCAGTGCCTCTCCTACAAATCTCCTCAACTCATTGAAGTTGGCCCTCTTGAAATCAAGAGCTACTGCCTTGCTCTCTGCCCTTGACACCCTGCGCTGGATGGTGAATTCCAGTAGGCGATGATCAACTGTTGCCCAGGTGGTCGAGGACCTGGAGTCCCCTCACCAAGTTGTCACCTGTGGCCAGGACCAGGTCCAGCAAGGAATTTCCCCTGGTGGGACTGTGCACCTCCTGGGTTAAGTGGAGGTCCTGTATCTCAGCAAGTAACTTTCATGAGTGATCAGACCTGGCTGACTGCTCCTCCCAGCAGATGTCCAGGTAATTTAGATCACCCGTGACAAGTACATCCCTTGCCTTAAGTGCCTCCACAAGCTGACCTGAGAATTCACAGTCCAGCTCTTTCCTTGGTTGGGAGCTCTGTAGTAAACCCCCACCGTTAAGTCCCTTTCCCCACCATCCCCCTGTATTCTGACCCAGAGCACTTCAGCCTACCCCTCCTCTGACCCCATCCTGCTAGTTGAGGATGTGTATTGCTCTTTGATGTAGAGCACCACACCCCCACTTTTCCTCCCCACTCTATCTGACCTGTATAGTCTATAGCCCCTAATGTTAACCACTCAGTCATGGGATGAATCCCATCAGGGTTCTGTGAGCCCTACTATGTCTGGGTTTGAACTAGCTATCCAGAGGGCAAGTTCTGCCTGCTTATTCCCCATACTATGAGCATTGGTATAGAGGCATTTAAGCCTTGAATTGGTGTGTGTGCCACCCCTGAATTCCTAGGACTATCCAGACCCCTGTCACTTACCTGGGTACTCCTTGTGCATGTCACCTGTCTTGGTTGGGAGGTGTCCTCAAGTCCTCCTGTGGTCCCATTCCCCGGTGAAGCTAGTTTAAAGCATGCCGCATGAAATCAGCCATCCTGGAAGAGAAGACATGCTTGCCTTTAGGAGAGAGGTGTAGCCCATCCCACCCAAGCAAGCCCCCTGTGCGAAAGTATGGGTTGTTATCCAGGAACCCGCCTGGGAATCCAGATCTGCCTGGATTCATTCCCCATCCTCTAGCATGTTAACTTTACCCCATAATTTTTCATCAGCTATGAATTTGGACAGAGTGCTTTCCATGCCTTCATCCAAGTCACTGATGAAGACATTGAACAGCAGAGATCCAAGGACCGAGCCTTGTGGGATTCCACATCTCTCCAAGTGAATAGCAACCCATTCATCACCACTCTCTGGGTGAGACCCGTAAGCCAATTTGCCACCCACCTGACCCTTAACTACCAACTTCTTCAGTCTCCTTAGGGAGTGTCTAAATTATAACTTCTATCACTATTTCTTCCTTCTTAATAACTAAAAAAAAATTATCTACAGAGGAGATGTAGAGAGGTAACTAGCACATCTCACTATAGTGAACCTTTACCACTGACTTTACTATTCCCCTTTTTTGCAACTCCTTTAACATATCTCTAGAAGTCATTCTGGAGGTTTCCTTTCCTCTCAGACTGAGAAGGTATCAGACCTGGTTTCCAACTTGTTTTTCATGGGAAGCTTTTCTCTGTGTCTTGATAGACTTGAATACTTATTCTGAAATCTGATTGCCTCTTCAAAGCAATATGTTTGAAATCAGAAGTGCCATCCTTCTTAGTGCTATATGGAACACTTCATCACTGCAGCACAGTGGGCACTGACAGAAGTGAAGTGGTGATGTGTGATCATCTACTGAAAGTGCTCCGCAGCCATGCCCTTATAGAAGGGCATGGCTGCAAAGCGCTTTAAAAAGTGCTGGATTGCACAACATATGAACCCTCATTACATGAGGATTCAGATGAAGATGCTCTAAAGTGAATGAAGCATCCCAGCCCCAGCGTTGTCTTCAGGATAGGAGTGGGGGATGGGGGAGAGGGGAGGGAGTTCTATCTGGGGTTTGCACAGCCTCTCCTGGAGAGAAGGGCAGGTGGAATGGAGCCCCCTGGAAGTTGGGAACTTCAATCCACCCATGCCCCCTCTCCAAGGCATGCTGGGCAAACCTCATAATGGACCTCCCTCCCCTGCCTTCTCCCCCTCCCATCCTGAGACAGCACTGGAGGTAAGAGAGGGAGGGTGGGGCTAGCAGAGAGAGGCTGCGAAGATGCAGCCTCTCTCACTGGATTGGCTCCAAAGTGGAGCTCCATACCCCACCCTCCAGACCCAACAGCTAGTTAGAGCAGGGAGCTGCACGTCTGTCAATGCCCAGTGTTTGGAGCCGTGTTGCCCACCACACTTACTACATGCCTGTCTATTCAGTTTATCTCCCTTAGCATTATCATTGCCAGCAGGAAATTCTATTCTTCAAGGTGGCTTCCTACCAACAGAAAAGCCTACCTACCTTGTGTGGTAGGTTTTTCTGGCCTAATGCATGGAAAACCTCTTTTTGTGCATTCAGCTCTACAGCCTGGACCTTCACAGTTTCTGCTGCCCGGCAGATTTAGGTAGTCCTTTCTAGGGACAGGTTTCCCTCATGTAATAGCTTTTCTTGTAATCCAGTGTCTGCAATGCCACAAATAATCCTATTTCTCATCAGAGATTCTGTCAAATTCCCAAAAGCACAATTCTTACTCAGGCTCTTTCATTTAGTAAAATATTAATCCATACTTTCTCCTGTTGATTGTTTGCATATTAAAAATCTGTGCCTTTCAAGGAACTAATTTAATACCCCTCAAATTTTGACAGTATTACACTTAACTGCAAATTTTGGCCTTCTGCAAATGTAAAGGCAGCCAGGGCTTCTTAGTCCACCGTATGCAATAAGATTGCATTTCTGCCCCTACAGCTGCTAGGTAATACTAGATCTTTGTCTGACCATCTTCCAGGTCTCTGCTATATTGCCTGATTTGACAAAGGCAGGTGGAGGTTACAAAACTTCCATAACTAACTGTTCTTTTACTTAGACTATAACTGTGCAGAAAGATAGCTTTACAGTCATCTTTTTCCTTTCACATGGCTGCATCACTTTACTTGCTCTTGGCTTCCAACTTCTTCACTTCGTGTCTTTCTTTCTCATTTGACGCTGCTGAAACCATCGGTAGTATAGCAACCATCAAGTCCAATAAAAACAGTCAGGCAGGAATGAGAAGAAATAAACAACAACTCTTATTGTGGAGGAGTAGGCAAGCCTCTGCAGCCCCCTTTCTCTCCAACTGAGTACTCTCTAACTGAGGGACCATCTCCCCATCACCAGCTCCTCCGTCTCCTTTGTTAGGGAGCATCTCTGAACTATAACTTTTATCAGTATAGCCTTTGACCCCAAATGGTTATAGGACAGAAAGATCATTAACTCAATTTAAAAGTTGGGAACTGTGTGCCAGAAAGAGAAAGGGCATGCCTATCCTGTGACAGCTGCATGCTCCAGCTGGAAAAGTCCCAGCATATCCTTCAGACTAGTTCCAAACTCAAAAACACACAAACAAAGAGTCTCCGTGCCATCTTTGTGGAGATGTTGGTCTCTACGCAACCGATAGTGGCTGCTGAGGATACTTCCAGAGCAGGCTTGCTGGTATACTTGCAGGTCTGCAGAATGTAATCAGAAGCAGAGAGCACGCTCACCATGTTCAGTGAGAATTTTGCCATTGCAGTGCAGTTCATGCCTTGAGTAATGACTCACAGTTCCAAAGCAAGTCTGAAGCAAAGCAGAGACTTAAACACAGACCTCATGAGCCTGTATGGAGTGGTCACCCTTCTTCTCACAAGCCTCGCTCTTTGTTCATTCTTACCAATTCTGTCAGAAGAACTTTTACTTAATCAGAGAGCATGTGATTTCAGTAACCGGTCCTTAATGATCAGCTAAAAAGCAACTTAAGGACTTTCATTTGATAATCACCTACTCATTAGCTAATTTGAGAATGGCACAAAGATAGAAAGCATCATCACTGAAGAGAAGGATAGGAATGATGGCAAGTGTTGGTTGTCCTTCAGAAATGGAGTTTTACAAATTTAATTAAAAGTAATAAGACAAAAATGCAAGGACATACACTCAAGGAGTAATATAAAGAATTCCTGCTGTAAATTAGGATCTCATCAGTTGCAAATGACTGAGGAAGAGAAAGTGCTGGGTATATCAAGTCAACCACAGAATCATGAGGCACCACTATGAAGCAGTTGTGAAAAAAAACAGTCCAATCTTAGGATGTGTCAGGTGAGGTATTACCAGTAGAGATAGGAAAAAATTAATGGTACTTTAATAGGAAAATGTGAAAATCTGTCTTAAGAAAAAAGACAAAAAATGTGTCCTCTTTTGTCTAGATGAGTGATTCTCAACTGGGGAGCCACAGTTCCAGCACCTCTGTTCCTACTACCACAACAGCAAGGTGAAACTGCCCTGCATGGCTCTGTTTCCAAGAGGCATGTGCAAAGCCAGACTAGGAAGCAGCTTCAGCTTCTGCCTGCATTAGATTTATCTGAGTGCTCCCTCCTGCCACAGCCACTTCCTGGTCTTGCTCTTTATATGCCTCTTAGAAACAGTCGTATAGGTCAGTTCCACTTGGCAGTAGTGGTATGGCAACCTGGAGAGAGATCTGGTTTATCTCCAGGCTGCTACACCACTGCTGCCTCTGTCATACGGAATTGCCCTCTGTGGCCACGGGTAGTTCTAACATTTTGAAAAGGGGAGTGCATTATTACAAAACACATATTTTTCTCCAGTTAAAAATAAACTAGAAGCTTTACTAACATGTCACAGGCCTAGAGCTGTATTGTTCCATTTAATATTGAAGCAGAAACAAATATAACGCCCTTGGAATGAGTTCAAAACAATCTGCAGGGCTGTGAAATAGGAGCTTCATTACCAGGAGCAGCTAACAGACAGCAGAACTGCAGAACAATGGATAGCTTGGGTGATGGAACATCAAGACCATGGAAAAGAAGAGAGGGTCATTCACACTTGTGCAATTAAGAGTTTAAGAAGGGATCAGATAGATTATAAGGAGCCATGAAGTCAGTTGACTCCCTCAGCCCTGCCTGACTAGAAATGCCAGGCAGCTGGTTTCAAACTTTGGGTGAACCAGCAATCAAAGTGGGGTGCAAGTGTACCAGTATATCCCCCCTGGATCTGTCTCTGTGCGTGCACCTGTGTTTGCAGGATACACATGCAGAGCCAAACTGGGAAGTAGAGGGTGTGCTCATGACTGCATTAGGTTTATGTGATAAAGCCGATAAACTGAGACAATATAACAACACTTCTCAGATGGCGTGTCACTAAATTCAGGAAAGTTATGGAAGGGAGACTTTAGTCCAAAGTGGCAGAGAACCACTGACCTAAGAAAAGAAGGGTGGAGAGGTACATTATTGCCATACAAGAACAATAAAGCTAAAAGGTACCATTGGCACAAGAACAAATGGAGAAAAGCAGACCATGAGTAAATGTAGGCTTGAAATTTGAGTAAGATTTGTAACCTCCAGAGACCAGCAGCCTCCCCATAGGAGTTGTGGGGAAAAATAACCAAGTATAAGATTAAATACAATAAAGTTATGAATGGGATCATATGATGGCATTGCCTGCAATAGCAGGAGAGTGGATTTGATGGCTTGGAGCACAGGTGGAAACCTGCAGCACTCATGTTATAAGTGGCACAGGCAGCCTCTGTGGATAGCACACAGAAGGTCAAAGAACAGCAGCAAACAATGCAGGGAGCAGAAGGCAGAGCAACAGATCAGGCAGGGAGCACAGGGTAGGGAGCAGACAGGGAACCAGAAAATTGGACAAGGGAAGAGGTTCAAAGTAACAGTTTGAAAAGGTGTGGGGCTTAGCTTGTGGCAAACCTGTCAAAAAAATTGGACCCCACTGGCCTACAGAATCCCTTCCAACCCTATAGTCATATGTTCTACAGGGCACCCTGCTGAAGGGGCAATGTGCAATGGCAACCCCATGACAGTAACCCAAGGAAGACTTTAAAGTTTTGCAGAATTGATAGCTAGACATTGGACTTTATTTAAGGTCTGTCAGTGGGTCAGAGAAAGACTGGTACAGATTCTGATGGAAAAGTATAGACAGGGATTCTCTGTTTATTTGTTCTGTAGCTGTTTAAGACAGTCAACAGGGAAGTTTGTTATCTCTCCAAAATAGCCTGTCATGTAGTTGCTTCCTCCCTTTTTCTGACAGAGCTCACATCTGTTGATTTTCAGGGTGCACTGCAAGACCTATTTATTTATTGAGCTCTTTGGCTGTAGAAGGGCCTGAGTTATGCTATGAGTGGGAGCACAATTCTCACTTGGAATGTGTAGACGTAAAATTTTTGTTGAATATTTATCCCAAGGATTTT
Organism: Crocodylus porosus; assembly: GCF_001723895.1. Lineage (NCBI taxonomy): Eukaryota > Metazoa > Chordata > Crocodylia > Crocodylidae > Crocodylus > Crocodylus porosus. Next base: position 28,576,859 of record NW_017728916.1, read on the forward strand.
TGAAAATGGTAAATTTGCCATCAAGAACTATTGCAAAGCTGAGTTCTAGCCCAGATGTACATTGCTATGCCTTTGGAGAGCATAGTGTGTAGTTTCCTGGCTGTTCACCTAATTGGTCTTGATCAAAATTCTCCTTTGGTTGCTAGAGCATGGGATCTTCCTCCACAGCTACAGCAATCCTACACTCCATATACATTCAGGGAGAAAGGATGTTCAGAGCCCTCCTCCAAGCAGAAGAGTATAATGAGTCAGAGAGAGCCACAAAAAGCAATCTGCATATGATGCCAATGATTCCCTAATACCAGTGAACCCTGAACCAAAAATAAACTGGGAATTAACACTGGGAAGTGAGTTGGAGGAACACTAACTTATTAAAATTCAGACCTATATAAAAAAGGCTTATTCATGCTGATATGTTTGACCATACTTATTGACATCTTTGTGTCTATCTGCATGAGTAAATGCTTGCTAAGAGGAGTAAGCAAGGGCACTAAGGTGGAGCTATTAACCTTCCTTCCCTTAATTTATTTTAACATGCTCACTATTAATCAGTTCAGATGAATCATTTCAGATTGTGAGTTTGTTCATCAGCTCTTCTCTGGCTTTGGAGTTCATATCATGTGACTGATCATTTACATTGAATGCCATTGTTTTGGCCCCAAACTGGATGACTTTTTTAAACAAGAGAAACATAAAAATGCTTCTGGTAAGAAATATCACATAAATGTCCATTTACAATTAAATTTAAGAGAAAGTCTGGTTTTGTAAACATTTGCTGCACTGCACAAGTGCTGTTCGAATGGACACCCACCCTATGTATCATTACCCAGAAGCCCAGCCAGCTGAATGCCAAGTTTTCCACTGTATGGTCTTGACAAATCTTCTGTTCTTCATTATTCTGCCAGCTCCAGTATATGATGAATGGTCATTCTAAATGCTGGGAAGCTCTGAGGCAGTGGAATTGCTTCAAATAAGCCCTCAAAGTTTGGCTCTTTCCTTTGAATTTTTTCATTTCTTAGAATCATAGAATCACTGAACCATAGAAAATTAGGGTTGGAAAGAACCTCAGGAAATCATCTAGTCCTATTCCCTAGTCAAAGCTGAAAGCTTAAAGGACAATCCCCAACTCAATCATGACAGCCAACGTGTTATCTACCTGGGTCTTAAAAACCTCCAAGGATAGAGGTTCCACAACCTCTCTGGGTAATCTGTTCCAGTACTTCACTACCCTTCTAGTGATAAAGTTCTTCCTAATATCTAACCTAAACCTCCCTTGCTGCAACTAGAGACCATTGCTCCTTGTTCTGTCATCTGCCACCACTGAGAACAGTCTGCCTCCATCTTCTTTGGAACCATCCTGCAGGTAGTTGAAGGCTGCTATTAAATCCCCTCAGTCTTCTATTTTCCAGACTAAATAAGCCCAGTTTCCTTAGCCTCGTCTCATAAGTCATATTCTCCAGCCCTCTAACTATTTTGTTGCCCTCCGCTGGACTCTCTCCAGTTTGTCCACATTCTTTCTGCAGTTGGGGGGACAGCCCAAAACTGGACACAGCACTCCAGATCTGGCCTTACCAGTGCAGATTAGAGAGGAATAATCACTTCCCTTGATCTACTGGCAACACTCTTACTTATGCAACCCAGTATATGCTGTTAGCTTTCTTCACAAGGGCACACTATTGTTTCCTATTCAGATTATTGTTCACTGTAGCCCCCAGGTCCTTTTCTGCAGAGCTGCTGCTTAACCAATCAGTTCTCAGCCTGTACTAGTGCATGGGATTGTTTTGTCCTAAGTTCAGGACTTTGCTCTTGTCTTTATTGAACTTCATGAGATTTCTTTTGGTCCAATCCTCCAATTTGTCGAGGTCTCTCTGAATCCTATCCCTACACTTCACTGTATCTACTACTGCCCCCAGTTTGGTGTCATCCACAAACTTGCTGAAGGTGCACTCCATCCCATCTTCCAGATTGTTGATTAAGATATTGAACAAAACTAACCTCAGGACCAACCTCTGAGGCACTCCACTTCATACTGACTGCTAACTAGTCATCAAGCCATTGATTACTACCCTTGGAGCCTGATAATCCAGTAAATTTTCTATCCACCTTACAGTCCATTCATTTAATCCTTACTCCCTTAGCTTGTTTACAAAAATGTTATGGGAGACCATATCAAAAGCCTTGCTAAATGCAAGGTATATTACATCTAGTCCTCTCCCTGCATCCACAGAGTCAGTCATCACATCTTCATGCCTTCAAAATAGCTCCTTGCCACAGATTCCCAGTGGAGAACTTGTTTGGGATTCCCAAACTTATATCACTTCTTGGATTACCCCACAAAGTCAGCCCAGGTGTAGCTATTAGAGTCGATAAGCCACTGGCTCCTTGGATTCCAAGACCTGGCCCTTTGATTACTGACCTCCCCTGGTTATCTGTGACATCCTCAGAGAGCTACCCATTCTGGCTTAGTTCCTAGAGAGGGATTTTTCCTCTTCAAGAGGCTGTAGTGTACCCAAAGACATGTGCAGCAAACCAGGAAGGTGTTCTTAAAAAAAAGGCATATTAGTCTATGGCAGGGGTTAGCACCTTATAGCTGGGAGAGTCATTATAACTGGTCCAAGGAGATGGAGAACTTCTGTGGCATTTTGGCAGTGAGAGGCAGGGAGAAGCAGCAGCAGGAACATGCATTGGCAGCGGCCGCCCAGGGGGAGAGAAGAGGGAGCAGGTAGCTCCAGCTCTGGTGGCAGTGGTGGTAAAGCATGACTTAGAAACAGTTTGCGCTCAGAGCCAAAGCTATTAAAGTGGTCCTTACTGAAACATATTACCAACATCTGAACTATGGCAGTACAGAGTACCGGGCAGAGTCCTTGGGCCCCAAAGCTCAGGTTCTTACAGGATATTTGTTGGGTAAATGGCCAAGTCTGTTCTTTCTTCAGAGAAAGGTAGTCACTTTAGCCTGAAATCAGGCAGAAGGCAGGGTAGAGTTACACCATATAAACTAACTAAATCAAAGATGCATACAGTTTCATAAACAGCAGCTTATTTCATATCACATATGATTAATTAAGCTGTTGCTTATAAAAGCTTATGCATCTGAAGGTTGGTCTATGAAGCTGGATCTCTACCCTGCTTTCTCTCTCCAGCCCCTCAGGCTTGTCTTGTTCTGCCTTTTTCCCCTCCTTTCCTTCCCACCTGCTCTTTTTAAATGTCCTTTTAAGATCTTCTCTTTTCACTGAAGCTTTGATGTCCTTCTTTGGCACCAGAAACAACAGGAAGTCTCTTCAGGTACAGGGGCTGGAGTCCACTTGGGTGTCAACATAGGCAAATGGATTCATTGTTGCTTATTGGGCAATTCTCCCCTAGTAGAGCAGCAAGGCAAATCTTCAAAGGACTGCTTCAAAATATCATTAGCCAATTCTTTTCTTGTATGAAGTCAGAGCTGTTCTTACCTAAAGAAAGGTAGTTTGCTTGGTTATTCTGAAGCCAGACAGAAGACAGGGCTTGATGGCATCTTGAAGACTAGAGGGCTCAGAGAGGCATAGGCTTTCACAGGTAACAGCCTTCTTTGTCAGATGCTATACAAAGTAGGCTGTCACCCATATAAGTTTATACTTCTCTAAACCAGTTAGTCTTTAAGGTGCCACTTGGCCTTGCCTTCTGTATCTAATTTAATCAGAAAAAGAGAGGCATGCTACATTATTGTAACATAAATATGTTTAACCCAGAAATGTTACAAGTGGGTCTGTCACACTGCTCCAGGTCCATCTTGATAAGAATACCAGGTTCCAGTCTGACAGCTCGTAAAACAAAGCTGCTAACATTGCTCTGAAAAAGCCAGAATTCATTGGCTCTAAAGGCTTTGCTTCCTCTGCCTATGTTTTGTCCTGCGTTCTGTCTCCTCCCCCTGCTTCCTCTGGTCAGCCAAGCACAACACTTCTAGCCAGAACTCCTGTCTGGCCATGTGAGAAGACAGCAATAACCCTGGCCTACGATCCTGTGTAACATGCAGTCTCTTGAGTTCATGCTCTCCTGGAACGCTTTCCCCACAGCAGCATTCCCTGCTCCTCTTCCAAGCCACAATTCAGCTAGGCAGTGGTGAGCATCTCTGCTATATCATGAACTAGAGAAGGCATGCAAGAAGCAAGGACTGATCATAAGAGCCCAGTGGCAGGGAGAGTGAGGCAGCTGCCCTGGGTACAAATGTGGAGGGGTGGGGAGGGGAGGGGGGAAAACAACAGTTGCTGCTGCCGTGGCATCATCATGCCACCAGCAGTGACAACAAGAAGTTGCCACTGCCCCAGGTGCCTGACCATATCATGAAGTGAATAAACTCCATAGCAGGCTTGAACCTGTATTTACAAGTACTAGCCTGTTTCAGAGTTTTTTCATGTGCAGCAGTGCACATGTAGATGCTGCCCAGTTGACTGGGGCATGAGGGTGCTTCAGTGCAGGGGCTGCCAGTGAAGCACCCTTGTGCCCCAGCCAGCCCCTCCATGGCACACTGAACTCAGTAGGAACAGCCATGGGCTGCTGCCAGCTGGGGCTGCTCTGACTGGGTTCCATGTGCTGCACACGAATAAACTCCAGAGCAATGTACTCAGGAGTTTTTTGCTCCAAGGTGTGTGTTCAGATGGCATGCCAAGGGGCAAAAAACTCCAGAACAATAAGCTCCAGAGTTTATTCATGCACATTAATTGCATGTGTAGATGCACCCAGTTTGTTGGCTTCTGTAAATCTGATGTGTAGCTGTCTAATTCTCTCCCTGTCCATTTATGTCAAAGATGAAGAGTCTATTAGGTCATGGCTGTCCAACTGACACGTTGATCACATCCAGCCCATAAAGGGTTAATGTGACCTGTAGACTCCCCCCCAGCTTCCCCTCCCCCCCATTGTTCTTGCTGCTGTAGTGGCAGCTGGGATCTCCAGGGCAAGGAGCCTGGCAAGCTTACAGCAGAGGGGGACTTGTGCTGCCTATATGGCAATGCTGGGGGCAGGGCAGTGGGCTTAGGTAGAAAGGTCATATGGAAGTGGTGGAAGAGGATGGATGAGGGAGTGGGCTCATGCTGCCCATGGGGCAGGGGGTTTATATGCAGTGGCAGTGGGGTGGGGCTAGATGATTGCCAACAAGGTGGTGCCAGTGGTGTCTTGTGTGGCAGGGGGCACTCACACTGCTTATATTGCAGGAAACTGCACACGGTGGGGCTCCTAGGAGACTGTGTGACATGTGGTCCCTGTGGCATGTGGCTCATGTGGCATGCAGCTCAGGGCCCATGACTGGTGCAGTTTACAGCCCTCTAACACTCTGAAATTGGACAATATATGGTCCCACTAGGGAGAATGCCTTACTGGACTTGGTGTTGGCTACAGGGGAGGACCTGGTAGGGGAGCTGCAGATTTGTGGTCACCTGGGGGACAGCGACCATCAATCAGTCAAATTTACCATACAGCATAGGGTGGTTAAGATAACTAGTAAGGTGGAAGTGCTTGACTTTAGGAAGGCTAACTTCAGTGTGCTTAGGAGTCTAGTCAATGACACACTGCAGGATAAGGGTATTGGCGAGATGGGAGTCCAGGAAGGGTGGTCGTTTCTAAAGGAAGCAATCCTTTAGGTGCAGAGGGAGACTATCCCAGTATGACAGAAAAGGGGGAAAGGAGCCAAAAAAACTCCCTTGGCTAAACAGGAAAATGCAGGGGAGCCTAAGGGCAAAAAAGAAGGCATATAGGCAGTAGAAGCAGGAGGAACCTACCAAGGAGGAGTATACCTACTTGGCTCACGCTTGCAGGAAGGCAGTTAGGAAAGCTGAAACAACTACAGAGCTCAGGCTGGCAATACAAATTAAAGACAGTAAGAAGTCTCTTTTTAGGTATGTAGGGAGTAAAAGGAAGGTGCAGGGCAGCATAGGACCCCTACTGAACAAAAAGGAGCCATTAGTGACAGACAGGGGATGAGGCTGATCTATTCAATTAATTTTTTGCCTCGGTGTTCCTGAATAGGGGTCAAGATAAGTCTCCTAATGGGTTTTGAGATGGGCATCAGAGGGACACCTGCCTATCAACTGTCGACACTGACTTGGTGCAGAGTCACTTGGATGGACTGGCTGTGTTCAAGTCAGCAGGCTGGGATGAGCTGCATCCGAGGGTACTGAAGGAATTGGCCAGTGTCATAGCAGAGCCACTGGCACAGCTGTTTGAGCGATCATGGTGCTTGGGTCAAATCCCGGAGGACTGGAAAAGAACCAGTGTGGTCCCAATTTTCAAGAAGGGGAGGAAGGAGGATCTGAGTAATTATAGACCAGTCAGTCTCACCTCCATCCTTGGAAAGGTCTTTGAAAAGATTATGAAGGATCATATTTGTGGGAGTTCAGTGGGAAAAATAATGCAGCAGAGAAGCCAGCGTGGATTCATAGCAGGTAGATCATGCCTGACCAATCTGGTTTCGTTTTATGACAGGGTCACACATTGCTTAGACACAGGAGTAGGGGTGGATGTCGTTTTCTTGGATTTTAGCAAGGCCTTCAATACAGTATCTCATCCCATTCTCATAAATACATTAAGAGGCTGTGACATAGTTGTTTACACAGTCCAGTGGGTGGCAAATTGGCTTTGCAGTCTCACCCAGAGAGTGGTAGTAGAAGGGTCAATATTGACGTGGAGGGATGTGGGTTGTGGGGTCCCGCAGCGTTCGGTCCTTGGACCAGTACTTCTCAATATCTTCATCAGTGACTTGGTTGTGGATGTGAAGTGTATTCTGTCCAAGTTTGCAGATGATACTAAATTGTGGGGTGAAGTGCACACTCCGGAGGGTAGGGAATGATTGCAGGCAGACCTGGACAGGTTAAAAAAGTGGGCATTCCCCATTGGAATGAAGTACAACAAGGAGAAGTGCAGACTGCTGCACCTAGGGCACAAAAGTATCCAGCTCACCTACTGCTGAGAAGTGACTCTCTCAGTTGCACAGAAGCGGAACGGGATCTCAGAATCATAATGGACTCCAAGATGAACATAAGCCATCAGCATGATGAAATCATCAGCAAAGCTAACCACACTTTATCATGCATCAGCAGATGCATGACAAATAGAACCAAGGAGGTGATACTTCCCCTCTATTCAGCATTGGTCAAACCGCAGTTGGCATACTGCATCCAGTTTTGGGCGCCGTAATTCAGAAGGATTTGATAGATTCAAGAGGGTCCAGAGGAGGGCCACTCACATGGTTAGGGGCTTACAGGACAAGCCTATGAGGAGAGACTGAGGGACCTGGACCTCTTCAGCCTCTGCAAGAGAAGGCTGAGAAGTGTCCTTCTGTCTGCCTACAAATTCATTAGGGGGATGCAGCAAGGGATCAGAGACGCTCTGTTCACCAGGGCATCTCTTGGAGTAACAAGGAACAATGGTCACAAACCGACAAAGAGCAGATTTAAGCTAGATATCAGGAAAAATTTCCTCATGGTAAGGTTGGCCAAAATCTGAAATGGGCTTCCAAGGGAGGTAGCACTCTCCCCTACCTTGGGGGTCTTTAAGAGAAGAATGGATAGGCATCTGGCTGGGGTCATCTAAACCCAGCACTCTTTCCTGCCTAGGCAGGGGGTAGGTTCCAATGATCTGTTGAGGTCCCTTATGACCCTAGCATCTATGAATCCAAAAATCTATGAATTCTGCACTTTTGGCCTGAAGAATGCTCTCACTCTTCACTTAAGAGCTCCTTCTCACAATAGCTATATTTTTGTTTGGTGGAAAGAACTTGCATGGTAGCAGATGTGTCTTTGTAAAGGAGGGTAAAGAGGAATTGGAAAGAGTTTCAGGCTCAGCAGGTAGGATGGAAAAAATATACATTAAAAAATATGCCCAGGAAAGGGGATGGATAAAGGAAAGACAATAGAATGGCTGTGCCTAGAACTTGGCTACCTTAAAGAGTACAGTAGCTAGTTCCAGGTGCCAACAAAAGCATACCAAACCAAACCAGGTATGTTTAAGTCAGATGATGACAGCTGAGTTTTTGCAAGAACAAAGCCCCCCAATCTCCCTCTATATCTGTCCATGGGGAAGGCAGTGATGGAGATGAGAACAGAGATGTGGCAGGCTCACTGCTTTTGCCTGGCAAGCCTGAGCTGGAGAAGGACACTTCGGATTGGTGGAACATTTCCACCAATCAGGTAACAGCTGGGAGGAGCTTGCCCTGCCCCTGCTTGGAGGTTGGGGGAATGTGAGGAGCCCCTGGACCTGATGGAAGACTGCGCTTTGCCAGTCCAGCAGACTTCGGGGGTGTCGCGATGAACCCGGTGGAGCTGGCAAGCCAAGCTCGGGGTCGCGGTCACGGTGGGTCGGCCGGGTGGTGGCTATTGGCACGGACAGGTGGGATTAGCAGCTGCGGAGTCTGAGAGGCGGAACCGGAGAGGGTTGAAATGCAAAGATTAATTTTGACTTATGCTTTTTGGCGTAGGCAGAGAAGTCTTCAGTTACAGTTGCAAACGTACGAACAACAACACAACCAAGAGGTCTGTTGGCCCACGAGGTTCAGTCCGAAGACCTAGTCCCAGGGCTGGTCAACAGCTCATTAATGGGTAATACAATGATAAAACAAACTGTAACGCGCAGATGATGAATCGCGTGACACCAGTCCAAGGTGGTGGACAATCGGGTGGTCGAAGAGAAAGCCGAGGTCGGAAGCCAGGAGATGATGCAGCTGAGACGTCAGGTCAGAAGGGTAAGCTGAGTCGTAGTCAGTGGAGGAGGCCGAGGTCAGTAATCCGGAACCGGGTTATAACAGAGTCCAAAGTGTGATCAGAAATCGTAGCCGTTAGTCAGTACCGAGAGTAATCAGAAGCCAGGCGAGCGTAATATATCGAGTGATACAAAAGAACCAACGACAAGAGCGAAGGAGGAGATCTGTAGGCCCTAAAGCCTGACTGAGAGACAGTCCCTGCAACAGCAGCCTCTGCTCTCAGCTAGCGCGATCTCCCCCCGCGGGAGGGGTTCACTGAACTTTTATATGAATTTGGTAGCCAATCAGAACCCTCTCCGCAGAGAAATTTCTAGTCAGATTACCTCATGTCAGGTTCTGACTGAGCATGCTCTCAGCCAGAAGCTGACACAGTCTGAGCATGGGTCTGTGGGGAAAGTAGGTCGACAACGATTGACAGGTCTGCAGGTCACCCAGGGGGCACGGGCTGGGTGAGCCCTGGAACTTTCCACTCGCCGAATCAAACCGGCATGTCAGTCCAGCTCTTCTGTGCCGGCAGCAGATACTCAAAATTTTCTCTGACAGGGGGCAGGGCCTCCAGTGTAAATAAAAGCCCAGCATGCTGGGCAGATGCAGCAAGGGACAGTGAGGAAAGAGGAGCTCCAGAGAAGACCATCATCTGGACCCCACCTGAGCCTCGAGGGTATGTGGATCAGCTCACAGAGAGCCAGCCCTGGCAACAGCTTGAGGCTGCTTAGGCCCCACACAGTGCACAGGTTGGCGCATGGAGAGCTGGCCCCAGGAGCAGCTCAAGGCTGCTTGGGCCCCACGTGTTATGCAGGCTGGTGCATGGAGAGTCAGCCCTGGGAGCAGCTCGAGGCTCCTCAAGTTAGCCTTGGCTCTAGGCCAGATAACCAGAGCCCCCCAGTGTGTCTCAGCATTAAACTAAAAGAGCCCCAGTGCCCAGGAAAGGGAAAGACCCCTGGTGTGCGGCTGCGGAACTGAAGCCAGTGAGGGCTCAGCTCCCATAGGAGCTCCCTGGGTGCCCCAAGTGGGGCACCGGGCCCAGAGGGAAGAACCCTCAACTCAAGGCCAATGGCTCCAGGAGGCCTGAGACGGTGTGGAGACCCAGAGGCCAGGTTGACAGGCCCCAGAGAAAGGACCTTGAGCTACCGGGAACCCAGGTCCCACAGAGGAGGTGCCCCCAGGCAAGGGACCCTAGTGGGAGTGGGCCTAGTAGAAGACCCAATCCCATTTGAGGGACCAAGTGGTTGGAGCCCAGATAGGGTGGGTCTAATATCTGGTATAGTTATTTTCCCTATTCGGTATCTATTGTTATTGTTGGTGTTATAAATAGCTAGATGTATTAATTCTGTATAATGGGCTCTGTAAAGATGTCTTTATTAGCTAACCCACTTGTGGTATAAACTTGCTGGATTATATATATGTTGGTAACTCAATAAATTGTATATAGTTAACAACTTTGGGCTTGGGCTAACTCTATAGAGAAAAGAGGGATCCACTCGAAGTTCTGGCGTCCCTCTCACGCACCCCCTCTCCTGCCTACCTGCCCCATCTGATTGAGAATAGGGCCCACCCTTGGGTGTATCTGGGTTACAGATATAAGAAGGGAAGAGTGGCAAAGAAAAGGAGGGGAAATTTCATGAAGTGGGGGGAGAGGATGATAATAGCAGAGAAGCACCCTCAGCTTCCAGTGTCTGATAATAAAAATAGTAGATAGTGATTTCAGTGGCTTCCAGTTCACTATGCCCTGTGTTGTGGGTAATTAATGGTGGCTGCCCTGTAGTGAAATTGTCCAGTAATCCTACTTTTTCTTGTTCAGAATTGCCTGTTATCCAAAGGTATCACTTTTCCCAACGGAGCTGATATCTTCATGCATTTTCAGAGACATTAGCAAAAGTGCTTGGGGGCAAATTTATCTCTTTCCCTTCATCCAACAGTTTTCTACAGCGAAAAAATGTTAATTTGTCTCTGGAAAGCATTGCAATGCATGCACTTCCTCAGTGAGATACTAGCAATATGCAAAATGAAAATACATTTTTACTTATGAAAATTTCCTGTGTTTGCTTAAACCAAAAAACAATGCAAAACAAGAATGTGACTGCTAGGTTTATTGGCAATGCCCATTCCTTTTGCTTGGTCCTGCATACCATTGAAAAGAAGAACATGTTTATTTGTAAGTTTTTAAGCATCCAGTTAAAAGATTCTCTTGTTTTTCCTGGCCCTTTCCCCATGAATTCATTTGTCACATACTTCAGATAGTTTATTACAGCTTTGTCAATTACTTGCACCTTTAAGCACACAGAATAAAAACAGAGCTAGTAATAAGTGAAACTATTCCTTCCAAAACAGAAACTCATTCTTGTCAAGATTCCCATCTATAAATATCTCAGGAAAGGAAAAGAAAGTTTAACTTGGCATGAAAATGTGGGTGCCATGAGGAATGCCAGTTTTAAATGTTACCAGAATGACCCCTGCTGTGGATGCATAACATCCCAGTGAGAGGATTAGCCTCTTTTATACCAAACAGTCCAGCTTACCCTATACATTGAGCACCAGTGCCAAGGAAAAGGTTGATGGAAAGTTGAGAGATGATCCAAGCAATCTGATTGACTGAGGCATGAAGCCTGAATTCTGGAGAAATGTTGTGTGCAGATGAGAAAAACAATTATATTTACCACTTTTTATATGCTCGCAGGACCTTTTTCTGCCCACACCCCAAAGCACACTACAGAATTGAAACTCATTGGTGCCTATCTTCAAGAAAGGGAGGAAAGTGGATACAGCAAACTATAGGCCCATCAGCCTGACTTCTATCCTGGGGAAGGTCTTAGAAAAGTTTATTAAAGAGGCCATCCTTAATGGACTGGCTGATACCAACATCCTGAGGGATAGCCAGCATGGACAAGGGAGAAGAGATTGATGATTTCAGAAAAGCCTTTGATCTTGTATCGATGATCACCTCTTGGTGAAACTGGCCAGTTGTGGCCTTGGGTCCACCACAATCCACTGGCTGGGAAATTGGCTCCGTGGTTGGACCTAGAGGGTGGTGGTTGATAGAAGTCAATCGTCATGGTGCCCTGTGACCAGTGGGGTCCCCCAAGGCTCTGTCCTTGGACCCGTATTGTTCGACATCTTCATTAATGATGTGGACATTGGAG
>NW_017728916.1:28589262-28622353 GCF_001723895.1 Crocodylus porosus
GGTCATAAACTACTGTGAGACCGTTTCAGGCTGGACATAAGGAAGAATTTCTTTACTGTCCGAGCCCCCAAGGTCTGGAATAGCCTGCTATCGGAGGTGGTTCAAGCACCTACATTGAACACCTTCAAGAGTAGTTTGGATGCTTATCTTGCCGAGATCCTATGACTTCAGCTGACTTCCTTCTTCCCTTTTGGGGGGGTGGGACTGGACTCGATGATCTTCTGAGGTCCCTTCCAGCCCTAATGTCTATGAAATCTATGAAATCATTGTTCCAGTCCACAGACAGAGAAAAAAAAGAGGGCTAGAGCAGGGACTTACTGAAGGTCACAACAGTAAGTTAGTGAGAGATCTAATAATTGCCTGTTGGTTCCTGCCCCACAGCCCAATCCTCTGGGCCTAGCAACGGCTGCTGTTTGCATTATTGTTCGTGTTTATTACCACAGCACCCTATTACTCTCCTGGCACTGTACAGATTCATGACAGAGGTAGGTAGCTGTGTTAGTCCTAAGTTAGGGAGGAGGCAAGGGAGAGGTGCACCTTTTAGACTAATTGAATCAGAGATGCATACGCTTTCATAAGCAACAGCTAACTTCACATAGCATCTGATGAAGTAAGCCATTGCTTTAAAAAGTTTATACATCCCAGATTTAGTTAGTCTATAAGGTGTGCCTCTACCTTGCCTTCTACCTGTAGAGATCCATGAAAACGGACAGACTCTGCCCAGCATAGGTTTCTATTGAAGTATAGCCAGAGTGAGAAGGCTTAACTGAGGCAGATAAAGGAGAAGTGACTTGTCAAAGATCCCCAGTAGGTCAGTGGCATAGCTAGGAATAGAATGTAGGGCTTTGAATTTACCTCCCAGCACTCTCTCTGCCAACTATACTGACCCACCTGTTCACGACAACCCACTGCCATGGCCTATGTCCTTTTGGTATAGCACCTGTTGTTAAACTAATTGGCTCCCTGGTTCATGCACCTTTCCTCTTTACTTAGGCTGGTGTCTGGAATTCACCTGCTGATGTGGATTTAACTGTATACATAAAAATCCCTGTTTGCTAACATGTTATCAGGCCATGTTCACGTTTACTAGGAATTAATGACCTGCTGAGATCCTTCAGAGTTACTGTGGGATGTCATATACCTACAGTACTAGCTGGCGCTATAGTCTAGCATGTAAACCAAGGGTCTGAGAGTCTGTAAACCTGTATTCTAGTCCTGGGTCTGCCATTAACATGCACCAAAATCTCAGCCAAAATATTTAATTGTATCCTTTCATCCTGGGAGTGTTTGAGGGTTAATAAGTACAACTGTAAAATGTTGTATATAAAATGTTTCTCATAAACACCTTGCATCTTATGTATTGTTGTTGAATTAACACCAATTTAACATGATTTGCTAGTTCGGGGTGGGGGGTGTAAGCTGAGGACTAGTAAAGAGCTTCTGACATTTATCTGTATTTAGTCAGGCCAGGATCATATGAAAGTTTTGGGGAGATGGAGAGGGTAGGAGCTGAAAAAAGTGTTCAGCTAGGTTGAGGAACCTCTGGGCTTGATTCTAATCAATAGCTACTATAAAACAGAAGCATCTGTATACTAAATGGAGCATAGATATTATACCAATATGAATACTCTGTGAAATGAGAAGGGGATCTAGTGAAATGAGAAGGGGATCATAAAGCTGGGCTGCACAGACATTTCGGCAACATCTTCCCTATCTCCAAAGGTTTTTCATGCTTCCACATCACGGATGGACAAAATGCAGCCTGCGGGCTGAATGCAGCCCGCCAGGCCATTCTATCTGGCCCATGGGGCCCCTAAAAAATTTAGAAAATTAATATTTATCTGCCCCCAGCTGCCTGTCATGCAGCCCTCGATGGCTTGCCAAAACTCAGTAAGATGCCCTCTGCCTGAAATAATTTCCCGCCCCTGCTCCACACGTTTTACTTCCATTCTGGTTTCTGATCTGAGAAGGGAGTTGGGCGGTTTCTCACTTTCCCTGTATGTCACAATGAATACCAGGTGCATCCTAGTCAAAAGTCCAGGGAAAGATATCTTTTATTCCCATTCCTAAAAATAGCTTTTTTGGCACTAACTGCATTAAAACAGTTCTATTAATCTATTTGATAGCGAAGGTTGGGAGGCAGGTTGTTTGAGTGGAGATTCCTCTTGCTATTACAGTGTTCCCTGTCTTGGGATGAATACCTTTTCTACTACTTTTGGGGAAGTAGGGAATCATCCAGAAATTATTCTAATGCTACTATTACCACAAATGCTTAGAGTCAATAGAAATCACCTTAATAAGCAGCAGACTGATTCAAAATCCAAACTGTCCCTGTCCCAGTCTCCCTATCAAGCAGATTCACAGTGCCACTTCAACATCTGTGCTGCATTTCATGCTTGCCACCTTGGTTCTAGTGCTGACCTGGACTTTTCTGTTGCCTTTTGGCTGTTGTCCTGATCTTGTCTCAGGGTCAGCAGCCCTTCAGACCTGCACCACTTCGGTTAGACCCTCATCACTGATTTGGATTCACCTTGCTTTTGAGTCCTGTCAGTTGATTTTCATGTACAGTCTTGTCCAGATTACATGTTCCAACTGTTCTCAACCTGCTTTTCCCTAAAGCAGAAAATCTTGTCCCTGGTGTGGTATCATAGAATCATAGGGCATTTATACACGTGCTCTGGAAGTGTGTGGGGGAGGGCACTTTAATTAGTGGGGCTCCAAAAGCGGCTATAATTAAAGTGCCTTGAGTGTTACGTCTATCAGCAGCCACACTGAAAAATGGTGGTGGTGGGGCACGTTAATTAAACCTCGTTGAATGAGCTTTAGCTAAAGCACCCCTGCCAACATTTTTCAGTGCAGGGGCACTGATACACGTGATGCTGGAATCTGCTGGAGCATAGCACATCAGAATAGCCTCACTGCACGGGTATAGGTGCCCAGAGGTCATCTAGTCTAACCCCCTGCAGGTAGGATCATTCCTATCCACACTATCCCATAAAAACCATAATCTAAGATCTACATAAGACCACCATCAGCCATGACACGACACAGACCTAACACCCTAACCTGCCACACGTAAAGCAGGGGAACAAGGGAAGCCAATGTCCTGCTTCTATAAAGTATTGTCAATATATGCTCAAGAGGTCCTGGGTAGAGGACCATGCCCTCCACTACAGAGGAAGGAAAAAAAAACACAGTCCTTGTCTGGCCCAGAGCCCAGACAACTGGTTTCAGAAGGCCTCAAGACCTATCAGCTAGTGCTAAAGCAAGGCCTGTGCAACATGTTCCCCTACACATATTGAGGGGTGCAAAGTGAAGAGATAATTAAAGAACAAACTCAGCACACTAAAATTCAAGTACACAGTTACATAAACTGCCAAATACAGTTAGGTACGTGTATTGTGAGACATGCATTGGGATTAAATGCATAGAGACTCCCACCTCAAACAACACTGTGTCCAGGGCTTCCAAAATCCTTAAATACCCACACTGTGCCTGTCTTTCTGGGAACTGGGGAAGGGGTATCTTTTACTGTACTAATTGGGCACAACTGCCTGTGCAGCCTGTGGCGGGCCCGTAGGGAGTACTCCTACGCTGAGCCACCCATCTCACTGTGCCCCACCAAAAACCAAGCTTCAGATGCCTCCCCAGAGGGGCCAACTTCTGGCCAACCCCCTTCCTGGAGCACACCCACAAGCCTGGGGTTATTGCTGTGACCACCCAGGGTCTGGTCTTTGTCTGGGCTCTGTGCTCCCAGGCTACGCAGGCCTTGTAGACCTTGAGGGTGCTTGACTCACTGTGAAATCTTGGGGTGCTTCCTTTTACCTGAAACACAGAAATTAGGCTCCCTTAGTCAGCCAGACAAAGGAAGTATAAAGGTGTGCCCAATCACTCTCAAGCATGTACCATAAAGCTTGCTATAGTGAATAGCTTTATTGGGAAGAGAGGGTAGGCATGGGGAGGGGTAGCAGCAGAATAGCCCCGATCAAACAGAACCAGCCTGATAGCTGTTTGATCCGCTTCTAGATTATTGCAAATTACATTTCTAATCAAATTTCTGGTCATTTACTCATTTCCACATCCTGAGACAGAAAAGGAGCTGAAGACGTCCAAGTTTCTGTGTAAATGTCCCAATATATCTCCCCTACTTCCTCATGGAGGGGCTGTTTTATACCACTGTTGTGACCTCATCGCTAAGATCCCACCAGAAACAGACCCATTGGCAGTGTGCCCTTGTTGACAAGAAGGCTGAGAGCATACTGGGCTGTATTGGTAGATGCGTTGCCAGCAGGTTAAGGGAAGTGATTATTCCCCTCTGTTCAGCACTGGTGAGGTCACATCTGGAGTACTGTGTTCAGCTTTGGGCCCCCACTACAGAAAGGATGTGGACAAATTGGAGAGAGTCCACCAGAGGGCAACAAAAATGGTGAGGGGGCTGGGGCACATGACTTCTGAGGAGAGACTGTGGGAACTGGGTTTATTTAGTCTAGAGAAGAGAAGACTGAGAGGGGATTTAACAGCAGCCTTTAACCACCTGAAGGCTGGTTCCAAAGCGGATGGAGCTGAACTGTTCCCAGTGGTGGCAGGTGACAGAACAAGAAGCAGTGGTCTCAAATTGCAGCAAGGGAAGTTTAGGTTGGATATTAGGAAGAATTTTCTCACTAGGAGGGTAGTAAAACCCTGAAACCGGTTCCCCAGAGAGGTGGTGGAAGCGCCATCCTTGGCGGTTTTCAAGACCTGGCTAGACAGCTTTGGCTGGGATGATCTAGTTGGGGATGGTTCTGCTTTGAGCAGGGCGTTGGACTAGATGACCTCCTGAGGTCCCTTCCAACCCTCATTTTCTATGGTTTCTATGGCTGCTGACTGGTGCTTCCAAATGACATCACCCCCCCCACCCCCGGTGAGAGGACTAGTTGCATGACCTGCAGTGGCAGGAACTCTTAAACAAAGGAAGAGAGAGCTCCTGCCTCCCTGTGGGATTTACAACCCCCTTACCTAAGAGACCAGGTGAATCCAGCAGCCAGAGTTTGTAACCAGAGGGGGAGGGTGGGGACTGCTGCATTACAGCAGAGACAGAGTGGGGGATGATTTCTCCACACAGCCTTAATTGCTAGTCTGAATTGCCAGAGCCTGGTAGTCAACTGAATGCCCAAAAGAAGCTATTTTTTCTGCAAGGGTAAGGCTAGAAAGCCTGAGGGTAAGGCTGGAAAGCCAACTTGTTTGTTAAGAGAGGAGCACAGTATGGGGTAAAATGGCTAGTCTGGTAAATGCAAGAAGCCACGATAGACACAGGAACAGAAAGGAATCGCTGCCAGGGCAGCATTTAGAGTCTTTAATACACCCTGGCCAAGCATTCACTGTAAAACCATTCCTGCGCAGAGCACGTCCCTTAGTGAGTTCTCACTGTTGTGCTGGTGCTGCAAGACAGCAGCAGGGTGACTCAGCAGACAAGACTTCCAGGGACAAACTGCCAAGAGGACAGAACTTGCTCCCTCAAATGAGAGACTACAGCATCCAGTGAGTCAAGCATTGGATTCAGTCCAGAAATGGGGCCTCCATTTCTATTCTACTGATTCACCAAGAGGCATTGGGCAAGTCTTTTAGCTTCCCTGATTACCCAGCTGCTAAACAGGGAGAATACTCCTCACCTCCCCTGTACACAGCTTGAAACTCTTCAGATAATAGACAAGACATTCAACTGGGCAAAGACTTGCTGGTCTAGTCACTGTTTGGTCACATCCACTGTAGAGAAAGGCATTTTTGTGCCATTCCCCTTTGAGAAGGTGTTAACACAAATAAAGGGCTCACAAGGAAGTTTACATCATGATCACCATCCCTATACAGGCACCAACCACAGCAGAAAGGTCTGTATGCATTTAGTGGGACTAGTAGTGCTGCCCACCTATAACAGGAGGCTAGCCTTTGTTACTGAGAGTAGGACAGACAGCTGGATAGTGGCTACAGGACAGGGCAAAATGCAGTCTTCAGAGAAGGCTAGTAGACTGCAGTAAGGCCGGTGAAGGGAACAACAGGAAACCCTTGTACCTAGTACTAAGAGGCAGAACTGCAAGGGCAAACACAGGAAGCACAGTGGAAAGCCTGGGGATAGATAGTGAGTGGTATCTGGGCCATGTTACATGGGGACCAGGGGTCAGGTAACTGGATGGAGGAGTCAGGGGCTATATGAGCCTGCCTGCAGAGCCAGGCAGTCAGTCTGGCCCTGATCTCTGCAGAGAGGAGAGTTCCTAGGGGTCTGCTGCAGTGTTTTTGTGAGTAGCCCAGAGAGGAACAGAGGCTGTGGGCCTGGTGTCTGTATCAGGCAAGAAACTCTGGTAGAAGTGAGGCAGAAGTGGAGAGAAACCTCACATAGAAGCAAATCCTAGGTTAGAGACAGGCAATAGACAGAAGTGGGCATGGGAAACTCTGAGTCATAGCAGACAGTGAGGGGAGCCTAAGGGAGGATAAATGCCAGGCGTCAGTCGCAGTGAGACTGGAGGACCAAGTTATGGCAACAGGGGAGGTGTGGAGACCATGGCAGTGTCTGAGGGGCACTCTGAGTTTAGAGCCCCTCGGAGGGTGACGACTCAAGGTGGGTGGAAGCTGAGAGGAAGGCTGAGGCCAAGACAGTCTTGCATTGGTCCAGGACCCAATGTGCTGCATGGACCAGAGCAGAATGGTTATAGCCTGAAGGCAACAGCCTGGCATGGGTCAGGGCCCACTGGGCTGAAACAGGCAGAGGGCTGAAGCCAAGGTAGAGCATCACATGGGTCTGGGACCTGGTGGGCTGTGTGGGCCAAGCCTGAGAAATTGTGGGCTGGAGACAACAGCCTGGTATGCACCAGGGATCCAGGGGCTGAAACCAGCATGGAGTCAGAGGGTCTGGGGAATGACTGATTAACATCTGTGAGGCATGCATGGGGTTTGGAGGCCATGATTATTGATTGCCCTTAAGGCAATTAGTATCTGCAGGGCCATGATTTAGACCAGTTGGGCTCAGCGTCACAGAACCAGAGTTCAGGGGGCTCAGGGTGCCACAGAAAGACTGTGGGGTCAGAGCCCCATGGAGAGGGACAACCAGGGTTGTGTACAACTAAGGGCAGCACCAGAAGAATCACTCCAGGCCTGCGGGGGAAGGGGGGTGGCAGGAGGGCAGCCTTCCTCTGTACATAACTGTGTCAGTCAAGACACTGTGGAAACCATCCCCATGAGCAGGAATGTGCATTTCCCTGGGGATAATAATATATGTTGCTGCTACTTGTCCCTGGGAAACACCCATGCATGCGTGCTCTGGTACACAGCTTGTTGTCCCAGGTGGGGTGGGGGAGACTGGGGCCAGCACCTAGGCTGGCACCAGCAGCCTTATCTGGGGTCCTGGGGGCCTCCAGGGGCCACAGCTGCGGTGATCCAGCATGTGCCACCCCACGTTTTTAGGCAGATGTTTTTGACATTGAGATCTTTCAGTGTCAACACCCCCCTCTCCCCAGAGTTGCTAATTAGCAGCACAGGGAACACCTGCATGTGCAGCATGGGTGGCACTGCAGACGGGTCTGTGGCACTGCATACTGCACATGCATGCTTGTTTAGATGTGCCCCTAGGGGACATCCTGAGGAACTGGAGTGAGGCAGGATTAAGGTGGCCACCAGAGGGCATCAGACCCTCCATCATTGGCAGGTCCTGTCACACTGCCCCACTAGGAATGGAGAGGAAGTGGGGCCAGAATCTTATTGTCTTTCTTCCATGAGGAAATGATTGTTCTTTCCATTATAAAGAGCTTGGACTATCTGCAAATCCAGTAGCTCAGTGATTATGTTTTATAAATGTAATAGCTCCAGACTGTGTCTATCTTGCTTTCTTACCTTCTTTCTTCTGGGCAAAAGAGACTTGCTTATGCATACAAATATTCAGACATCAGATAGTGAAAAATGTTCTCTCAGGCCTATTAATTCAACGACCTTTCACATATTGCAAATATGCATCCTATGTGTTATTGTCAGGGATCTGGGTTTTCCATTTGCTGTGGAAAAACATGGGAAAATACAGACTTCCTCCTTTAAAGGAGAAAAACATGGGAAACTATGGGTCCCACACTTGCAGGCCAGCAGAGTTGCAGTCTGCAAGGGGCTGCTTCAGGCTGGGGGGAGCCGGGGAAGCGGGGAGCAGGGGGAGGCCGACTGGACACAAGGGGTGCCACATGCATGTGTGCACAACTACACATGCACATGGTCAGCAATACCGCCAGGCAGCATAGTAGAAAGCAACTCTCCTAGCTGCCTGAAGGTAAGCTTTTAGGTCAGGGGGAGGCAGGGATGGGCATAGGCAATGCAAGGGAGGGGGGGATAGATTGAAGTGGTGGCAGCAGCATGCACTGAGCCCCCATGATGAGGGAGGGAGTGAGGCAGGGTTGGCGGATGGGGCTGGGACACTGCCCAGCTGTGGAGGTGTGCAGGGCCCAGGGTAGGAATGTGTGGCTGCAGGGCTCAGCTAGAGAGCAGTATGGATCCATGAGTGGCTCATCTTGGGGGAAAACTGGGGGGTGTGAGGGCATGCTCCCTGCTGCTGTATGCACTCCCAGGAAGAGGTCAGACGCCATAGTTGACACATCAGAGGAGGATTGAGGGGGCCATGTGCCCCCCCAGATTTGTGCACTCACAGCAAGGCACAGGGATGCAGCCTGAATGGACTGGCATGGACAGGAGACACCTCTGTGGCCCAGCAGGCAGGACCCAGCATGGGAGGGTAGAGATGGGCAGTGGGACTGCAGCCGCCACCACCATCACCACCACCACCACCAGGACCCCTGCACTAGCCATGCCGCCATCAGTACAAGAAGTAACAGACTGTGTGTGTGGTGGGGTGCACTATACCTCACTTCCTCCCACAGTCAGCTGCTTATATGCTGGGCCATGGCTCTACCCCAGAGGGAGGGTGAGGTAGGGGGAAGCATGGCCAACCTGCAGGGAGTGGTGGCAGCCAAGCCGTGGCAGCAGGGTAGAGCTGTGGCTTGGCGTGTGAGCAGCTGGCAGTGGGAGGAAGTGTGGACAGTGCTTCCCACACCCCGGTCCATAACACCGTGTGCCGCTGGAGGCGCGGCTGCTGTGGGTGTCTCATCAATGGCAGCAGCAGCAACAAGTCTTGTTGTTCTGCTCTGCACTCCCACACTGGGTCCCTACCACTAGGCCTTGGAAGCAACTCCTACCCAGGCTGCAGCCCCATGGCCCACTGTGGGTGCACAAGTTTAGGGGGGCACATGCCCCCTTGCTGCACAGTAACACACATGTAGATGCCTTACTGCACAGTAACAGTGTGCGTGTGGACTGACTTGCAACTAACTTTAATCCCAAGTCAGTCCACACACAGTGGTAATATGCTTTATCACCTGCACATGTAGATGCTGGCTTATACCTGCTTACTGCCCAGTAATTTACTGTGCACTAAATTTAAACCAGTGTAAATGCACGTGTAGACATGCCCACTGCGGGGGGCAGGGGTCTGGGAGCATAGCAGGGCTGTTCAATGCCACAAAGCAGTGTGCAGGGTGGGGAACAACTGCAGCTGGATCCACATCCTGGTAAGCAACAGGGGCAGGAGGGAGCTCTGATTTTCTCTGATAAAAAACCAAAATCAAATGCCAAAATACATAGGTATTTAGAATTTCTTTTATTTTAATGACTAAGGTACTTGTAGGCTTCCAAATTGCTTTAAAATTTTAAATATATCAATAAAACATTGTGTTCAACTGATATCTGTATATATAGTGGTGTTTCATTTTCATCACAGAAAAACACAGATTTTAGATTTTTAACCAGAGAATTTTGGATTTTTAAACTGAAAACGAGGATCCGTGGGCATTATGCTTAAATGTGTCTCTTCTAGATGTTCTATGTCCTCTATATGGTGCAGTTAGGCCCAAACCTGAACTGGAAGTGAAGGAGTCACCCCACTCCTGAGATCAGGGGGATGATTGGAGTTCCCCATGATAGGGAAATGCATACAAACTGCTACAGTCATTTGGGGAGTTCACCATAATCTTTGGCCATGCTAGTGCACAGTAGTGCAGTCCTAAGACTTATCATCCTTTCGCCTCTCTGGCTCTTCAGTTCAGTTCAGGCTGTAAGCTGGTGCCCAGTCCTTTCCTATCTTCCTCCCACAATTGTGCAGCCAGCTTAGCACTAAACAGAATCTAGCTGTTCCTGTTCCATCATTAAATGTTCTTCATATCATTCAAGGTTAGACAAGTCCAAGGTTATTTTACTGTTTGAATTTTTTGTGCCATTTCAAGGCCCTTTGGACTTTTGTTTCCCCAAGAAAAACAACTAAGATGGAAGAGGTTTGCGGCTCTCTCAAGCAAGGTCTTCAACGTGCCTAGCTCATAAGAAAGTAAAATGCAAAGGGGAGGAAGTCCTCAAGTGGCAGTGACTAGGTTTGGGGCTGCACCATGAAGAATGCCTCCCCTGTTATCACAAAGGCACTCTTTCAGGGAAGAGCTGCAGCTTTGATGGCTACTGGAGCTGGTGATAGTGAGGTCTCAAGGTCAGAGCATTTCTGAATAAAGCCCACTATCTGAGTCCAAAATCCTTTCCCATTATTTTAAATGGTGCCAGAGATCCCATGTACTCTGGACAGGAACCACATTTGGCTAATCTCCATGTTAATGTTGACTGGCTCCTAAAAGCACAGCTGACACCTGTCAAAATGATAGCAAAAGTAGGTTCCCAAACAGGCATCTCCTTGAAATCCTCAGAGGCTCATTGCAAGCCTAAGCCAAGATCCCTTATCTCCCAGCTGCTCTGAAAGGAACATGAGGTGTGTGAAGGCAGCTTTATCACATCAAGTCACAAAAAGCTCTGTGTAAATAAGCTACTGGGTCAAGAAGGGTCCCAGACACATTTCTGGAGGCACAAACATGGGGCATTTTTTAAATAATTCAGCTCAGTGGTGAGCAGTTAAGTGTAAGGGAGCAGCAGTGGCCACCACACACATGCACCTGCCCCTCCCTCGCTCATGCCAGTTGACTCCATGCCTGCCCTGGCACTCCCCAAAGCCTTCATTCATGCACCTGTGCCCCAAGCCCCTCACTCTTATCCACCAGTGCACACAGGGACCTCCATCATACAACTCAGCACACCTCATACCCTCTCATACATATACCAATGCACAGCAGCCTCCTTGCACACATTCCTTAACATCCCAGATATTCCTGCCCATAAACTGGAGAATGCCAGACCTTTCTTGTACAAACCAGCGCACACCAAGCTCCCTCCCAACACACATGCCTGCTTCACCACACCAGTGCATACTAGGCTTCTCTCACCCATACTATCTAAACTTAGGCCCTCCCTCATATACACCAGTACACAGAAGGCTCTGCACACACACCAGTGCATGCTAAGCCTTCACTCATATAGTGCCCATTAGGCTCTCCCTCAAATGTACAATAGTGTATACCAAGTCCTTCCTCATAGGCAACAGAGTAGACCTTTTCACATGGCTGTTACATTATAATTCTAGGCTAGACTATTTCTCTCTCTTGTCTATGTTCCTTGGAGAAGTAGGGAGCAGAGCAAGAGGAGAAGATGACCCAACTCTTCCTCTCTCAGGACTGGGGGCAGTGAGCACCTCTGGTGCTTGGCTTGGGAAGTGCTCTCTCCTAGTGCCCTTCAAGGTACAAATCATCCCACTGGGGATGAGGAAGATCTGAGACCATTAATCTGCTTGTTCTCCTTCTTGCACTTGGCCACATCTTCTTGAGGCCTGGAATAGCACAAGGAAACATGGTTGTTTGAAATTCAGGAGCATACTGTGAACAATACAAGGTGGCTTTTTCACCAGGAAACCAGTCGCATGACAACATTAGGCAATGCTTTCACACAGAGACAGGTCCCATCAGCTCATGAGGAGGTGCTCATGTCAGGGAGCTAGTCCCATGAGATTGTGATGCACTAGTGTCACCAGTAAATCTGTCTCATGGGTTCCCCAGAACTGAACATTGAATGAAATCCAGAGTATTTCTCTATTCATGTGCCTCAGACATCACAGCTCTACCAGTCCTCTGTCAACGCTGCCTCAGGATCCCAGTATCTGCACTGGCTGGGGGCAATGGCCTGTGCCCAGGTGACCTTCTTCCATACTACCATATTTAACAAACAGAGAAAATTCCTCTACTTTCCCTAGACCACCTGTAAAACCTAACAAACCTGCCTCCCAAGATCTTTGACTCCTTCAGGCCTAAGATTTACAGTGTCAGCCCGACACAAGTATTTCTAGCACTTCACACCCTACAAGAGTAACTAGCAACCAGCCTCCACTTTGAAAAGGCAGGACTAGTAGAGGAGTGTGAGCTTTCCCTTTTACTTTTCCTCCAAACACTTGTATCTTTCTGTGCTAGGGAAACTTCTGACCAGAACAGCAGAGGTCAGGGAGGCACCCTGGGGGGCACACAGTCCTGCAAGGCCCTGATTATGTCATTCGAAGTCAGAAAGAAAACCAGGTTTTTTTTACATTTTTCCCAAATGTCATGTTCATTAGATTGTCTATTGCAGCAAATTTAGACTCTCAACAGAATTCCCACCAAAATTTATATCAGCTATTTTAAGGAAGGTTTTAAAAACTGAAGCAGCTTTACTAATTTTAAACCAAACTTTCCCAGGGGACACTTAACTAAACATACAATGTCTCCAAACCTTTGCTGTTCTGAAGAGTTCAAAAAACATTCCAAAAGGGATCATTAAAAAAAATGTTCCTGTGCTGGTCCCGCCTCTGCCCTGGGCTGGGCAGCTCCTTTAATACCACATTTGTTTTTCATTTATCTGTGAAACCTGCATTAAAAATAAAATCTTTGAGTAAATTAAATTAAACTAACCTGTGCCTTTTCTTTTACAGAATATTTAGGAGACATTAAAGGTGCAGAGCCTTTCCATTTTCATAACTAGTAAGGCTAGGTATAGTAGCTTGAGAGTTAGAGCTCCCTTTGAACTGAGTAGGGCTAGAAGCAGCATCTGACATTTTTTACTTTTAGACCATTGGCAATTTCTCCACTGCATGGTGCTGTGCATGACAGTGCTTCAGGAACCAGTCCAATGAACGTCCTGGATTTGTCCCTGATTTCCCGCAGCCAGTACAACTGCAGCTCATCTGCCACATCCAAGGAATAAAGGGACTCTCGTCCTTTCAGTAATCCAAAGCTTCTGAGAACCTCCCTCAATAAGTTTTATCTGAAAAAATATATATGCCTTCAGAAACTCTTTGATTAAAACAGAGTGGGGACAGAGGTCTTTAAATCACTCTGCTGTGTACGTTATTCAGTTTATTTGTACTGAATCTGAAATAAAATCACCAAATTGCTTTCAGTACCTCTGTCTTTAAAAATATCACATTACTCATTTGACTAAAAATACTTTATTTATTTTTAATTTCTGTTTTTAAAATGCCCCCTTCACAATTGCCTCTTTACACAGAAGCATAAAAAGAATTCACAAGGAAACCGCTGCTCATGATTAATCGCTGTTTTTCCTGTTCACAGAGCACTGTGAGCAAACTGGCTGTTTCCAACTGATCTCTTATTAGGAGTTAGTCGTTGAGATGCAGTGCATAGGGGCACACTTTTTTTCAAGTGTTCAGCATTCAAAATTCAAAATTACAACTACATGAATGATCATGTAAGTCATGTGGCATGTTTCTATTTCCTCATTGGATAAACATAGGCTTTATAAACAAGTTTCTAACATGAACATTTTGGAAAGCAAATATAAAATATTGTTTCTAAGGATGTTCTCCACCTGCTCTTGTGGCCCAATCCTGCTCCTGAGTAAACTCATGGAAACACTATTGGGCCCTTCAAACTACAGTACTTATTTCCAGGATGATTCTTGTCAGTTATTCATAGTCACCAGACTGTAATTCAGATATCAGGAAGTGCTGAAGCAAAATCCAGACAAATCTGTTCACAAGAAATGTTTGGCAATGTTTACACCAAAACAGTCTGAATCAAGGAGACAGACAGACATCTCCATCAGCAGCCAGCTCCGTCTGTGTGCAGGCTGGGTTGGGGACGTTGTGTGTGAAAACGGAAAGAAAACTGGGAAGAACTAGTAGGGAGAACACTGTGGCAAGACAAAAGACAGGCTGAGCAAAGAGAAAGTAGGGAACAAGGGCTGGTCCAAATAGGTTTCTGACCTGTTCCACAGTGCTCTTCAGCCTGTCCTTCAGCAAGCACTTTTGCACTGCCATGTTTTCTTGTCCTATTTTGCATCCACACTTTCTAGTAGGTACTTCTGCTCTCTTCTCTTTGCCTCCCTTAACCTCCTTACTCTTCTCCTTTTCCTTTTATTACCTTGGAGGTGTTGTCCCAGAGACATAACAGCACAGCTGAGCACTAAGCAGCTGCTACACAGAGAGGCAGTGGCAAATTCTGGTTACTGTCATGCTGCTGGTGTGATTGTGCAGCTGTGGTGGCAGCTGTTTTTTTCCACCCTATCCCGACCCCCGACCCCAGGTCAGTGGCTGGGGCAGCTCCCTAGTTAGGCCACTGTTGTTCCTTTCCTCTGCCATGAATAACATGCTGTTTTCCTCTGTCTTATTCAGCTAGTTTTTCTCTCCCTGTCATCTTGCCATGTTGTGTAATAACTAACTTTACTCTCTGTTGTTCAGGGTCTACCCCTCACAAAAGACCCAACAGTAGCAGCAGTAGCCAGGGCCTTAGAAAGGGTTTGTTCTAAAGACATTAAACAGAGGTAAACAGCAGCAGTAGGAGCTTGGAGAGGCATCATAAGCAAATGAAATAATTGAAGACTTGCCTGGGGGACACCCTTGTTTTGTAGAGGCACAAAAGTCAAGGACACATAGCTAAGCTAGACATTTCATATGTCTGTGAAACAGTAGTATGTTAAATGGCTATCCCAGCCCCTAAGCATAGAGAAGCAAAAATCTTTGCTTTCCCCACAGCCGTACCCCTGGGCAGCCATCTTCCACCAGAGAAGCAGAAGAGATCAGCTGCCTTGTTCACATGCTCAAACAAAAGGCCACGAGGCATGAGTTACATGGCTCCCATAGTCCCTTTTTCCTCAACTCTCGTATGTCAGGTGAGTTTGTGAAAAACTCTTAATGCATGCTAAGTTCCCATTCTGGTTAACCATTTTCTGGCATCTTAATCTTTCTTCCAAGTTAGGAGAACTTGGAATGTCTTGGCTTATCTCCCACTTTAACAGTCCAGATTAGCCCCATCAGAAGAAATACCTAGCATGGTTTGAAGTGAGAGTCTTTTTTTACAGCTGCCGCATCCAAGAGCAACTTCCAGCTCTGCTGGTTTTAACAGTGTTACAGAAGCTTGGTCCATGTTACTGATGAAGTAGTCATTCACCTAACATAGATTTGTCATATGTGTAAGGCAAAAAGAAAGAGAGAGTGAAAAAGAGACAGAAAGAAGGACAGGGAGAGGGCATGTACTGTACACAAACAGCTATTGTGCTGAGGGCTCTTATGAAAAACTGGAGTCTTCAGAAAACCGATGGCATACACACTATAAACACCCCAATCTATGCAACAGATGTTGAACAGATTAATTCAGGAAAGTATAGCTCCCAGAAAGAGAGAGAGCAGAATTCTTTTTCACTTTATGCACTTAAATGGCAGTTTTCCAGCCTTGCAAATGGCATTTTTTTACACTTATGCCCAGTTTCAAATCTATTGACCATACTTTGTGGCCAAATAAAGTCTTCACATAGTTATTGAGCATTCATAATAGGTTATGCACTGCCTGGCTACAAGGCAACAGATGCACATATCTGAGCACAAGTCCTAAAAAACAGCAGGAGTAGGAGGGTCCTCCCATGTTTTGGCTCTAAATCTGAGTGGTTAGGGCTCTTTGCCAGACCTATGTTCTAGGCCCCTTCACCCAGCAGTCTGGACAATGCCCAGGGGTAGAGCATTGTGGTGAAAAATCAGATACAAGTTGAAAGCCCTTTTTGGGTGAGGGGCACCTAAAACTTAAGGTCTCTTGTTTTCCAGGTGAGTGCCCTAAACATTCAGCAACAGGGGCTAATGCACACAAGGGTTTCCGTCTCTGGTATCTAATACCCACAGCTCATGAGTTCTTGGTTGGTAGCACAGCTCCACAGCTGCCTGACCAGCTGGTTGCCTACTGAGCATGCTCACTACATGCACTCACACTTAAGTGTCCACATTTCATGGGTAACAGAAATGTAAAATGCCTGTATGTGGACAAAATGGCATTTAAACAGCTGTAAAACTCGCCAGGGAGCCCTCCTGGTGATTTAGAGAGGTCAGAGGTCAGAGAATGGGAGTGCTGTGCTGTTTAAAATAAAGATATATTAAGCCCTGGAGGTAAATGCATTTATTCCTAGGCTCCCATCCTGCTTTGAATTGGGTTCTCTATGGACTTTGAATTGTTGGCAGATATTTTAAGCTCTGTGGAGCATGAAGGGTGTCTCATGCATAGAACTGGAGACTGCTGTGGTCTCAGAAAGTTTATAGCTATTTAGGAGGTCATGCACGAACGAGGTAGACAACTGCTGATGTGCACTTAAGGGAGCCAAGAGCTATTGGCCAAGTGGGAGAAACAAGTAAAGTGGTTCCAGCCTGTCACTCTGAGGAAAGGGTAAGCCCCATGAGGTAAGGTCTGTTTTTTGTGAGTCCATGGTAGCTGGGCAACTGATCATAGAATCACAGAAAAGTAGGTCTGGATGGGACCTCCTGCAGTCATCTAGTCCAACCCTGTGCCAGATGCAGGATCCAAACCATATCACCCTAACCTGCCACAGGAAAAGCAAGGGGACAACTGCAGCCTGCTGCTGCCTGGGTTGTTAAAATGCACTTGAGAGATCCAAGGAAGAGGGCCATGCCCCCCCCACTCACAGTCGGTACCAATCTGACTTTGGGGTAAAATTCCTTCCCAACCCCAAATGGTGTGACCAGTCTGATTCTGGGTGGAGAAGCAAGACCCTGCAACTAGAAAATTCCAGGGTTTAGTCCCAACAAGAGCACTGGCATACCCATAAAAATCTCGAGCCTTGAATGTTGCCAACACCCAATGTTTTTGAGGAAGGAAAATAAAATAAACCCTGACACATGCAGCAACCAGAAGGGAAAAAAAATCCTTTCCGCTCCCAAGTGGCAACCAGCGAAGTCCAGAAGCATGGGAACTCCCAAACACTATTCATTTTGCTTAGTGACTTGGAGACGGCAAGCATAACTCCAGACATCATACTCTTTTGCCAGACAGCCAGAACTCCCCTTTCTGTATTCACGCCATAATTTTATTGTGCCTTCTTTAACTTCTTTCCTAACTAAGCCAATTAGGGAGCTTTGGTTTATTCTCCTGATGCTGAATATGGTCTTTAACTGCTCCACATCCTTTTTAAAATATGGAGTTCAAAACTCCACGAAGTACTCTAGATGAGGCCTAACCGGTACTGAGTAAAATACTGTCACCTCTCATGTCCTATACCTAATGCTCTTATTGATGCAGCTCAAAACCACATTTGCCTTTTCATAGATTTCATAGACATCTGGGCTGGAACGGACCCTGGAGGATCATTGAGTCCAGCCCACTGCCCCAGGGGCAGGAAGTCAGTAGGGATCATAGGATCCCAGCAAGATAAGCATCCAAATGTGTCTTGAAGGTGTTCAAAGTGGGTGCTTGAACCGCCTCAGGTGGCAGTCTATTCCAAACCTTGGGGGCTCAGACAGTGAAGAAGTTCTTTCTTATGTCCAGCCTGAATCGGTCACAGTGGAGTTTGTGACTGTTTGATCTTATCATCCCTTGGGGGGCTCTGGTGAACAGACGTTCCCCCAGATCCTGATGAGCAGCCCGATAAACTTACAGGTGGCCACCAGATCACCCTTGAGCCTGCGCTTTTCCAGGCTGAATAGCTCCATTGCTCTCAGCCTCTCATCATAAGGTCTGTTTTCCTGCCCTCTGATCATGCGCACAGCTCTCCTCTGCACCCTCTCAAGTCTCTCCACATCCTTTTTGAATTGTGGAGCCCAAAACTGGACGCAGTACTCCAGCTGCAGCCTCACCAAGGCCGAGTACAAGGGGAGAATGACGTCCCGGGATTTGCTCGAGAAGCATCTATGGATGCAAGCCAGCGTTTTGCCTGCTTTACTAGCCACAGCATCACACTGAATGCTCACGTTCATCTTGTGGTCAACCATGACCCCCAAGTCCCTTTCATCTGTAGTGTTAACCAACGTAGCACTACCGAGCCTGTAAGCATGGTGCAGGTTTTTCCTCCCAAGGTGGAGAACCTTGCATTTTTTGGTGTTGAGCACCATCAGGTTCTCGCCCACCCATTTCATGAGTCTGTCCAGATCCATCTGGATGCTCCTGTCCTCAGCTGTGGATGCTTTACCCCAGAGTTTGGTGGTGTCAGCGAACTTGGCCAGTCCGCTTCTGACACCAATGTCCACATCATTGATGAAGGTGTTAAACAGTATAGGCCCCAGGACAGAGCCTTGTGGGACCCCACTGGTCACAGGGCATCAAGACGATTTGCTCCTGTTGACCATCACCCTCTGGGTCCTACTGCAGAGCCAGTTCCCCAGACAGCGGATTGTGGTGACATCAAGGCCACAGTTAGTCAGTTTAACCAAGAGTGATCATGGGATACCAGATCAAAGGCTTTTTTAAAGTCAAGGTGTACAACATCGATCTCTTCCCCCTTTTCCAGGTGATAGGTCACCTGGTCATAAAAGGAAATGAGGTTGGTCAAGCAAGACCCACCCACAACTAACCCATGCTGGGTATCCCTCAGGATATTGCCTTCAGCTAGTCTGTTAAGGATGACCTCCTTGATAATCTTTTCCAAGACCTTCCCCAGGATAGACATCAGATGGGCCTGTAGTTTGCTGGATCTACTTTCCTCCCTTTCTTGAAGATAGGCACGACATTGGCCCTCTTCCAATCATCAGTCAATTCACCAGAGCACCAAGAGCTCTCAAAGATCCATGCCAGAGGATGGGCTACAATGCTCGCCAACTCCTTGAGTACCCTTGGGTGTAACCGATCAGGGCCGGCTGACTTGAAGGTAGCCAGCCTGTCAAGGTGTTCCTTCATGAGGTCAGCTTCGATGGAGGGTAAGGAATCCCTCACCTGGCCTCCCCAACCCATAGTGGGCAGGGCCGTCCCATGGAATTGGTGAAAAACTGATGCAAAGTACCCATTTAGCAAGTTTGCTTTTTCTTGGACATCAGTTGTCAGTTGCCCCATCTGGTTTAGCAGGGGTCCAGTGTTGCCCCCTTTTGTACAGCTACATCACACTGTGGACTCATATTGTGTCTATGATCCACCATGACTGTCAGATGCTTTTCCAAAGTGCTACCATCCAGCCAGTAGTCACCCATATTGTATTTGTGTATTCTTCCCAAGGTGTAGCATCTTGCACTCGTCAACACTGAACTCCCTCCTGTTGGCTGTAGCCCAGCTTTCCAATCTATCAAGATCCTTCTGAATTGTACTTCTGTCTTCCAGTGTCTTTGTAATCCTTCTCAATCTCATGTTGTCTGCAAATTTGCTCAAAACCTCACTATTCTAGCGTCAAAGTTACTAATGTAGCCATGGTGCTGCCTGCGGCCACGTGCAGATTCAGGGTCCTGGGGTGTCAAATAGCCTCAGTCAACCTCCACCCAGCCCCTAAGGCTGGGGACACCTCTCCATGGAGCGCTTTCTTGTCATTTCCTCACACACTGGAGTACATATAGTCTAACTATTTCCACAGCTTATTATTTACAAAACAGTCAACATATGAATGAGGTTAACAGCAAAACAAGATATCAATAATCTAACTGTCAAAGCGAGGTATCAATGAACTAAAAACACTTTATACCAACTGAATCAAAAACACTCTCAGTACAACTCTCCAACTTAAACCTTGAGATTCAAGTGAATTTCAGCAGGAGCACACAGGGTTAACAAGCCATCAGCTCTCCTTTACATTAGCAACAATAGTATCATTGGCTGGTGCAGCTCCACCTGCTGCTCTGCTTGAGCCTGCAGGGGAAGTGAAGCTTTCCCATCCAGGGTCCAGCTGTCTGTTGTATCTGCAAAAGAAACACACACTGTCACCCCTCCCCAAAAGCACCTTTCTCTAATTCCCAAACACAGCCCCTTGTGCTGATAACTGAAACAACCCTTGGTTTATCACCCATCCAGCCCCAAGCTGTTTCCTCACCTAACTCTCCTCAGAGCCTTCCCAGACTAACACCCTGCTCTCGTAGGCAAGTCTCCCTCATGAGCCTTTTCCTCTTCACAGGCCCCTCTGCCTCAGAGGGAGAAAGGATACCAGAAAGGTTTTCTCCCCATCACTGATCATAGCTTCTATTCACAGCACAGCAACAGCAGGATCTGCGTGGTCCTGGCCCGAGCTCTGGGGTGCCGGGGTCCCCTGCCTTCAGACGCCTCTCCCCTCTCTGACCCGGCTGTGTCCTGGGGCTGACCTCCCTCCCCGCACCTGCCTCAGGAGCCAATCAAAAACATACATATGCTTTTGCAAACAACTAGGCTGCAAACTTTCCCATTCTGCCTTTGCAGGGATCTGTACAAGGGATCTGTTACACTAATAAAGACATTGACCAGCACCAAGTTGAGGACAGACCCCTGTCAGACTGCATTTAAAACCTCCTGCCATTCTGACGTATCTATAGGTGACACATAGGGGAGCCACAGGGGGCATGTGCTCGCCCTGAGATTGGCTGCCGTGGAAGCCGCCAGCAGCTTCTGCGGGCGGTCACCGCCCCCCTTGTTGTCGACGCGGCCACTGGCAGCTGCAGGCGGTCCCTGCTCACTGCTCACCAATGATGACAGCACAGACGGAGGCTCTGGGTGGTCCCCATTTGCCACCCCCCTCCTTGCCACCAACACCTCCGCGGCAGCCTGTGGGCACTCCCCGCTTGGCCCACCCTCGCCACTAATGACACCACGGTCACCTGCAGGCAGTCCACGCTCTCCACCACTATGCCCCCACTGCCAACACTGCAGCCACTGCCTGCAGGTGGTCGCCATGCCCCCCCAGCCTCAGGAAGCACACATCCTTCATGAATGTATCTATTTATAATTTCCCTTTGCTTGCAGCTATTTTAGTTCAGGAAAGTAATGGATGGTTGCGGACCAGCCATGAGTCTCCAAAGCCCAGCAGGGGGGAGAGTTTGGCCCTATGAACACCCCACCCCCAGTCAATGCAGCCAGACACAATGGTATGAGTTGCAATGAGATAATGCATCTAATCCGCCAGAGTAACTCTAATGCAAGCCTCTTGATTATTGTTTAGAAACAAGGCAAACAATTGATTTAAAATAATTGGTAAATTATGATTAAATAAAAACATTTATACAAAAGAGTTTGTCATTGATATGGTTAAATAAATATTTGTAAAAGTAACTTATACTTGGCCCAGTGCCTGGGTGATGAGCTCTAGCTGTGGTTTCATTTTAATAAAGACCAGAAGGCATTCCAGAAATACATAATGCTCCAAGCTATCCAAAGAATATCAGGGGGCTTTATCCCTTCTCACCAGTAACCAAGGCATAGTGTTGCTTGGTGTCATGTGCTAATGTCTGTCCCATATCTCCTGAAACATTCATTCTTTATTAAGGGCTGCACCACAAAACAAGTGAATGTAACAAGGTGGTTTAGTATGTGAGAGGAACAAATGCAGCCAGAAATGTCTAATCCATTACACTGTTGCTGCTTCTCAAGTGGTAGGGATAGGTTTCAGTGCACCCCTTGATAATTGCTTCTGGAATCCTGTGTTATTTGGGCGGGCTGTGGAGGTTCTAATGGAGGTTCTGATACCCAGCTTTTATACAACACTATACACCAATACATCTCTAAGTGTGTTACAGAGCAGTAAAGAAATCCCCAATTTATAAAGAGGGAAATTAAGGCCCTAAATGGAGAAGTGACTTGTCCAAATCCATTCTGCAGACCTTTAGCAGAGCTGGGAACACAGCTGTCTTCTGTGTTTTACTCCAGTGCACCACCACTAGACCATGCTGCATCCATCATCACAACATTCTTATAAGTAAAATTGCATTTGTACTTTCCTGCTACTGAGCCATTCTCAATTGGGCTGATAGGCCATCACCTTGCAATATCTGAACAATTTTCCCATTAAATTAACCAGAGGGAGGGGAAGGCACCTGAGGCAAAGGCAGAGAGAAATATGAATTCCAAGTGAAGGTTTGTAATGAGGTGGAGTTAATGCAGTATATATACAGAGAAAGCCACACTGCAAACTCAGGACCAGCAACACCAGAGGAGCTGGCTTTGGAACAGGAGCCACTGTTGGTCAAAGAAACTGTGCCACTGTTGGGGCACAGGGGGTGCAGCTGTGGGATGGCAATGGTATGGGCACTGTTTAGCTCTCTTGACCACCTAGATTTACTCTTCAAACTGCCCACCAGTGCTACTATTCACTCAAACATCACAGAAATCTTCCATGCTTGCACTGAATGTATAGGAGTGTAATGATCCTTGCCTTCTCAGTGTCACAGACATCACCCAGGCCAGAGATCAGTCAAAGTGCCACAGGAGCACACACTGAGCCTGACTCAAATCTTGGCCACTCCATAAAATCATAGAAATCTAGGTCTGGAAGAGACCTCAGGGGAGTCATCCAGTCCAGCCCCTTGCTCAAGGCAGGATCATTGCTATCTAAACCATCCTAAAGAAGTTTTTGTCTAACTTATTTGTAAACACTTCATGAATAACCCTCTTGCACAACTGCCAGGCACAAACACCCTAGCTTGCCCCAAGTAAAGAAGGGGAACAGGGCATTGTCAGTGCCTTACCACTGCAAAGACAGAATAGCAATTAAATATGCTCAAAGGATCCAAGGAAAAGAACCATATCCCTTCCCCCCTCTCCTCCCAACTCTATGCACCCCAACTTAACTTTGTGGTAACATTTCTTTCTGGTTCCAAATGTGATTGTTGTGACCCTGAGTGAAGATTTTCTTACTCTAGATATTCACAAGGTGACTACTTGCACCAGATTGCCCAGCTGGGAGAACCAAACATCAGAAATTTCCCGTAGCATGCATAAGATGGCTAACAGATGCCCTGTAAGAGACAGAACCTCTGACTCATTGTCTTTGTTACTGTAGAAATTAAGGCCTGAGTTAGGAGTACGATCATTGTTTGCCAAGTCCTGCAGAGAGAGAGAGAGACAGGGAGAAAGACTGAGAGATACTGAGAAAGAAAGAAAGAAAAAAAGCATGGAAGTAAGAAAACCTGCTTGGCAGACCTTAAAATCAACGCACAGATGCAGACAAAGGGTAGGGAACAGAAGTACAATAGATACTACAGTGCTGCACATCTGGCAATGCCAGATTCATAGATTCCTAGATTGTAAGGGGCTGGAAGGGACCTCACAAGATCATCAGGTCACTAGGCAAGAAAGACAACTGGGGTCAGGTGACCCCAGGAAGATGTCTGTCCAGTCTCCTCTTAAAGATTTCCTGGGTAGATGATTGCCCCACCTCTGGAGGGAGCTTATTCCACAGTCTGGACACCCTAACCATGAAGACGTTTTTCCTAGTGTTAAGCCTGAAATGGTCTTGCAGGAGTTTGTGGCCATTACTCCTGATTTTCCCCAAGGGTGCCCTGGTAAACAGTTGTTCGCTGAGCCCTTGATGCATTCCCCTAATATACCAGTAAGCTGCTACCAAGCCCCCTCTCAGCCATCTCTTTTTTAGGCCAAAGGGGCCCAAGTCCCTCAGCCTTTTCTTGTATGGAAAGGCTGAGGTGGCTTTTCTCTGGACTCTCTCAAGCTTTTCCACGTCCTTGTTGAACTGCAGCACCCAGAACTGGACGCAGTATTCCAGCTGCGGTCTCACCAATGCTAAATAAAGCAGAAGAATCGCGTCCTTGGTTTTGCTTGAAATGCATCAGTTGATGCATCCTAGAGTATTGTTTGCCCTGCTGGCTACAGCATCACACTGACGACTCATGTTCATACTATGGTCTATTATTACCCCTATGTCCCTTTCAGTCATGGTGCTAGTCAGTTTGGCACCACCAAGCCTGTAAGTATGTTTGGTATTGTTCATTCCCAGATGGAGTACTTCACACTTTTCAGCGTTGAATTTCATCTGGTTCTGACTCGCCGGACTTGCCAGCCTGTCTAGGTATCTGCAGTCTATTTTCAAGCGTGACCATGCTCCCCACTAACATGGTGCTGTCCACAAACTTGGCCAGTGAGTTCTTCACCCTCACATCCAAATCATTGATAAAGATGTTGAAAAACAGTGGACCAAGCACCGACCCCTGAGGGACACAACTTGCCACTTCTCTTCAGGATGACACAAATCTGTTCATTAGAGCTCTCTTGGGTCCTACCTTGCAGCCAGCTTCTACCCACCTAACTGTTGAGCAATTAAGCTCAAAAACCTCCAAGTTTCCCATGAGAACATCATGGGATAACAGATCAAAGGTCTTTTGGAAGTCTAAGTATACAATGTCAACTTCCTCTCTCTAATCCAGGTGGCGAGTTACCTGGTCATAGGAGGAGATGAGATTATTAAGACAAGACAAAGCCATGCTAACTGTCATTCAGAATCCTACCTTCTGCAGGCATATCACACATAGACTCCTTAATGCATTTTTCCAGGATTTTCCCTGGAATAGAAGTTAGGCTAATTGGCCTATAGTTGCCTGGGTCCTATCTCCTCCTCTTCTTGAAGATGGGCACAACATTAGCCTTCTTCCAGTCTTCAGGCACCTCCTGAGCACCGCGAGTTTTGGAAGTTTCTCCAGAGGTCCCATGATGACTTCAGCCAATTACTTCAGCACTCTGGGATGAAGTTCATCCAGTCCTGCTGACTTATAAATGTCTAGCTTTTCTAACTGATCATGCACCAGCTCAACGTCAACAATAGGAAGGTGGTCATTCCCACCATGCCCATTCTGAACCTTATCTAGTATGATTTTCCCCTTAGCCTGGTGAAATACCAAAGCAAAGTAGTCATTCAGGAATTCAGTTTTCTCCTGAGTGTTGGTAACCAGATGTCCCGAGTTGTTAAGCAACTGCTCTACACTTACATTTGTTTTCCTCCTGTCCCCTACATACCTAAAGAAGGACTACTTATTGTCCTCGATTTCAGTTGCTAGTTTAAATTCAGTCGCCACCTTAGCCTTTCTAATCTTCTCCCAACAAGTGTGAACCATTGTTGTATAATCCTCCTTGGGGACTGTCCTAAGCTTTCATTGTTTGTATGCCTCTTTCTTCTTTTTCAGGAGGACCATAATATCCTATTAAGTCAAGAGGGGTTACCAGCCCTTCTGCTACCTTTCCTCTGCAAGGGAATGGACTTTTTTTGTGCTTCAAGGATCGTGTCCTTGAGGAACAACCCTTCTTCATGCACTCCTTTCACCTTCGGTCCCTGGTCCCACAATGCTTTCTTACTATTGCCCTGAGCCTGTTGAAATTCACCTTTTTTAAGTCCAAAACTTCAACCCTGTTAGCTGATTTTCCTGCCTTGTGACAGATAGTGAAAGTGATGGTTTCATGGTTGCTGTTGCCCAGGCTACCCTCTATATTTAAATCAATTACCAGATCGTCTCCTTTGGTCAAGACCAAGTCTAGGAGAGCATTACTTCTGGTTAGCCTGTGCACTTCCTGAGCCAGGCAGAGCTCTTTGATACAGGTCAGGAAGCAATGCAACTGATCCAACTTAGCCAAGTGTTCCTCCCAAGAGATGTCTGGGTAATTGAAGTCACCCATGATGACCATGTCCCGTGTGTGCACAGCCTCTGCCAGTTCTTGAGAGAACTCCATATCAAGCTCCTCCCCCTGGTTTGGTGGTCTGTAGTATACACTTATAGTTAGGTCTCTCTCACCATTCCCTCTTCCCCATCCCACTCCCCCGCCCCCATAGTTTGACCCAGAGGGTTTTGAGTTGCTCTTTGGAGCCGATGTCAGCCTCCAAGGAGGTGTACTGCTCCCTCATATAGAGAGCTACACCACATTTCTTCCCTGTTTGGTCCCTTTATGGCTATGCTCCCATCTTGTGAAGAGTCCCACCAGGTCTCCATAATCCCTACTAGATCATAATGCCCACTGGAGAGTAGGAGGGCTAGCTCCTCCTGCTTGTTCCCCATGCTCCTGGCATTAGTGTACAGGCACCTGAGTCCTCCAGTTGAGACCCTCGATTTCCTGTCACGTTGAGGGAGAACCATCCCCTCAGCTCTTGCAATAGTGACTCTCCTGGTGTCCCCAACTTTGGAGCTTTCTTGTGTGCCAGTCATGCTCCAGTCAGTGTTTTCCCATCCCACAGTGATCTTACTTTAAAGCCCTATCTAGAAGATCGGCCATCCTGGCTGAGAACAGGGACTTACCCCTCCACGTGAGGTGGATTCATTCCCTTCCCAGGAGTCCTCTCACCCTACAGTGTGCACTGTGGTCAAAGAAACCAAAGCCCTCTCGGTAGCACCGAGTCATTGGTTCACATCTTCAGCGCATCCTTCCCTCCTAGGTCCGTGGCCTGCAACTGGAAGCGCAGATGAAAAGACTACCTGCGCCCCAGACTGCTTAAGCCCATACCCCTGTAGAGACTCATGATACAGTCCAGATTACTCCTGGACATATCATTCATGCCCACATGAATGAGGAGCATGGGGTAGAGGGTCAGTGGTTCTTCTCCACAACATTCTGGATGCGGGCCCCAGGGCGGCAGCAGCCCTTTGTTAGGGCTTCTGTCAGGCCTAGGCAGCAATCATATAGCAGTCAGCAATCCCACAACAACCAGCAGTCACTCAGCAGTCAGCAATCACTCCCAGCTTCTCAGAGCACACCCCCCAAACACGCACAGCCCACCAAACACACACTCAGAAAAACCAAAAGTACAGGCAGCTGGACCTTTCCTGGGCAGGATCTGGTTCCTGGCTTCTCTCCTCCCTTCTCTTGCCTCCAGCAACTGCCTGCAAACAGCTTTCCCTGTTTGCAATCCCTATTCGCTGGCTCCCTGGTTACAGATAATCGATGGCAGAAAAACACCCACACAATGATACCCGCTCTCTCACCTTCTCCACTGTGTGCCCACTCTCCCTGCTTTCACCCTGCTCATCTTGTTGTACTCCACAGATATGGTCTGGTTGCTGCCTAGCCAGGTGTGTTTCCTGGATTACTGGCTATTGTGAAGTCCTAGGGGACAGCTGGGGATTCTGGGTGCATTGACTGCGGCAGTCTTTTCCTCACTGCCAGATGCTAGTGATCATCTACATATTTACAGTTTTTTGGAACTGAATTAATAATGATGCCCTTGTCATGTTTACTGTTGTCTGAGAGGTCAGGTGCATTTACACTGGCATATAGCCTTGCATATAACCCTGGTGGTACATATTAGGGCTGTGTGAAGCTTCAGTCCCTGATTCGATCTGGCGGAGATTCAGCCTGATTCAGTGACCGAATCTCGGAATTGAATCAGAGAATCCTTTGATCTCTCCAAATCGAATCTAAACCCTCTGAATTGAGAGAGAGAATGGGAAAGATTCAGAGATTTGGACATAGAGGCAGCCTCATAGTTTCATAGAAGCTTTAAATATTTTTTCTACATACCTCTAAGTAGCAGGCAGCTCCTAAATGCTGTGATGCTGGGCCACATGAAGTGTCCCACAGAAGTGCAAGGGGCTCATTGCCGAGCACATGGAGGACCCCCCCAACTCCTGTGAGACGCTCCATGTGCCCCAGCATGGCAGCGATCATGAGCCACTCCTGCTACCTCAAGGTAGGTAGAAAAAGATTTTAAAGCTGTGTCTATGTTTCAATTGCTGGTTCTATGAATCAGCATCGAATCTTCAGATTCGGATTCAGCCGAATCGAATAGGGACAGTGATCCGAATCAATGAATTGAATCACTGTCCCTAATTCAGGCCGAATCTGAATCAT
Organism: Crocodylus porosus; assembly: GCF_001723895.1. Lineage (NCBI taxonomy): Eukaryota > Metazoa > Chordata > Crocodylia > Crocodylidae > Crocodylus > Crocodylus porosus. The sequence goes on from NW_017728916.1 coordinate 28,617,162, forward strand.
ATAGGGCCCATTTCGCACCCACCTAGTACATATAACTGTGGAGAGGGCTGGCATAGTCATGCTGGTCTAAAAAGTCTTGGTATGTATGCATTGGTCTAAGATGGCTGGTGCATTTATACCAGTGGTTCTCAATCCTTTCAGAGTCAGGGCACCCTCTACAACTTTTCTGATTTTGGTGGCATTCCCAGTTGAGAACCGCTGTTGTGCTGCCTCAGGTTACCTCAGCAGTTCCCAACCAGGGTATTGCCATATGCTACAGCCTGTATTAGGGTTATCTAATAAACCTAAAGCAGGCAGGAGCAGGGGCATAACTAACAAGCTTCGTGCCCTAGACAAAACTCCCCTGGGAGACAAAATGGGTGGGGGATAGTGATGGGAGGGGGGAAGGAGGGTATTCCTGTATTTGACTACTCCAGCCAGGTGTTTGCAGCTGGAGTGCAGGCTCTTGACAGAGCTGCTCCTAGTCCAACCCTGCCTGCTCCTCCCACAACCAGAGGCACACAGGATAGTCCCATTTGCCTAACATGTCTGTTTCTGGGAAAAGTGTGCACAGTCAAATAGGGAAGGGCTTCAGGAATTATGAGCTTCTTCTCCATGTGCAGTGTAGATGCATACATTGGCGACGCATAGCGGGTGCATGCGGGTGCACGTACACCCCGAGACTGGCGGTGCACTCACTGAGAGAAGTGCCACCAACAGCCAACACTGGTGGCAGTGCCTGAGGGAGGTCGCTGCTCGCCACCCCACCTCCCGCCTTGCCACTGACACAGCTGGCAGCGTCTGTGGCTGGTCACCGAGCACAGCTGCTGATGCTGCCAGCAGCATCTGCAGGTGGTTGCCAACCACCGATCAGTGCTTGCCACCTGCTTTTCCCCCTTGCTGCCACCGACACGGCTGCAGCCACCTGCAGGAGCTCCCCACTCGCTATTGCCATGCCTCCATCACAGCCACCTGAGGGCAGTTGCCGTGCCACCCCAGTCTCTGGGGGCACCTGTCGTTCATGGGTGCATATGCACCCACAGAGCTATTGATCATGCACAGTAGGGTGCACTTTGCCTGGCCATGGCTGCAGCTCCATACACACATACCAGAACGTAAGTACTGAAATGCTAGACAGGCAAAAATTAGGAGGAGGAGAAAGTTTGCCTGCTGTTTTAGCCCAGTCAACTTTAGGCTCTTGCTTAGGGCACTTCTCAAGTAGCAGGAAACACAACTTTAGGCTCCCTCACCAAAAAGGTTTCAACTTTTATCTCTTTGACTTCCCAACCAAGTGCTGAAACTACCAGGTGGCAGGCTAGGTATTATGTAGCCACACTGCCAGCTCTTTTTGCGAAGCTGGGCCACTGCACCTAACATTGAATATTCTTTGGGTAACATGGGAGAGCAGTAGGGAAGCTACTCCTCAAGGGAAGCAGTGCTCTAGGTAGAACCCTCACAGTATTGGGAAGCTTGAGCGGTGGGTTCAAGCTGTTTTTTAGGTGAGGGGAATCTACATACTGAGTCTTCTGCTTCCTGGAGGAGCACCCTAACCACTAGGATTTGGGACTAAAACATGACTTTTCTGCTCATGGAGGGTGTATGCATATTGTGCATGTATTTACCTGGCTATAGCACAATTTAATATTTGTGCTTAGTAGTTGTGTGGACACTTTTGGATCCACAGTGTATATGGCGTAGGATCACAAACTTTGCCAAAAATGGCAGTCATGCAGCTGGGCATGTACCATTGGAATGACAACAGTGAAAAAAGAGTCTTCCCAGGTACTCCCGACAGCAGGACCAACCAGCTGAAGGCAGAAAAGGGTGGAGCCATTGTGTGCAGCCACACTTAGGTCAGTCTACATTCAACAAAAATCACTTTGAGGGGAACAGAGACTCTACTCAGCAATCCTAACCCAGCTGCTGGTAAGAAACTATTCCCCAAAATGTCAGCTCAAGAGGATTAAATAGGCTGGAAATCTGCCTGCCTAAAGCAGATACGGTGATGCACTAGAAACACAGTCTTGGCTCAGCAGGTATTGTCTAAGTCAATTATGTTTCCTTATCCAAGCTGGATAGCCTGCCTCCAGTGCACCCATTGTCCAGAGCGCATTGCTGCATTCTTAGAATGAGAGCTAGTAGGTCTTTACCCCCTCCCAGGATCTTCAGGAAGCTGGTATCTTTTGCCTTGCTCTAATGTATTGCCAGCAGAGGCCATTGTGCCCTCTCCCTCATCTGATGTAAGCAGCCAGCCTGACCCTCTCATGCAACCTCCCATCTCAGAAGCTCAACCCCGATTTAGCAACATCTGGGTACGGGCACCAGCAGACAAACCCTCGCTGGTCACTGTGATTCTCCTACTTCCAGGGGCTTGGTATGTTCTCCCTGCAGCATTTGCTCTCCAATCCCTGGAGAAGGAAAAAAAGGGTACAGAGGAGGCCAAAAAAGAGAAAGCCCTTGTAACAAAGCACTGAACTGGGCCACAACCCTAAGTGGTTAGTCAGTCCCTGGACATTTAGAAGTTCAAATCCAGAACCAGGAGTTGGGTATTGTCTCCTTGTTTTATAATGGGTTTAACCCACATCTTAACATTTTGGGATGGTTGGATTAGCTAAGGCCTGGGCATCAGAATAATCTGGTCAAGTGAGACAGCAGGGAGCACTGATTTTTTCATCCTCCCCTCCCCCTCCCTGTGCCTAGAGCAGAGTTGTGTGGTGAACCCTGAACCCTGGTGCTAAAATTTTTTTGTGCAGCCTTGACAAAAGCAGGCATGCTCCCACCCTGCACTCTGTACATACTGCGCATCCCTCATCAGTAAACACAACACACTGAGAATTGTACAATCAAATATTTATATTAGTAGAAAACATTTTACATAATCCTTAAACAGCCATGTCATCTCTTTATTTTCGTTCTCTGATCTCTCTGTTTTGAATCAGGATTGGAGAATTTAGCCTATTTACAAAGAAGTAAATATTATGATGAAAACATCAGGCAGCTTAATAGTAGCTTTAGTGAAGTGCAGAAGTATTTTCTGTTAGTACTGTCAATTGCATAACGTCTCATGGGCAGTCATAAATTAGGAGACCTTGCTCAGAGGCTTAAAGCATTATGATAAATAGTTCACAGCTCGAATTCGAGTGAAGCCTGTCTGCTGTCAGTGCAAGAAAAAAAAGGGCTAATAGCATTTCTACTGTAAACTCATAGTCCTCCATGCTCCTCATGGGGAGTAAATGGGAAGAAGACAGCCCATCCAGGATATAGGATGGGAATCTCCAATCAGGTGGTACCACACATACCGTAACAGCAGACCAGAGAGTACAGGGATGTGGGGAGCACCAGCCTCACGTTCCCTGTTGCATCAGTTCTCCTTTGGGATTACAATATAAGGACATAGTGATTGCCTTAAATGATACTGAGCTTTGCTGAAGCAGGTATGTTCACAGACCCCCATCCCACTTAGGCAGTGTGCTGCTGGGAAAAGCAGAGAGTCTAGCTTTGTAAACTCATCTCTAGAGATGTGTCCACCTCTCAGGAAGAATAGATTTGGCTGTTACCTGAATCTGGCTCAGTAGAGCCCTGGAATCCAGAGACCATCATCAGAATACAAAGGGAACAAAGCTGGCTGCTCCTCCTAGCTGGTCCCAAGCCCCGCTTTCCCGAGTTTCTACTTGGCAATGCAGTACTAAGGAAGGGTACACACGCTTCTTGGTAAGGAAAAGGTTACTCCAGGAAAGCTCCTCAAAGTACAGGTTCATGGCCCTCCAGGCCACTAAAGTCTGTAGCCAACAGCCAAATTCAAACTCTGAGCCATGGGAGGACGCAACAGTCTCAGTGACTCACAATGCCAGAGGTCAGATGGCTCCCCTGACATTCATTTTTGGACTCTTCTGCTCCTTGCAACTCACCAGCTCTAGCTGAGTTTTACCAGTGGCCTGGGCATACTTCAGTTTTGCTATCAAAGTTGTGTCAATAATAAGTGGAAAAAATGTGCTGCCCTCTAAAAAAGATTATATGTCTCTCACATGTCTCTTTCCCAGCTATCTCATTCAGAGAACTAGTATAAGCCACACCAGCCAAAGATCTCCTTCCCAGTACAAGCTGCATCCAGTGTTGTAGCAGGGAGGATGGAGGGAGTGGGGCAACCACCCTAGGTGCCAAAGTGAAGGGCACCAGCAGGCACTGCCCAGAGCCATGAGCGGTTCATTTGGGGGGGCATGGGGGCGAGAGAAGGGTGGCTCCTGCTGCTGCATGCACTCCTGGGCAAGCATGGGGAGACGTGTGCCCCCTGGATCTGTGCACAGGGTGAGGATGGGCTGCCACTACAGGCATTCCCATGGGTGCCAAACTTCCTTGCCATGGTACTGGTTGCATCTTCTTCAGGAGGATCTGATAGCATAATAGTTATACAGGCATGAGTATACCAACAAACCATTTCTAGCACAGATAAGGCCTAGTCACACTGGAGTAAGAAAGACACACAGCTTCCACCCACTTCAGTCACTTTGCCCAGAGCCTGAAGCAGAGATCCACAAGCTCAGGGCAGGACTAACAGGTTCAAAAGAAAAGGGTCAAGCTTTAGAGAAAAAAAACCAAGCTAGACTTGGCTCATCCCCACTTTGAGGATGGTATTAGTTGGGTCCCACAAAGGATGACTGCAGCAGAATCCTTTTTCACGCTGCACAGAGAAGGATTATGCACTGTGCATAAGTGCCAAAATGGTGGTTATGTGGTTAAGTGCAATTTGGGCATGTAAAGTGATATAGGATTCTGCCCAGAGATTTTACAACCAAAGTTTATAAATCTCCACTAGTCTGGGTTACCTCCAATACTGGAGGATATCCAGCAGGTTCTAGTCAGTTTCCCTGGGGCTTAGTGCCTCAATATTATTGATGTCAGGGTGATGACCTGGGTACAGGCATTGAAGCTGAAAATGACAAGGAGAGACAACATGCAGAGGCGATTATTCCCCATTCACTTTTAATCCTAGCACTCCCAAATAACACAGGTGTGTTGCAAAGGACAGCTCTCTGTAGCTCCACATGCAAACAATGAGGGAATGTGATCACAGTTTCATAGATTTCATAGACATCTGGGCTGGAAGGGACCTTGGAAGATAATTGAGTCCAGCCCCCCGCCCAAAGGGCAGGAAGTCAGCTGGGGTCATAGGATCCCAGCAAGATAAGCATCCAATTTGCTCTTGAAGGTGTTCA
>NW_017728916.1:28622482-28704781 GCF_001723895.1 Crocodylus porosus
TCATCCCTTGGGGCGCTCTGGTGAACAAACGTTCCCCCAGATCCTGGTGGTCACCCTTGATAAACTTATAGGTGGCCATCAGATCACCCCGAGCCTGCGTTTTTCCAGGCTAAAGAGCTCCATGGCTCTCAGCCTGTCATCATAAGGTCTGTTTTCCTGACCTCTGATCATGCATGTGGCTCTTCTCTGGACTTTTTCAAGCTTCTCCACATCCTTTTTGAATTGTGGAGCCCAAAACTTGACACAGTACTCCAGCTGCGGCCTCACCAAGGCCGAGTACAAGGGATGAATGACGTCCTGGGATTTGCTTGAGACGCATCTATGGACGCAAGCCAGCGTTTTGGTCACTTTACTAGCCACAGCATCGCACTGAAGGCTCATGTTCATCTTGCGGTCAATCATGACCCCCAAGACTCTTTCTTCCGTAGTGCTAGCCAGCGTAGTACTGCTGAGCCTATAAGGTTGAAGCAGGTTTTTTCTTCCCAAGGTGGAGAACCTTGCATTTTTCAGCATTCAGTTCTGTCTCATATTGCTAGGCCAGAAGAGGAGAGTCATATCCCTCTCTCTTCCTCTCATTAGAGAAGATCCAGTACACAGCACAAAGCTCCATCAGTGTTTGAGGAGACAGGCTTATTGCTATCTGTTTATTGCTTATTGCTATCTGCCATCTCCCTGCCTGTTTTCCTTACCCATTCACAAGGGGCCTTCAGCCTCTCTGAATTCCTCTTTGGGGCTGGTACTTTCACCATCAAGATAATCTTGCATTTGGCATATCTACTAGTCCAGGGAAATTCTGCCAGTGAAGAGTGATACTCTCATGTCTACTTTCTGCTGTTCCACATCAGAAAAATACAATTGCAGGCCCCTGCCCTGTACTGGGACAGACCACGTACTGCTCTAACTACTGGCACATAGCAGTAGCAAGATCAGGGAATCATAGGATCATAAAAAATTAGGGTTGGAAGGGACCTCAGGAGGTCATCTAGTCCAACCCCCTGCTCAAAGCACAACCAGCCCCAACTATACCAGCCCAGCCAAGGCTTTGTCTACCCGTGTGTTAAAAAATTGCAAGGATGGAGATTCCACAACCTGACTGGGTAACCTGTTCCAGTGCTTTACTACCCATCTAGTGAGACAATTTTTCCTAATATCTAATCTAAACTTCCTTTGCTGCAGCTTGAGACCATTGCTCCTTGTTCTGTCATCTGCTACCACTGAGAACAGTCTAGCTCCGTCCTCTTTCAGTCCCCCCTTCATGTAGTTGAAGGCTACTATTAAATCCCCCCTCAGTCTTCTCTTCTCCAGACTAAATAAGCCCAGTTCCCTCAGCCCCTCCTCATAAGTCATGTTGCCCAGCCCCCTCACCATTTTTGTTGCTCTGTGCTGAACTCTTTCCGATTTGTCCACATCCTTTCTGCAGTGGGGGCCAGCACAGGAAGTGTCAACATAGGCAGTGTTATCCAGGCCCAGCCATGAGGTGCATGTAAATTCTTATTCTGCTTCTTTTCCCAGGTTGAGGATGGATTGTGGTGCCTCTGTCTCCTTGCTAACCTTTGCATTGACTTGCAAATTATTATGTGTTCCCAGCCAGTGGCTGGGGATCCCCTTGATAAATGTTCTTTAAAATTACTAGATGTGATGTAAAGATTCTGAAATTGCTTTTCCTCAGAAGGTGTTTCTTTTAGAATTTGCAAAGCAAAGGGTTTTCTGAAATGGCCTTCTCAGTAAAACAGGAGTGAAGTTTCCACATTTGCTGATTACGGTAGTTTAAAAAGCCAATTAGATGGGGAGGGCCATAAATGGCGTATGACCAGTGTTGCCGTAAGAGACTGATTTGTATAAATTCACACTTTTGTCTTTCGGGAATAACTTTTAACTTTTATCAAGAAAGTTATATTCATTGAAATAACAGTGAAAGTTCAAACTGATTCAATTAAACTCGTGCAAGTCTCTTTGTAGATACTGGTTGGGGTTTTTTTGCTCCTTTTTCTTGCATTTTTTCCCCTGAATTTGATGCAGGTTTTCCACTCTGGGGGTACTGCTGCACTGTTCATTTCTGGTGCTGCAATGATAGCAGTGACTTCATGTAAATGGTTGTACAAGCTGCCTTGTTTGTTCTTTCCTTTAGAGTTACAGGACCACAACCTTGCTTGTATTTCCATAGCCAGTCTTCCCCAAATGTTCTTTCCCTTACCTTTTCCACTTGTTATTCAGAAAGCAGCTTGAAGACAAGGACTTTGTGCAAGGCCTTAAGCCCTGTCTAATACATTACCAGCAACAGCAGCAGCAGCAGCAGCAGTATTATCATAATCTTAAATGCAGCAGTTTTCATCCAGAGATCTCCAAATGCCCACAAAGGAGGTCAGTTTCTTTATCCCCCATTTAAAGCAGAGAGAGAAAGTGACTTACCCAAGGCCACATGTCAGGTCAATGGCAGAGCTGGGAAGATACCCAAGTTGTCTTGGTCCCCGTCAGTTGTTTTGTTCACCAGTCCATGCTGCCTCCCTTACAAGCCATGGAGGCAGGGTTTTCTGCAGCACTCTCCGTTTTGACAGTTTGATGTGAAGAATGTGTATCCCCTGCATATAAGCACTGACTCTGGCAAAGCAACAACACATTCCCATAAACTACATTGATTTGCTGAACAGAGGGGAACCTAGTTGTGTGGGGGTGGGGGCCATTTTAATCTGCCACAACAAATTCAAAAGCTCTGCCACAGAGTTTACTATTTCCTCTGAAAGAAACAGGCTGCCCCGATACAATCATATTGAAGAGACAGGAACAGATCTTCCTGACCCATCACAGTGCTGCAATCATTGGTCTGGAGCTGTTGTCCAGTTTGGTAGGAGACATGGAGGGGTAAACTGTATGAACAAAGGAGATAGACAAAATGTAGCACCTATTAGGGAGCAAGGGAGCTACATCAGGAGTCAATGATTCATGGTGGAGTGCCAGGAAAGTCACAGAAGTTGTGTGATCCATTATATAGGGCTCTCTATCTGCATTGTCCCTGCCTCTCACAGTCACTGCATGCGCTCAGCCCTCTTGCGTTTGGGTAGGCTGGACTCCATTTTTGCTCCATGAATGTGCTCATAAGAGGGGGGCAGCACTTAAATTAAAGCACCTCCGCATCTTGTGTTTCAGCTTCCCCCACACTCGTTTGACAAGCTTTAGTTCAAGTGCCCCACCACCATTTTAAAGCACAGGGATGGTGATACACGAGATACAGACAGCTGCTGGCGCATGGCAATTGCCATGCTCCAGAAGACTCAACTAATTGAGTCTGCTCCAACTGCTGGAATTCTAGCACTTTGGAGCAGCCTCCACGCTCGTGTATAGGTGCCCTATGCCCATGCCTCTAGGGAGAGCAGTGCAGTGTATGGCTAAGTACTAGGCATGACTTCTACTCCTGAGCCTCCAGGAGATGGAGGGGGGTTTAATGAGGTGTTCTAGGCATAAGGAGCCTCCTTATGGGCCAGGATATTTCAAAGAGTTTCCACAGCTCTTGGGAATACACTGCACCCTTTTGACAATGCAAGAAAAGATGTAAATGCTTTAAAACCAGCAGCTCAAACGACAACATTTTGACGTTGACTTTCTCTATGTGTAGTGCTTTCCCAACCCAATGGGGACTCCCAAATTCATTGTTGCCCTTTTATATCCTCTGACCTCCATAGCTGAGGGGAGTCTTTGTTCTGAATGGAAATTTGTGTAACCATCTGAGGAAGCCTTCAACATCTGCAAATAGATTTAGTAGCTGGACTGAGCCAAGCCCAACCCTGGTGGTTACAGTCTGACCCAGGACATCATGTCACTAACCTCCAAGTCCATGCTAGCAAGTAGGACTGGGATTATGTGCATGTTTATTGGGCTATTATAAAGCTGGCTGCACCTAGTTCTACAACAGTACATATACTATGTGTTTGTCACTTGGATACTTACTTGACAGACACTGCACAACCTCTAGTAATGAGATACAGGATTGGGAGCCACAACCCCCCTGAAATTCAACCACTGAGTTTGACCCCATCAAAACACCTGAAGTATCTCATTCCCTCTGTATGTAATGCCATAATGCTGAACCTCATCCCTTCTCTGTTCCTTTTCTCCTCTGATACCCACCTGCTCCTTACTTTATGCCATTTCCCCTCTGTTCCCATATCAGCTGTTTAATGACTACACCTCAACTACTCCTGGCCTTCAGAGGCAGCATTTCTCTCCCTAGCTCTCAGGGATTCATATGACTGCAGAATTCCTACCGAAGGGATTCTTTATGGCTCAAACCAGCATGCTCTGGCTTCCCTTCTGGCCTTCTTTTTCCCAGACAAGTCTGAATTATCTTGCTACATGTCTTATCTACACTTTCCAGATAAGTCTGAACTACCCTGTTATAGGTCTTGTCTAGACTAGCCTGCTTTCTGAAATGTTCTCACCATTGCAAACCCTTTAGAAGACCCACAGTGAAGGATAGAGGGGAAATGCTAGCACAGAAGAGCCCTTGCTGGCTCATGACATTTTTACTGCTGTACTGGCAAGACTTACTCTGACCAGGGTCACATGAATCCAGTGGCTGATAGGACCTTTTATAAACTAACATTCACACCCATCACCCCGACTGGCAGCGCTTGACTGGCACTAACAATAATGAAATATTGAATGACCCTTTTCTCACAAGCAGGAAGAAGCGAGCTCAAGAAGTAGAGCCCATTCCTGCAGAAAGAAAATGACTTATTTGAATAGTTATGCCATGTAGCTCTCACATTTTTGGTGGTAGATGCATTTCCATAAATGCATGTCACTGATTGTCTGAAACAAATCAATGATGTCTCCCTTGAGGAGAGCAGGATCCAAATAAACATAAACAGAGGATCTGTGTGAGCAGCACAAATTGATACAGGATTCAGTTTGGGAAAATGCAGCTAATAGGGAAAAATAATGTGTGGTGTTTGGAAAGAAGAAAATTAGGCAGGAGTGATAGCTGATTAAAGTCTGTGATGACAGGAGGCAGCAAACTGGATTCATATTTATGATGTAATAATGCAGCAAATACATGCAATTTTAGCCTACAGATGCCAAGGAATCCTTCCTGGAGCAGAGAGATTTTAGTTGCTTGCTGAATCAGTTCCAATATAACTTGTGGGTACAGCAGTACCAAGGAATGTTTGACAATGGCAGCTTTAGAGTAGAGCACAGAAATCATAGGACTTAAATGGCACTGGTTTGGAGAAAACTGTTGAAAGGTTTCAAACAGATTCATAGATTTGTAGATTTTAAGGCCAGAGCCCCAGACCTGATCTGCTGCTTGTAAAACTAATGGGGTTCCAGGAGCTCCTAAGACACCCAGGGCTAGGAGGCACACAATACTGAGGGAGAAGCTTGCCTTCTTAAAGGGGCAGAGTGTAGCCTCCAGTGTTATTGTAATGTTGTAGCCCAGGGTCTTATATTTATGTTGTTATTTGCACCAGTGGACCAGGATGAGGCTAATACGGGAGGAGAAGGCCTCATTGGGGCACACTATTACACACTAAAGAGGGCTGCAGGGAGCCCAGTGCCAGGGAGGACACAGCAACAGGGGTTTCAGAGCCAAGTGACCACAGGAAGCCCAGTTAGGCCAAGACCTTATTAGGGAGATAATATTTATATACCATCTGCACGGCATGGGGCATGGTAAAGGGGAGGTTTTGCAGACATGGATCTACCCCATAAGTCTTGGGGTGTCTTGTGAGGCATCAACTTAAAGTGGGACCCAGCAAAGGGTCCAAGAATCTGTAGGGTTTAGTGGGGTCCAACAGGACCATGACCATGCAGAAACCTGTGGGAAGCCTCCCTATTTATTATTTATACCAACAAGACACGGCAGGAGATAAAAGAACGCACCTGCAGGACAGAATTGACACAGTCACGGAGCCCTAGGGGCATCACGGCCATCCTTAGGTACCCCATACTGTGACAGAGGGTCCACTGCCATCTCTTCATGCTAACTCTCAGATGGACAAGGGCCTCAAAGCTGCCATATGCACTTTCTCCTCAACCACATCGACAACTAGCTACCTTGATAGGCTTCAGGAGCTGAGTAGGCCCAAAAAGTCAGCTGGCCTAAATGACTGGAACCCATACTTTCCCTGGCCCCAGGGTCATAGTCTGTGTGGCTGACCCAGAACCACAGATCCTGGGTTCCCTGACTTTAGGGCAGTCCATATAATTGGGCTGCCTACAAGCCATGGTAATTGAAAGCCCTGTATTCTAACTCACAAAAAGTCTTCCAGGTGGGATAACCTGTTAGTGCAGAGTGTACAGAAAACAGACAGGTTTCCAACTAAGACCTGCCTAGGTGGATGTGACCACCCAACTTCAAATAACCGCTCTCAGGTGGCCTTTGCATTACTGGTGGATGTCAAGCACCTCCCGGGTTTGTGCTGATGCCGGAGTAGTTCTCTCCTTCCCGCATCGCCAACCCCATTCTCTCCTGCCACGACTTGGTGTTCCTAAGTAGGTGGGGTCTGTTGACGAGATATGCGGTGGCCTGGGGTTTGCCCCATGGTTGCTCGTGGGGCCACCCCTACACCCTGGCCTCACACCTCCTTCGGTGTGCTGTCCAGCTGATATCCACGGCCTTTATTCACGGGGTCACCCTCTCCACTGTTGCATCTTGAAGCCAGCGACTTAAGGCCCTGCTTGCCCGTGCGGGCCTACCACACAACCCTTTACACCTCCAGCCCTTTCTTCAAGGGTACATACAACCATGAGGAGGGGAGCCCTGACCCTTGGGCACCTGTCCCTATCTCCTATGCCCCTTCGCCTGGGGTAACAAAAAATAAACGCATTAACCCAAAACCAACCAGTGAGCTATTCCCTACCACTTACTCTCCCTTTCCTCAGAGCCTAACAGGGAGGGGCTGCTTTGCTCTTGACTCGTCACTTCCTGGATCCACTCCCGCCTGTTTCTCAATCCAGTGGAACCTGGCGGCAATACCCGCCCCAACCACAAACCCCTTCAGGGCTTTCCCGGGGTCTTCATCCCCTGTCATGCCTTCCTCCGTGCCCCGTCATCCCGGCACTCCCACCTGGGTTCCACTCGGCTTCCAAGTGCTGCTTCAGCTCTGCTTCTGGCCGGCAAACCTGTTACTCCCTTGTTATCTGGCGTAGGCTTTCGGCGGGGTACTCCTCTCTCCACAGCCTGCATCTGCTCCTGCTTGCCAGGCTCTCTGGGTCCCGGTGTGGGGTCTTCCCTGCTGCAGGCATCAGCCATGGCTTCATCCCTCGGCTATCTGCCCCCTCTGCAGCAGCGGCCACCATTTTTATCTCTGCCAGTCGGCATCCGACACTGACATCACCAGCTGGATGTAATTGCACGAAAAGGTGGCTAACGAGCTGCACGGGTTCCTCCTTCAGCCCCACACACGTCCTGTCCCGTGCTGCCAGTAAGTGTTGCTCATTATTTTGACTCCCGGGACAGTGGAAAATTTCAGCTGAAAACTATGATCTGTCATATGATTTGCCAAAATCATCCCATTTCTATTAAGCATATTGTTCTCCGCTAATTGATATTGTTCTCCACTAATTTATATTTTCCATTTGAAAAATATTGCATCAGAAGATTGCTAACCAGCCTTACCTGGCAAGGGCTTCTACTTACCTTTATCTCCCTCCTTAAACTAGCCCTTGTTTTGGCCAGGGAAATTTAGTGAAAAAATTTCTCTTTCTCATATTTGCAAAGCACTGTCAACTCTGACATGTAATAGCATGGAGCTGGGGAAATATCAGTATGGCTCTGTATCACTGTCAGGAGTTTCTACTGCAGCCATTTCTGCCTGCATGCTGGGTCATGTTCCTGCATGGTGAGGGCAAAACAAAAAGAGTATGATCCTATGTCTTTTTAATCAAAAGTGTTTGCCTGATGTGTAACATGGCCACACACTTAGGGCATTGTGTTACTTCAAAAACTGTTTCTATTTTTGGACAGTTTAGCTTATTTATGGTCCATCTGTAAAGTAATATGGCACAAACTGACTGTATGGCACAGTCCATCAGCACATCAAAAAGAGAGAAAATGGAATCAGATTCAGGGGACATGCACCCTCATAGCGATACCTTGGTATGCCTATGCAACAATTAGGGGTATGATTCCAGCACAGCTAGGCATACCCCTGCTAACTCCATAGCAGTGAAGATGTGATGGCACTGTAAACTGTATTTGCTGAGTACATCCCAGGGACCCAGGGACGTACAAGTAGCCCTACCCTTGCTGTGATCAGACCTTCAGCTGCAATCTGGATATCTTTTGACTCTTTGGAGGAAAGAACCCACAAATTCTGCACACCAGAGTGCATAAAAGTACAGTACAATAAACAAATATCACACCCTGCCCTCCAGGCATGTAGAGGTAGAGGCAGCTGTGTACTTTGGCCTCAAAGTCCTAGAAAGAGAAGTGTGTTTTTAGTAAGAAATCCTACTGCTTGGAATTCCCAGTGGCTACATCTCCCCATGCTTGAAAGAGTTAAACACTAGATCTGTTGGTATTTCAGAACTGCTCTGAAACCAGCTGTCTGAGACAGGGAGCCTCCTGATTGGCTGAGTTCCTGTTGGTAGTAATAAGGATCAGATATCAAACTTCTGACTTTCCTAAGACCCTGTTACTGATAGTCGCTTCTCCCTGCTAGACCATGACATCAGCCAGGACACCCAGTGATGCTGCTGATAGTAAACTCAGAGCATGAGGAGGGTCCTGCTAGCTAAAAGTTAATTAGTTCAACACAGAACTTGGGGGGAGCAGTTGGTTTCTGTGGAGGGTCAGTGCTGGATGGGACCAAAACTTTTAAAGTCACTTGCTGCTTTCTGCAAACCCAGCTATAAAAGCACCCAGAGACTCCAGGAGGGTCGGATGAATTCTGGTTCACTAACTGTGCTCTGCTTGTCTCCTTGGAGCAAGTTAATGGTTTAAGTGAGGGGGCTTCTGGAACGGTTCACAGAGAATCACCATGACACTTCTTGGTACTGAGCATTCTTTGCTGATCCGGAGCAAGTTCAGATCAGGTAGGGCTGAGCATCAAGAATTTCTCCTAAAACTTTCCTCTCCTGCAAGTCTTAGCCATAGGCTGTTTTTCATTAAATGTTTGGAAGCAGCATGCAAGTAAGATAATAAAGGAGTCATAAAGCTGTCATGGCTTTGCTCTCACAGAGGCTATTCTGTAAATGAAGAAATGCATTTTCCTTCCTTTCTATAATTTATTTTACTGCTTTTTCATTGCTTTTCAGTTTATGTCTGTGGTTTATGATAGTGAAACTATGATTCCCTGCTCCTTTACCCTACTCTTTCTTGTAAAGGCTTGGGGCAAAAATCCAAAAGGACAGTGGTGAAAATCAACATACCTAATCCCATCCCTATATCCAGGTGTAATACAGTATGTATATCTGGGAGTGGCAGAGAAGACGGCCCTGACATTTACTCTGACATCCAGGCTGCTGACTTTGTTCCATTAAGTTGTGACTAATTGGAAAAAAATGAATTTGCAGAAATGCGTCATTTTTAGAAGCAAAAATAACAAATGGAACATGAAAAATATTTAAAGTGACATCATCAGAGAAATAAAACCAGAGCCACAGAACCAAGTGCTGCTTTCAGAGGGTTTGCAAGTAAAAACATGTTCCACTCTTGTGAATTAGTAGAAGTCCTAATAAAGGGCTTCTCAGAGGATATTCAGCGTGAGTGAAGGTGAGTGAAGGTGAATTGTGGGATGGTAACTTCTAAAACAGCCCCTCTGTTGGATATTAGTACATTGAGTCACATTTTTGTTTTTATTGTAAATAGGATACATGTGTGCATGTACAGGTTGGGGGGGTGCCTTAGTCTTATTTGTTTAATTGACTTTAGATAATGTAATAACAATAATGATAGAAGTGTATTTGAGCATTTGTTTTTGCTGTCAGAGGTGAAGTTCTCTATCTTTTATGAATGCCTAGACAAACTCTGACTGTATGTATCATATATGTGTTGTAAAGCTTGATGGTATGGTCACACAAGAACATGATTTCTGAAAGATACCCACTCCATGTGTGTTTTGTCTCTGCGCAATGCAGATAATAAGATCAGAGGTTTATGAAACTGATGCTAGACATAAGTAGTATTATCAGGATCTCTTAGATAGCTGGGTGGTCAATTTAAACTTTGTTTTCTAAGCAAATACAAAATTGGCAGTTCGTTGAAAACCCAAGTGTGTGTGTGTGCGCAAACACAAGGGTTCCAGTCTGCCTGAGTTATACAATAATTGGGTCCAGGGCTTTGGTGTGGTTTCCATATCACTGTGATCTTACATTTCATTAGATTAAGTCATTCCTTAGTTTTTGTTGGTATATTATGGTACATTGCAGCTCATTTGAAATAATTCTTAGTCCCTAGCTATGCATTCAGCAACTACAAAGCAACACTGCCACCTTTCTGAAGAGAGAGGGATGTGGATGTGTTCTGTGTCACCACATTCTTTTCAAATGAACCATTATTTTTTTATATTAATTTTGGGGGTATTAATTAGTGGATTTTATAACAGAACTGACAGTGAGATTTCAAAACGCATTTGTCGAATGATTATTCACTAAAAATAAATTTTGACGATCTTCCCAGCCATAAATTCTTGTGCCTTTCAGTATTATCCAATCACTCAATTTATGGGGCAGTCTCTAATTTATAGCTCTTATTCCTAAGTCTACTGGCATTTCTTGTGCCTTGGCTGTTGAAAAATATGATGCTGATTTTACAATATTCTGCCTGTTTTGCTGCAACCTTTCCAAACTCCCACTTGTGTGGATGTGTATCTCTAGGGATCATTCATCCCAATCCCAATTTTTGACACATCTGTGGTGGGGAAAGGAGAGGCAGGACATCAGCAGAAGTGGAAGAAAGCCTACAAACAGGGAGTCTGTCTTGCGTTTGTGGCAGATTGTTACACAATATGGAATAAAGAAGATGAGCCTAAGTAAATATGGCTGAAAAGACCTAACTCCGCATGCTATGTAAAACAGCATATGAGCCCGATTCTCCTTTCTGTCATCATTTATATGTGTACAAGAGCAGTATAAATGGGTTTAAAATTGCTTGTACTGATGTCAAGAAATGCAGTATTCTGATCTGCTTTACTATTCCATTCACTTTCTTTAGGCCTAATCAGCACAGAGAGCCTGGTTTACACCCATGTAAATGACACGCAGGAATAGGCCAATGGGAATCAGGCCCACAAGGTACAAGGCCAGAGAGAATCAGGTGCTAAAGGTTACGTTTCAGGGCACTCTGTTACCTTGGCAACGGTTCCAATGAGACACAAGTCAGTGTAAAGCTCTGATCACTCTCTCAGTTTTGGAGGGACTAGGTGTTTTCAGTGACTCACAAATAGTACATATTCCTTTTGTTTGATTTTGTGTTGATATTCCCAGGGGATGAGGCAGGAGTATAAGTGAATACTTGCTGTCTGTGTAGTCTGAGTTTCTTGAACCGAAGGGTGGGCAGTAGAGTGCAAATCAATGACAGAAACATGTTACTTGTCTGACTTGATTCTTCCTACTAGAAACCTTTTAATCACTATATCCCATAGCAATTCAAAATGGTGAAAAGAGGTGGCAAGAAGATGGTACAGACATATAAACCCTTACTTCTAGAGAGATTTGAACCATTCTGACCTAGTGATGATCCATCTCACCTAGCCAGTATTTCCCATTTTGTTATCTTTAGTGGGAATGAAAAAGAAAATGAGTTTCTGCAAGCAGTTCTCAACTGTTAGAAACCACACTAATCAGTGGTTTCTCAGGTCAGTCCCTGACAATCTTCCCCTGAGTCCTTCACCCAAAGTATGCATGGCAACTTTCTCTCTTGTCCTTCTCTTTCCAGCTACTGGTAAGGGAAAGGCTCAGCTCAAGTGTATAGTGCATAGAGGCAGGAACAATCACGGTGCAGTACAACAAACAGTAGAATTTGAGTAAACTGAATCAGGTGTGACATTTTATTTCTTTAATTTATTTCTGTGATGTATATCCATCCTTCCCAAAATGGTTCAGGGCAATTTACAGTAACAGATTTAAACAGATACCCACCAGCGGTATATCGGTCTATTCTCAACATGGAGAATAGTTAGTGTGTCAGCAATCCCAACATCTTGCAGGCACAGAAATTTTCTCCTTCCATTTCCTAGAAGTAAGAGATGCATATTTGTGTGTGTGTGTGTTTATTTTGTCTACTTTGCCAAATCTAAACACACAAACCTGAGGTCATCCTGACAAATTTTGCAGGAACAATGATTCTTCTTGCCTCCCTGGCTGCCATGCTGTCCTGCAGGCTCCAAGCATCAATGAGATTGCACTAAATCAACTGGGAGACACAAACTGCTGTTCCAGGAACTTTCTTCTTGAATGATTTTAACTATTCCTGGAGAAAACCATTCATATAAAGAGGCTGCTCTAGATATTAAATGGCTGCTCTAAAACCTAAAGGAATCCCATCATCAGGCAATGTGAGCAAACAGACGAAAGCAAGAAAGTTCAGAGTTAAACAGCTTTCATCCTGACCTTGTCTCTGCCTTCCCTGTCCAAGCAATAAGGAGAAAGGTTATAAGAGGCCTAGATTAATATTCTATCAGTGGTAGCCAATTGGCTAGAAATTAAAGCATAAAAATAAAAGTATAACCTTACAGGGACACATCTAGCTATAAATTGGCAGTGGCATTCCTTGGGTTAAGAATGGACAGCCTTTGTAGTGTGGACAAGGTAAAGTGCCAGTGAGGCTTCTTTGGTGGGCTGAAAGAGACCCAACAGTAGTCCTTGTCTTGCAGAGAGGGTAAAAGAAACAGGATGAAACTTCTGACTTGTAATGGAATAGCAGAGGGGTAAGGTGAGTGATGATATGCTTCTGCCAAATCTGTGAGTGAACTGGACAAAGGGCAATAGCAGGTATTAGGTGAGAGAAGTAGTAGATGAAGTATGGTAACTCTGACTACAAGGTTTTCTTGTGCATAGTTTATGCATGGACAAAGATATTAGGGAAGAGTTACGTTTTTAGTGAAATATTAGCTCTGAATTTCCAGGTATTCAAGCAATGTATATTCTTTTAACATTATTAATATGGTTTTACATTAGTGTGTGTATTTGCAGGTACTGTCCTACCTACATTAATTATATTTTTCTCTGGGAGTTTCCTCTGTTTTTTTACTGCTCTGTGGAAATTTAATGGAGGTTGGTTTATATCTCACTTTACCTTCATAAGCATGTTGAACCGGGTGTTTTAGCTAATGAAGAAATAAACACCTCCAGCAGCAAGAGGGTAATGCAGTATGGCGGATATGGTTAAATGTGAAGGAAGAGGTTTATGAACTCTAGGAGGAGGCAGATGTACTGCCTCCTGAAGGAATTAACCATTGGGTAACTGAACAGAAGTTAGTGTTCACATGTTCTTAGGAAACAGAGGGTTAAGCATTGCAGGGTTTACCATTAACCCTTAGTAGCTCTTTGGGGCCTTAAGAGATTCCACAAGCTGGACGTTCAATAGAGAAAATATTCTAGTTACAGTTGCCTTCAGACCCAGCCTGAGGAGTCATCAGTGAGCTGAGTTTGCTCCTTCCAGACAAAGCATGCCCAGGCTACAGCATAGTTTTTAAACAAAATGTTTTCCTGCATTCAGGCGAATTTTTTAGCAATCTTCTCAGATCTGCTTCAGGCTTGGGCCCACACTTCCAGAGACTGATGTGGTTTTACCTGTGAGGCCTCGCCTACAGGGAGCAGGTAGCCAAAGGGAAAGGTTGTCTGGTGTTAGTATATTAGTCTTGAGGAGTTTAGAAATGATGATTAGAAAGTAAACCCAAGCAAGAAGAGTTAAAAATATGTGGAGAGCCCAGGCATACTGTCCCTGGCTAGGGACAGAAATTACACATAACTGGTTTGAATGATCAGAAACTGGTTTAAACCTGTAACAGAACATATGTTTGGTGCCCATAAACCAGTTTCAAAATGGCTGAAACTGGTTTCGGATAAACCTGGCTGAATGTAGTATCAGACTTAACTGATTTGGGTCAACTGGTTTTGCAACTTCTGTCCCAGACCCCTGTCAGGCATTTCTCCGCTGGCTGCTTCAGCAGCAGGGGCACAGCCAGCCCCGGCAGTAGCCTGGAATGAACTGGCCAGGGAGGGGGTTTAATTCCTCACTCCCTGTCCTACCACCATGGACCCAAGCCAGGGTCTGCCTTGCACTCTCCCCTTGCTGCCGCAGTGGCAGCTGTAGGGCTGTGGCCAGACGCCGGCTGTCTTGGCCCCTAAGGCAGAGGGAGCAGGGAGGAGATTTATTCCCCTTTCTGCCCCCTGGGCAACTGCAGCTGGGGTCTGCCATCTATCTGTGCCATGGCATCCTGGTTTAGAACCACTGATCTAAATGCTTCCTTTAAGGCTTTATTCAGCTTGATTAGACCTGATCTAATGACTGAAAAATGGTCTCCTCACCCTACAGAGTCTTTGTTCTTACAGCATGTGCTCTAAGAACAAAGTGCAGGGTGACATTAGACTGTTCTTCTTGTTCTGGAAACTGCTGGCATTAGGATATATGTTCTTCCTTCTCCATATGAAATCCTCTTCCATAATCTCCCCATCTCTGAACTGCAACATCGGCACTTATCTGGTTCAGCAGAGCGTAACTGGCTGAAGTGTTCAGCATTAGAGCTGTGTGAAGCTTCAATCCCTGATGCAATTCAGCAGAGATTCAGCCTGATTCAGTGGCTGAATCTCCAAATCCAAATCGAATCAGGAGACCCTTTAATCTCTCCAGTTCCAATTGGAACCCTCCGAATTGATTTGGAGAGATTCGGAAAGATTCGGCGGTTCAGACATGGACACAGCTTTAAATGTTTTTTCTACATACCTCTAGGTACCAGGCAGCTCCTGAGTGCTGCAATGCTGGGGCGCATGGAGTGTCCCACAGAAGCATGGGGGGGCTCACTAGTATGCACAGCATCAAACCCAGAAGTTGACCAGAAGCATTTCCGGTCCACTTCCAGGTGAGCCGGGAAGCACGCTGGGGGGGACCCCTGCACTCCCCTGGCTCAGCAACTGGTGCCTCCTGGATCTAGGGGGACACCTAGGGTCCCCCTGTGGCTGATTGCCAAGCCAGAGGGGCCCAGGAATGGGGGAGGACACCGTGCACTCCTTGGTGGACCTGGAAGTGGACCAGAAGTACTCCCAGTCCACTTCCAGGTTCACCACCGAGCACACGGGAGGCCCCATCGCGCTCCTGTGGGACACTCCATCCACCCCAGCATTGCAGCAATCATGAGCCATGCCTGCTACCTCAAGTTATGTAAAAAAATATTTTAAAGATGTGTCTATGTCCGAATCACTGATTCTCCAAATCAGCATCGAATCTTCAGATTCAGATTCAGCCAAATTGAATCAGGGACAGTGATCTAAATGAACAAATTGAATCAATGTCCCTGATTTGGGCCAAATCCAAATTAAATGGGGCCTGTTTCACACACAGCATTATTTTATTGGTTTCTAGTAGGTTTTCCAGAATACCTACCAGTGGTTAATCCACTTCAGTATATGATGTTAAAATGCTGCTGCTCCTCACCTGAGAATCATAGTCTATCTTCAAACCAGTAGTTTCCTGGCCTGGTAGAAGCAGCAATCACAGTTGAGCCACAGGACAGATTTCTGGGGTATAATGAATGCTCCCAGATGAGAATTGTCTCCTGTAAAGGCACTGCTGAGCTGGGAGCCTTTCCAGTCCCATTTGTACTACGCTGATCTATGCTGGGACTGTTTCAGTGCCTGACCCTGTTCCCATATAAATCAATGACACAGTTCCCCTTGAAATCAATAGTGGGTGCCTATAGACGTGCTCTGAGATATTCTAATTAGAATATCTCAGAGCACACTGAGCTTATTTAATGCTCCAGTGTGCTTCACTGTCACATATATTAAGGTGCTTTAACTAAAACTTGTTGAATGAGCTTCAGTTAAAGCTATTTTGAAACACGGGATACATAGGTGACTGGTGTCACCTTAGTCACGGGGGGCACATGCCCCCCCAGTGACCAGTCAGCAACCAGGGTGGGAAGTCCACCACGGCCAATCTCACCAACTGACCAATCTCACCGACTGGAGGGAGAGGGGTCCCCCCGTGGCTGATTGCACCAACCAGGAAGTGGCCGCTGCTCTCCCAGAAATGGCTGTGGCTCTTCATCCGGCCCTCCCACTCCCTGGCCAGCACTCACAGGGGAGGCACTTCCACCTGCCCCCTTGCCTAATCAGGGAGTGTGGTCTGTCAGGGGGTGCACCAGCGCTCTTAGGGGATGCACATGTACCCCCGTACACCTCCTACGCATCGCTACTGACGAGATACTTAATACATGTGAGGGTGAGGTGTTTTAATTAGAGAGGCTCTCTGGGAACTGTCCTAATTCAAATGCCCCCACCCCCAAACACATTTGTAGGTAACAGCAGCAGGTCTCAAGTTGGTCTAAGCCAGGCTAAAGTGGCTGGAGTCATGTAGCACTGATCTGAGCTGGGAGTCACCCACCTGCATGTATTCTAGCCAGTAGATACTTATGCATGGAAGGCTCCAACCCACAAGACTTATTGCTCCATTACTGCCTCTAGAGTAGCATCCTTCCTTTATAATAACCCATCTGAAGCCTTTTGTAAATAAAAACAGCAGAGTGCTTGACTAGAGTGTCTGTCTGTACCAGGCTGTACTTTCCTTGCTGTCTTTAAGTTAGGAACAGGTTCTGCTGCTAAGCTACAAACCCTACAAAATTAGCCATTGAGTATGACTTTCATGTCCAAATCTTGCTGAGCAGAGAGGAGGTTACAGAGCTCTGACTGTGGAGTTAATCACTGTCCAGAGACAATTTGTGGCCAAATGTGCTACCAGGGGAGGTACTTTCTGCATCGTCCAGCTTTCTGAGTGACAGCAGGGAGATGGATATCCATTTTCCCAAAACAGTACCACTCTGGTTTATTTTTTTTTATTTATTAGCTTTTTATGCCTTCCTCCTCTGAAGAGGCTCACAGCAGCCTAAAATAAGACCAGAGACATTATAAAGACAGATAAAAATATTAAAATACTATGCAATATGACCCCTCCCCCAGACAGTACCTCAAAACCTATACCCAAAGAAAAAGGACTTGATGTGATTCCAGTAAATGCGCTGACAATCCACAAGGGGTAAGGAGTCCCAGATTTGAGAAGTGACTACCAAGAACCACTTCCCATGTGTTTTCATGAAATGAACACGGTGCACAGATGGCCCCTACAGGAGGTTGCTCTTGGCTGACTGTAGGAATCGTGATGGAGCATAATGAGGGGAAGGTCATCCTCTGGTATATGTTGGGCCTTTACTGTCTAGAGCCTTACAGGTCAAAACCACCATATTAATTTGGGTCCATCCAGAAAACTACTGGAAGCCAGTACAGATTTCGGAGCACTGAAGTAATCTTCTTCTGGTGACCCACCCTGTCAGAAGGTGGGCTGCCAATTTCTGTACCAGCTGCACCTTCTGCACAGCCCTGAGGGGCAGGCCCAGATACAGCACACTTCAGTGGTCTATCGTAGAAACTAGATCTGAATCTGAAAGAAAGGACTGCAGGTAGAGATGGTGAAAGGCATTTCTAGCTACTGCTGCAACCTGAAAATCCAAGTGCAACAGAGAATCCAAGAATACCACATGGCTGCAAACCTAGCTGACAAGGGGAAACTGAACCCCATCAATGACAAATGTCTCTATCCCCCCTAAGTCAAGCTATCTGCTGACAACCATCACTTGGGTCTTGTCTGATTCAGCTTCATTTAGTTTGCCCACATCCAATCCCTAACTGTAGCCAGGCACTGGGTAAGGACCAAGACTGTGGGACCTGGGTCAGATGAAAAGGAGAGAGAAAGCTAGGAATCATCAACATACTGATGGCACCTCACTGAATCTCAACACAATCTTGCCCAGTGGCTTCAGATACATATTGAATGGTGGGGGTGACAATATTGAACCCTAGGGGACTCACAGGAAAGGTCCTCAGGTTACAATGAGCGTTCCCTCACCACCACTGATCCCACAAATTCTCACCACATCACATAAACACTTTATCAGCACCTCTTGGTCAACTCTTTTAAAGGCTACTGACAGATTTAATAGGATCATCATGGTACAGTTTCCCTGATAATCCAAGGTGCGAAGCACTGCCTTTACCTTATATTGGACACATCTACATATTCATTAATGCACCATGGGTATTTAGTTTACTACTTGCGCATCTTACATTTAGTTTACTACTTGCTTAATAAAGTACTAATCAAATGCACAGTAAGTACTTACTACACAATAGTGCTGGTGCATGGTTATTTTGTGATGCTTACTGTGCATTTGCCTAATAACAATGTGAAGTAGGCTATTAGCACATTTTTTGACCACCATACTACTGCACAGTGTTATTAGGCTAATGTCCAGTAAGTGTCTCGTGTAGTCATGCCCACTCAGGATGAAAACAAGACTGAAAGGGGTGCAGGAATCTGATATTATCCAAAGATACTTGGAGCTTTTGGGCAATTTTCCTCAAAAAGGGGAGGCTGGAAACAGGACAATAGCTGGCTGAGGATTCAATGTCAAGAGATTTTTTTTTTTTTTTTTTTGAGTAGTGGCTGGACAATGACAGACTTAAGAATATGCAGTCCCCTGTTCTCATGAAGGAAGGCAGTGCCCCCCACCAACAGTGGTGCCAGTCTTCCCCAGATGACTTACAAGCCAAGAGGGACATGCGTGTAAGAGGGGCAATGGGTTCCATTTGAAGGTGGCTGCCTGCATCCCCTTCAGTACATCCTTTGCATCAATGAGCAACAACAATTGAACTGATCCATATAAACAAATAAGACCAATATTCTGCAAGCCCAAACTCTGACTCCACAGCTAGACTGGCATTCCCCAAGTGTGCTAGATACAAGCAAATTTTGTCTGTAGTCACAGCAAACAGTAGATGACTTGGTTTCCAGATGACAGCAGCTTGGATTGACCAGGCCAGTCCCCACCCAAAAAAAGTAGATTGCACCACAGTGGTGGGAGTGGACATGAAGATGCCACTGTATCTCCAGCAAATGTGTTATTCCACAGTTCAACCAGACCACTGACAGAGTAGCCATCAAAGTTAGTAGGAATACCCCCTACAGTTCTGGAATTCCACTGGTTCCATGAGTCTCCAGCTTAACTGGTCCATCACCCCAGTGGAAACAGTCAGGGACAGGAATCTGTGCCAATACAAGTTAAATGGTTTGATCATGACAAAGGCATGTTAACAACACCCCCAGAGATCCAAATCCCTCTTTCCAGTCAAGTGCAAACCAACAACATCTGCTCCACCTCATTTGTCATCCCAGTTATTGTCTGGGATAACTTCGTTGTTGTTATGGAGGCCATGAAGTCCTGATTCAGCTCTGAAGACAATGCATGTATGTTGAAGTCACCCTTGGCAACAAGTCTAAGTCTACCAATAATAAGTATAATAATGAGTTTAGAAGCAGGACTTCGTAGCCTTTTATTCACTTTGTTCCTTTTAAGTATTTGCCAGAACTTTATGTTTCACTAGACACATCTACACATGCTATTATGTCTCCTCAATAAACTGTGTAGCTTATTGCTCAGGAGTTTATTGCTTCTGGATGCACCATTTGAATGTGCACTCAGGAGCAATTAACTCTGGTGCAATAAGCTCTGCACAGCACACGGAGCTGGGTCAAAGCAACCCTGGCTGGCAGGGGGCCCTGGGAGTCAGCCTGTCAGCCCGGGGTTGCCCTCCTCCCCCCCGCCCCAGTTCAACACACTACAAAGAGGCTGGCTGGGGCACAAGGGTGCTTCAGTGTAGGGCTAGCTGGGACATGACCCCCACACTAAAGCACCCTTGTGCATCAGCCAGGCCCTCCAGCATCTACGTGTGCACTGCTGCAGAGTTTTTTGCTCCACAGCAGGATAGGACTTGTATTTATAAGTCCCATATATAAATTAGTTTACTCCAGCCTAATAGAGGTGCATGTGTAGACACCAAGACATTTACTGAGGAGCTAATCAGTCAATTTTGCAGTAAACATCCTGTATAGATGTGCCCACCCTTTCCCTCCATCTGTGTCATTTAGCTGTGCTGCTTCTCCTCTGCTGAAATGCCCTTATTAAGCATCCACAGAGGAAACAAAAAACTTATCAATGCTCTATAATGGAGCTTGTAAAAGTATATGTAGGGTCTGATAACTTGTGGAGCGATTGCACTTTGACAACTGAGGCTTACTTACATGTACACTACTAATCTGATTAGCTTCTTGCAACTTCTGAACATGATGGCCACTCCTACAAGGCTCACAGATTTTTTAAGATAAACAGCTCTACCGGCAGTCCTCAGACTTAGGACACAATTGGTTCCTGAAGACCATGTCTTTAAGTCAAAATGTTGTAACTTAGAGCCAATTTTCCGGTAGGAAACAATGTTATAAATGTGGGATTGGTTTATGAACCAAGGCCCAATACCCTATTTTCACAAAAAATAACCCAGAATTTTGTACTCAATTATAGATGAGTAATATAGCTACATTAATGTACTTATATTGTAAATAGCAATCATATTGATTTGGAAACACTTCTTTGAAGTGACTATGCTGGACTTTTTGAAGGGTCCTGGCTGAAGTATTCTCAAGAGTCCTGGCTACAGGTTTTTCTGGAGTCTTGTCTGCTTTCTTAAAGAAAGTGTCCAAGGAAGTTTGGACAGATATTGTCCAAAGAGATGGGTGACGCAGTGAACTTGCTCGCTGGCATGGCATTGGATCAAGCACTGTAAAGTCAAAACTGATGTCAGAAAGTTGAAACAGGGTTTCAATTTATAAACGTTGTAAGTGCGAAATGCTGTTATTCAAAACACTGTTAAGTCAAGGGCTGCCTGTATTCCTGCACATAAGAGTGATGTGTTCTCCTGAAAAGGGGACAGCCTCCCTATATCTGAAATGTGTTTGAGTGTCATTTTTGCTATAATCTTTTATGTAACTCGTGGCAGAGTTTGAAAGTAACACTTGCAGCAGTACAGGGCAGACCTGGGATAAATAATTACCTCTGCAGGCTGCCTGCTGTAGAATGCTGCTCTTTCATGTGGACCAGCTTACAGCAGGGCTGTGAAAAATACTCAGACAGAAGAGCAAGAATAGTCCCAGTTTACATACAGCATAACTAACTGGAAGACTAGATTGAAATTGTCTTTGGAGCTGAACTGCCAGTAGGTAGCTGATATCTGGATATTATTGAAAGCTCTTCCAGCTCTGCTAAAAGTGACCTTGTGCAACCTTCCAGCTATTCATGATTGATGAATCTTGCCTTCTTTGCAGTGTTGAGCTATAAGGCACTGCGAAGGCATGATTTATCGTGGGGTAAAATTCCTTCTTGACCCCAAATATGGCAATTGGTCTGACCCTGAGCCAAGGGGTAAGACTGTCTAGCCAGGATCTTTGGTCTCAGCAGGAGCACTGGTACACCCAGGTCTGACTGATAAATCCCTCCAGGTCTGTCTGAGTACTGCAAAGTCACAACCCATCTATGTTTTACACTACACCCTGTTCTTGGCTTGCTGCCAAAAAGCATCAACACTTGATTAGGTTTGAGTATGTACCACCCTGGCATCACCCTCAATGTGCCACAGAGAGAGAATTCTAGCCTGCACACCATCAAACAGCAGCTGCTTCTTTTCCCCTTGTGAAAGACCATGTGACTTAAAGAAGGTGCTGAAGCTAGGAACCAGTAATTCACATATTTTTTTTTTTTGTCTCATGTTAATTCTGTACTGTTAACAGTTCTTATCATTGCCTGAAGCTTCCTACCATTCTGGGTGCTTGTACAAATAGTCATAGCTATTTAGCAACTGTAAAAAGCCCATCAAAATCTAAACATTCACCTCTACTGGTGGCAAAATAGGTCTTTCTGTGCAGAGGTCAACTCTAAACTACAAAGCACAACAGCTTGCTCCTGCTTGTAGGCAGAAGGCAGGGTAGAGGTAACATGACCAATAACTACCTCTCTCTTTTTTTACGTGTTGTAACTAACCTTTTACCTTTAGTGGTCAAAGACAGTGCTACTGTGTTTAAAGGGGCAGGGTTTAGAGTCTTGTATGGATGAAGGATGGGTGTTAGAGGTGCATGCAAAAAATAGATTCTGTGGAATTACATACAAAAAGCAATGTTAAAAAATGTGATTTAAGTTGGAAAATCAAGATTTTGCTTTGGAAATACCAGAGCACAGCTTGCTCATAGATAAGGAACCTGCTTGCCAAGTATATGAACTTATTGCTGTCTACAAGGTAGTCTTTTCATACATTTAACATATTCAGTATGAAAGGCAATTATCATTAAATCTTATATATCCACTGCGTTGGAGACCTGTCATCTTTGTAGCTTTGTCTCAAGTGACCTTGTTCAATGTCTCAGTTAATTTATTTGTAAAATGGTGTGTTTCATATTCGATTGTCACATTAGTCTGGACAATGAAGCCATGTTTGATTATAAGGCTATGAAGTAGAAGCAGCAATATATGAACTCATAGTCATCTGACTGCTAGCATCTTCTTGCTTATTTATTCATGGCATGCTGCCTGGCCTAACACAACAGAAAGGCTAAAATGTAAAACAATCTGCGGAATTTGAGACATGTGGAAAGTGTCAAGGGAAGAGATGAAATGTCTCTCTGGATCAGTGGTTTTCAACCTGTGGTCCACAGACCCCTGGGAGTCCACAGACTATGCTTTAGGGATTCATGGAAGTTGACTAATCAAAAGTATGTGAATACACACATTTACAATTCAAATGGGTCCCAGCCACCTATGCAGATACTAATAGCTGTAGCACTGTACTTACTGGCCATTGAATAAGCAGCATGTGCTTACCCTCACATTAATCCTCACCAGTGGGTTGTTCTCTACATGGGCCGATCTAGGACTTTGAAAAGCAGGGTGTAGAAGGTCTGGTACAACACTGCACATTTTTCTCCAGGTAAAGAAACTAGAAACTTCACAAAGATGCTAGGGGCCATGGGCTATATTACTGAGTTTAAGACCAAAGGAAAAATGAATATAACTTTATTGGGCTGTGCCCTCATTTGCTAGATTATATATTCAAAACCACAAAAAACTAGGCAAAATAGTCAAAGGGTATTGGTTTATTAGTCCTGTAATCATTATAGATAAATGTACATCTCTTATTCAGATTTATAAAACCAAATCTAGCCTTCTTGAACAGCTTGATGGTGCATCCAACACTTCACTGTAACTCATATGGAAATGATTGAATAATCACCTGAATTAATGTTACCACACCTAAGTTAAGATTTTTAGCTGGGACTGAAAACAATGAAGGGCTGTGAAACAGAAAACAGAGATTGCCAGGAGTGGCTAGCAGATACCAATATTGCTGAAGAAAGGATAACTTGAGTAATGGAAAATCAAGACCATTAAAAAAGGAAAAGGTTCACTAGCACCCGAGATTAGCAGGAATCAGGTACATTAAAATGAGCCATGAAGTCAATTAACACCCTCAGCACTGCCTGAATAGAAATGCTGCTACCCCTCCAGGGCAGGTAGTTTTAAAGTTTAGGTGGAGTAGGAATCAATGGGGGGTGCAACTGCATCACTAAACATCCCTCCCCCACCCACATACACACCCTGGATCTACCCCTGATTCTGTACCAAACCTGATACAATTGCCCACATACGCTGATACAATTGCCCACATATAATGGCAGTATTGCCAGTAGCAGTACTCATGCAACAAAAAGAAAGATGTTTCCAAAAAGACATAGTTTAACCAGTGGCAGGCATATAGGCTTACTCTTCTACATACTTTGTTCATATAGTTACACTGTCAGACCCTAGAGAATGGTCATGGAGCAATAGAGTTGAACATATTTAGCAGGAAGGAGCTAGCTGTTGCTATCACTCCTGCACCTGAATGAAATTTTGTGTAAGCAAAAGTGGACTGGACATAGCCTTGTTTAGGAAGGTTAAGAGATTTGTAGTGATAGTGATCAGTTAAATACATGGATTGGTTTCTGTCAGAAGAAAAAGTGTTGCCTGGAAAAATAGGACTTCATGGATATGAAATGGTGCAAAGGTCTATGAAGAATGGATGTTCCTTATTGACAGAACTGGTCACCAATTTTACATTTGAGTTTCTAATAAAAACAGCATGTTTGTGGACTTGACCGTATGCTTAAGGCTGCAGTATTACTCACAGCAAAAATGTAACTCTGAAGAAGTGCTGAAACTTGGCAGGAAAACATCATCTGATGTGGGGCTTTCATTAAATATTTACTTTCAAATGTAAGACTGTGTGTATTCAGAACATGGAAAAATTACAAAGCACTGGCTTTTCAGGAAGCTTCATGCTAAGGAGTCTCCTTTGGAAGTGCTGTCATTATTCAACTCCTGTTCAGACATGAGGGAAGTTTCATTCTGGATATTACAAGTTGCTGGCAAAAGCAGAAGGATAATGAGGAATAGAAAGGAGCTGAGGCAGGTCTGGATGACCCCGAAGTCCTGAGGTGCTCAGAAATGGGGGTCCTGTTATAGGGTTGTGTCTAGGTGGGAGATGAATATGCAGTTATATTTTCATAGATTTCATAGATTTCATAGACATTAGGGCTGGAAGGGACCTCGGGAGATCATCGAGTCCAGCCCTCTGCCCTAGGGGCAGGAAGTCAGCTGGGGTCATAGGATCCCAGCAAGAGAAGCATCCAATTTGCTCTTGAAGGTCCATCAAAAAGCATGTGCCCTTGTTAGTACCTTTCTACTCAATTTCTGCCAATGGAGAGGAAAACTGAAGAGGTCATTGGCATGATCTACAATTCTATTAAATACAGAAGAGATTCATTCTGACAAAACAGAGGGGATAATTCAAAGGGTGCTGAACTAATTTTGAACCCCAGGCCAGACCCAGAATAGGGCATGGGGCAACAACAGTGGCAGCATCCACTGCAAAGGCAATGTGGCAAGCAGCTCTGGGCCATGCTGCCATGGGGTAACCAAGGTCAGTGTTGCTAAGGACCAAGTTCACTGATCCATAGCGCCCTGGATTTTGCAACAGGCCCTGCCCCTGCTAACCATTTCCTCAAACTCCATGGCCTTCCTATAGCATGGGGGGCTGGATGGAGTGGTTCTAGGGGACAGATCCAGCCTACAGGCCATATGTTTCACACTCTTGTGATAAGTGATAAGTAAGCAAAAGAGTGTAAAGTATATTACTTTATATAGGCATAGGAAACTGTAACAGACATAAGACAATACAGCATCTACCAGTTCATGCCACAAAAGCAGAATATACTATACCCCACAGGACAGGCTATACGCCATAGGATTTAGGATCCTGTTGTAGTATACTTGAAATATCAATAGAGAGTTTGCACATGCTTTTCATTGGGGGAAAAAGAAGTATTTATTTGATTCTGGGCGGAAACTGTGGTTTTCTCTGCTCAGTAACTGGTACCCATCTGTCAAAGCTTCTTCCCAAAGGCAGTCATATTAGTGATCCATAGTTCCACAAAGCAATACATTTTTACAGGCTTGGTGTTAACTTCTTCTTACTGAATTTTGCAGGACCCCACAGCTGCAAATGTCTGCATCCAAAAATTTATGCAAAGGGAAATAGTCAGGATAACTGCCATGCGGACAAAGAAGCAGAGAAAGCACTGGTTTAAACTCTAGGAGTAGAATTAGCAGCACAAGTGGATGAGCGAGCTTAGTACTATATACAGTTTGGCAATTTCCAGTGCATCCTACTCCCATCCCCACAGATATCAGAATAGTTCCTTGGACTGCTGGACCCTCTTTGCACTGTGCTGGGCTTCCTATCCCTCCAGTCAGCATAGCTGATTATAAACATCTTGGAGGCTGGCAAAAGCCATTAAGTGAAACCAACTGCTCCAAGGATTTTGTCTTATTATGCCACATCAATATAGTATGATGATATTTACCACATAATGCACAGAGACTGGAGTAGAATCTCCTAACAGCAAACACTCATCTGGAGAGTAGCAGGGAGAACAATGGTGTTATGATTCACAGGGTGTCAAAGAGTCCCAGAGCTATAGCATCTGCATCATCTAAAATATGCAATTTCTGCATACTTAAAAATCCCTTTTGGAAATCACAATCTTGTCTCAGACAGTGGCAGTGTTTGAACCTAAACAAAAGTTGCTGCTTATCATTTTCAGTTTTACAATTTCCCCATGTTCCCATATATTCAAATGTCTTTTTCACTCACATTATAACCAGCCCCCAGTAAGCTGGGATATATACTTAGTTGCCCAGAACTCTGATGCTTCTGCCTTTACAATAATATTAGAGTTCTTGCATTACACATGGGAGGTGGCCTGCTGTCCAGTGGGTGGCTGTAAGCACCCCCAACCCCACACACACAGAGACATGCACACTAAAAAACTCCCTATCTTTACTCGGTCCCTTTCACTTTGTTTTTTCTTGCCTTTGTTGCTTACCTTGTCTGGGAGGTCACACATCAATAAAAGAGCCAAGAAGCATCTCCCAAATGTGATACTGGATGAAGGGAATCTTTGCTCCTTTTATGGCCCAGCACAGATTTGTAAACACCTCCTAGTTGTCTGCCCTCCAGCTAAGTTGCCCTGGCGCCACTTAGGCCCCTAGCAGATGTTACATTTGTTGCTCATGTGGATATTATACCTCAAATCATAACATGCCAACTGAGCACACATTAAAAGTATTGCAGGATACTTCTGCACTGCAAAAAAGGTGTTGTTATAATAAGCAACTTCACTGTAACTGATCTGCTATTTTTATCCAGGGATAATCTGGTTTAAGTACTGGCATGTTACAATTTTTCATGTCATACTCACATGTAACACAAAGGCCATGTAACATCTGCCATGAGCCTTAGAGGAATAACAGAATAGAAAGCTGGTATAGATTCCAGAAGATATAGACTTCCTCCCTATTGGGTGTGTCTACATGTGCATTGATGTGGGTTTAAATTTACTCTGCAGTAAATTACTGTGCAGTGAGCAGAAATAGGCTGGTGTCTCCACATGCAGGCGTTAAAGCACATACAAAGTGTTACTACTCAGTACAGCATCTTCATGTGTGTTACTGTGAGGTAACTAATTGGGCATAAACTTGATGCCTGCATGATGCAGGCATCAAATTTATGCTCAAATCAACATAAGTACCCATATTCACTGCACAGTACATGCATGCACATGTAGATGTGAGCCCATACTGCACAGTAGTTTCAGTTGCTGCACAGTAAATGCGCACATGTAGATGTGCCCATTGTGGTCCAGTAAGGGGAAGTAAATTCTCCCTCCATTTTTAAGTAAAACCTAAGGTCCTGGGGAGCAATAGAATGCTTTACCCAAGTCCTTTCTTCTTCCCTTTTCTTCCTTTCTCTTGTTTCCACTTCTGCACCACAATGCAAAAACACTGTCCTAGAGACCCAGCTATTAAATAAAACAGCATCACAGTGCTGGCCTGCCTCCTGATTTCCCTGCCATTGTACATGAGCATTCCTCCTCTTGGAAGCTGCTCTTTCTTAATGTACTAACTGAATCCTGTCTTTTCTTCCCAGAAATCAAAATCATGGGCTGTATTTCTGAGAGTTCATTAGTAGGGTTCTTTACTGAAAGATGCTTGCCTCAGGAAAAAAATATTATCTCTTCCTGATATACATTCTTTAACAGTTTTACAGTTACGGCTTCAGCAGAGAAGAACCCGAGAGCAGCTGGCGGACCAGGGCATCATGCCACGTGAGTACCTTCCTTACCCCTCTCTCTGCATCCACAAACAGCCTAGAACTCAAGCAAGTCACTAGTAGATGATGTGATGATACAATCCTCTAGTGGTGCTACAACCCTCCAGCTCTGCAGACTGGATGAGTGGCATGGGGTCTGTGGGCTGTGTCCCAAGTGCGGGACTGTTCTGCAGACCTAATCCAGAACAGGGGCAGTTTATGGAGTCAGTCTGCGGGTGTGAACTGGAGTGACCCTGCATGCTGGATGCAGCCGCAGCACAGCCCCATACTCTGGCCCAGCCTTGTTCACCAGATACAGCCATGGCGTCACTGCAGGGCTGTCATCCAGACCATGGGGCTCCTCCAGTGTCTGTAAATTTGGCAGTGGAAGAGTGATAGCAGTGTTAATTGTCATGGCTCTGGGAGCATCATTGTTCTAACTGGCATTTTATCCCTAGGTCTGTGAGTCTGCTGCACAGACTATAACAGAGGCTCAAATTGTTGTGAGTGGAGCTACCCAAATCTTACAGCCTCAGTGGCCATCATCTTCACTGGCCATCATCCTCAGGAGAGCAGTACTCCTACTTCTTTGTGATGCTTTGCACTTTATTAGGCTGTAGTCAGCATAGCAGCACAGCTAGCTTAGCTCCACCATTTCACCGGAAGTGTTTAATGTGGGATGGTGTAAGGTGTCTCCTGGGTGTGCCAAGTACAGTTGCTCTTCTGGAAGTCAATGCAGTTGTGGCATTAACTCATGCAGCGTGTTGCCCTGCATGTGGTAGGAACTGGCCCAAAAGCAGAGGCAATGGCACTGGAGCCATTGTTCAGAGAGGCAGTAAACTTAAGGCAAACTGACAGACATTGACATTTCTGCCTAACTTTTCTGGATGTTTCTGGGGACAGGGGATGATACTGTAAAAGGGTTTATGATTTTCCCCCCTCAAGAAGCCTGAGGCTAGTCAATTGCCAGTCTCTTTTTAACAAATAGAGGAGCTCACAGATGTGTAAGGGAGTATAACAGTATAATGTTTAATAAAATCCAAGGGCAAGATTCCCCAGCACCAACACAGGGGCTACAACCCCTGGATCAACAGTGGCTGTAGCATCATGTAGCATATGCTGAGGTCCCCTCCAGCGTATAGCCAGCAACCCACCCAGGGTGCACTGATAGAGACCACTTTTCAGCCCAACTGAACCAAAACATCTCTTGGGGGCCAGTGCATCTTCTCTGCATCCCCACCTGAACCTGCCTGTTTTGGGACCCAGGATGCCAGGAGCATGTGGGTACTTTGCCCTGCTGTGACTCTTTCTCTTCTCAGCTAAGTGGATTTCTTCCACTACAGGTTTGCAAGCTTTTATTTCGTTTGCAAGATCTCAGTCCGGCACAGGCTATAGAACAATGTTTTCACTTGACTCCTCCCTCTCCTGTGTCAGAAAGCCAGACGCAACAGTACCATGTCAGCATGTAAAAATCAGGAAGGGAAAGACTAACATTGATCTGTCTCTTATATCGGTACTGCCCCAGGAGCGTAAGGCCAGCAAACAGCATCAGTGAAGAGGAGGCAGCTAGAATCCTATTTCACTTTATACAATTAAATGGTCATTTTCCAGCCTTGTGAGTGGCTTTTTTCAGCATGTACAACCAGTTTCCTAGACTATTACTCCCACAATGTAGATGCATAAGCACACGTACATTAGTGCACCTTGCTCAGGAAGCAGAAAACTTGGGTTCTAACCCCTCCCGTGCCCCCCCCAACCTGTCACACTGAGAGGGTTTGATCACATCACTCATTTGCCAGGAGAGTGCCCCACAACTGACACCACAGGTTAATTCTAAGGCAAACCCCTTTCCCGCTCGTTTTAAAGCTGAGTCATTGCATTTTGCATTTAATATTCAGTTCCTCTTGGCATGAAGGCAATGCAGAAGATCTTGCCCCACTTGAGACCAAAGATCCAGGCAGAGGTGCAGCCAGACTGCTGCATGACACTTGAGGTAGTGGCACTCAGTAAGATGCCACTGTGTTTGCAACTATTTTTGCACCCCCTCCACTCCCCGCAAAGTGTCCAGGGCTGCTGCCTCTATCACTGCCCTGCTCTCCTATGCCCCTCAACTCAGTTATGCTACCAGATGCCAGGTAGAACTACGATATTGCTCCCTTACAGAGCAGGAAGGCATTGCTGGCTTCCTCCTAGCTTCACATATTTCTTGCTCTTGGATGACAAGGGGGAATGCCAGAGACACTGGACAACATACCCAATGACTTGAGGGGGGACAGGGTAGAGCATCTATATGTGGAAGTTGGAGAGGCACAAGTTTGCACTTCCACCTGTTGGAAGGGGCCCAAAACCTAGGTTTCCCAATTTCCTGGGCATGTGACCTAATCACTTAGTTATTGGGGCTGAAACATGGGAGGGTATTTATTCTTCATCACATGGTATTGATTTACACTTCCCACCATCACCGTGTGTATGTAGTCATGCATCTGCCCAGCCAGTACAAAGCCTATTGAGCATATGCACTTTTTACATGTACACAGACTTATCCACACTGCCCTGGTAAAGTAGAATCACAAACTGTGTGTAAATACCAAATATGTCATTTACGTGGTTGAAAAAACTGCCATTTATATGCACAAGAGTAATGGAATTTTGCTTCTAGATCTCAAACATCCTCTGAGCCCTGTTAAACACATGTTGAGCATGAGCCAGAAAAAACACAGGCAAAGAATTGTCTATATTCACTTCTGTCTCATCATGGTCTCCTTTAGAATCGTTGTTAAAGTTCATGACTTTGCAAGATCTGTTACACTTCTTTCATGCCGCTTTCTCCCTCTTTCTTTTGGTTACTGAGCTTTACTCTATGGGTACTCTTAATAAATGCTGTGAAACAGGTGTTAAATCTAAATAGAGGGCAGTAGCAGGTATGCTTTCTGTTCTTCAGTAACAAGACATTTCAGTAACAGCATGGCTGTGGCATTCCATACAATACCTGGCTCTTCCACTATTTCTTTCTCATTCTGCCCCTTTCACAGATTATCTGTGTTGACATCTGTACAAGACAATCAGTACAGTATTGCCAATCTCTAGTGTTCAAAAATCATTTAATAGCAATATAATATATTTTTAAATATTATTTAAAAAATAATAAATGTTGAGTTATTTTTATTTGCTTTTTGCTTTTTAACTTTTCAGGGTTTGTACTATTAAACTCTTCCTCCGAGCTAGGAAGAGTAGGGGATGAGATCATGTGATTCCAAGAGCTGGGACTTTAAGTCCCAAATATTGGGAGACCTATAATAAAATCAGAAGAATTGGCAAGACTGTCAGGTTCTATACCACCTCTAATATCTCCCATACTTTAAAAGTGGGCACTTAATGTGGATATGCAAAATGCCGTATCTCACACTTGTACACCAGAGTGATATGAACATACAGGTCTGTGCACTTGAAAAATCTCCAGCTGGTATGAATGCATGGGGTACATGTACTTGTAGGAATGGGGACCTAATGCTTTATAACAAACTTCTGCCTTGCACATAGTATGGTATGGCACCAGCATTAAACCAGGGGCAAGTAGTGATACATAAATAGCCTTTTCTCATTGTTTTTAGCTTTGTCAGATTCTCACCTTCAGGGTTACCATTTTGCCAGTTGGTTTCCCGAAATGAGAGTGAGGGCAAAGAAATATGCTGCCATTATAAGAGTAAATGTACAAATCTTTAACAGCTCTGTTACCTCAACAGAAAAGCTTGATGCTTTATATTTGACTAAAGGGAAGCTCTGCATTTGTTAGTTGCCACCAGTTATTCCAGTGGAAATGCATTTTGATTTATTCAACTTACAGAAACCTTAAAAGCATATTTTGTGCATGCATAATTATGTTGTACCAACAATAAAAGTTTGTTTAATTATGATCTTCCTGTATTCTCTGGGACTTGGTATGCCCATGTAAGTTGAGTTCCTGAAGGTACACATGGACTGGAACCTCATTCCATATGCTATCTGAAGGTGAGTATGGAATGAGGTAGAGCTCCTATAATGCTCAGTGTCTATAGTGTATTAGAAATCGTAGTTCTATAAATTCAGAGACAATGGTTTTAACATTTAAGCTCCAATAAAACACAAAAACTGATTGAGCTACCCTCAAATGATTGAGCTACCCTGTACTGTTAGAAAGCTGCTTCAAATGTAAAATAGTCATGCTAGACCAGATCTTAATGATGTAATTGATCCCAAGACTGCACATAGTCCTGGATTTCCCACCAGGATATTTTAAAATCACTTGGCTAAATTTTCTGCTGGAATAATTCCATTAAAGAGATTTTGACCCCCTCCATATAACCAATCCTCTTATTTTTACACAGAGGACAGAACAAAAGATAGTTCAGTATTCATAGTAATAGAACATCAGTGGGCAGAATCATTTTAAAAAGTATTTTCTTTGTGCAAATCCATGATCTATGAATGTAGTCAAAAGCCCATGGAGGTGCTGACCACTACTACTGTTTCTAGTCATTATTAAAAGCTCATTAAAGAAAAAACTGCAAACATGATACAGCATGCTTCAAGCTGAGACAGCTCAGCATGCAGCAGGCATAAGCCCAAAGAGAATCATCCTGGGGCTATCTGAATGCACCACATGGTGAGAACGTTTTTGTGTTGTAAAAAATCTGTCGTTAGTCCCACCTGGAATGATTAAAGCAGTTAGGGAAATAAAGGTAAAAATCAGCCTTGCTCTCACTCTCACAGGTAGGCTGTGGATGGAAGAGAAATGAAAGCTTTATATATGACTCCCACAGTGAAGAAGATATGGGGAAGGGGGAAGGGGAGAGGACTAGCTAGTGGGAGAATTGCTCAAGCTTCATCTTCCTTCTGGCCTCTTCAATGGAAAACATTTTGGAACTGCCCAGATAAACAAACAGCAACACCAAGTGGGAAAAAAGAGTTTGTGTTCAAACAGACTGAATTTACTGAGATTGCTGTCCGAGCCGCAAGGCTCCAAAAAGGGCTTCCAGGATTTCATGTACAGCTAGTCTCATACAGTTAAAATAACAGATCTTCTGCTAAAATGATGCATTGGCTACAAATACGCTAAAAATAAGCGCAGATGAGTAAGAAAGAACAACCTCTGAGCAACTTTACCCTGGAATCCACTGATGGAGTTGTATGTGCTGGAACCCATGAAAATGAAGGGAGAATCAGACTTCATGAAGTCCATGAAGTAATCCCACAATCACACCAATGCAGCTGGGACCACAGCCTGCCCCATTCTACTAGGTATAGCAGGCTGAATGAAATGGCAGGAGCATACTACAAGATATACCGGTACTATTGAACTTCTTTTCCAGATGTAATTTTATGGTCTTGATGAAAATTTGGAAGGACTGATTTCCTGAGAAAATTAACTTTCTGGAGAAACTAATTCATAAAATCCTGTGTATCCTAAATGGGTATGTTTCATGATCCCCAAAGGACAGATTGTGATTCATTAGATGTGGGAGACCAAGCTGGGAAAAGAGCAAGGATCTTCTCTTGGTGCCCTGTGCAGGGCCCACCCGAAGTCTACAAGGCAGGCCCGGTTCTGGGCTGGCATGGAGAGAGGGTTAGGGGAGCTTATTCCTTGCAATGGCCTGCACAGCTAGAGGCTTACTGCATCTATTTAAAGGGCAGTGGAGCTGCTCCTGCAAAAGTTTACTCTTGAGAGCCTCTGGAGTAATTTTGGACAAAGTCATGCTGGGGCTCTTGCTACATATAGGAAGTCTTCGTGCTCCCACGCAAGGCTGAAACTTATAGGCAAAATATAGTCCTAAAATTGGCATGTCAAGTCCGGCAGCTCTGTTCAATCATCTCCAAGCCACTGCACTTCTGAGTTGTTAAATTTCATCCCACAATTATCTGAGATCTTATATGAAGAACTGGTGCTAGATATACCTTTATTTGTTTTGCAGACTAATACCAGCTGCAGTATCCACATAATTCCTCCAAAACCTTGGTAAATGACTAAATACTGCAACACTTTCAGCATGAGTAGCATGAAGTATGATCTGATCAGTTTCTGCCCGCAGAAACCTTGTAACATTAGAACATTTTAGTGAATTGGGCTATAAAAAGTAATGTCTGTTGCTTATTTCATTTTTTTCATTTGCATTCTGTTAATTTGCTTTTAACTAAATCAGCTGTCACCACTCTTCCTGGCTGCTCACCAGAGCATGGCACCGAAATGCTACCTTGTCTGTCTGTCTGTCTACTTTTCAAACGTCAGACACAGGAAAAGGCCTTCTGGCCTCTTGAATTTTATCGTGATTCATCCTGTTTTTTTTCCCCACTGGATTCTTGCTTCTTCCAAGAGCTGATCCAGGTGTTCCCCTAGACTTCATATAGGCATCTAGTTGTTCTACCTGAGTTTCCTTTTTACTCTTTCATGTTGGAATTTTTGACTGACCCCTGTTTTCTTGAGCCTTGTCTAAACTGAATTTCTGTCCCTTTTTAAATTACATTTAGAATGGGGGACAAGAAGCAAAGAGGTTAATTAAATGATGTTAAATGAAACAGACCCTAATATCTGCAGAAAACCGCTCCTACAGATATGCGAATATCATCTCATTTAGTGTCAGAATCCAAGATGTCACCTGATTCTGTTTTCTCTTCTGAGCACAAAAACTAATTCAATGGGAACCCTGAAAAACTCATCCTAGTGATTCTAACTGCTACTGTCATTTAAACCCTACAGATGAGAATAATGCCACATGGAGCAAAGCGGGGCTTTTTGTTCCCACAGCCTTTATTTCTGCACCTTGGAAACAATGATTTTCAGCCAGAAATAAATTTCAGTTGAATTTAAAATAAAGGTCCAAAGATTAACATTA
This sequence comes from Crocodylus porosus, assembly GCF_001723895.1. Classification (NCBI taxonomy): domain Eukaryota; kingdom Metazoa; phylum Chordata; order Crocodylia; family Crocodylidae; genus Crocodylus; species Crocodylus porosus. Next base: position 28,657,129 of record NW_017728916.1, read on the forward strand.
GATGCTTCAAACAACATTGGAAACAGGCTCTGTTCAGTAAGCCTCTTGAATCTGATACTAACTGTTAACTGGTATTTTACAGAATCCGTAAGTAACAAACTCACAAATGACCCTAACTGTCAACTCCAAATGCTGTTGCCCCAACAGGATGCCTTAAGGATTTTCACTAGATGACTGGAAACCAGACTGACAACCCTTGCACAGAAATAATGTTTTGAAGGGGGTGAAAAAGTCTAGCCATTCCCTTTTCCCTGGAAAGCATTCTCTAGGGAAAGCCAAAGTGTTTGGAAGTGGTGACCAGAGCAGCCTGCTGACTTTGGTGCCCAGGCTGTGTCAATGGCCCCCTTATGCAAAGTTTTTCTATACAGTGTGTCATCAACACTTTTCATACACCCCACTGGGCTGAATAAAATATGTTTCTCAGTAAAACACAGTGGAGAGCTGCCAAGGTGCAGAACCAAAGCTGTGTTGCTCATAGAATAGGAGTTGTAGAGGTGAAGGAGAGTTAGTTTGCAAACAGAAAGGATGATGGTACTCAGTGAGAGGAGCATGTGGGGCAAAGAACAGATAATAGAACCCTCCAAATTCTGTCCTGACTATACAGGTGCCAGTGAGGCTGCTCTTGCTGCATTCTAACTGAAGAGTAATGAGATCCTTTTCTTAGGTTCCCCTTTCTTGCTTGAGCCTCCTTACCCTAGAGGCTTCACAGTATGGACCATCCACAGGCTCTGACCTCCTGGCAAGTTCTCAGCAAGGTCTCCTTTCTCTCCTGGATACTGATCCCTTGTTTCCTCTTCCCCACTCTCCACTTTGTTCTCAGGCAGCATTTCATGGCACTGTAATTTGCAAAAAGCTCTCCAGGTAAAAGCTGCACCTGGATTCACCTGGATTATGACATATCCTGTAGAACACCGAGCTGCAAAGCCTACACCTGTCCATGTGTCTTTTGCTCGCCCTTTGCTCACCATCCCTTCTGCTCTCCTGCCACAAACTGGCTGCGAGAGACTGGGATTTCCCATAGCTTTCCTGAATTATTTTTAGATAGCACAATAAAGAGATCAGCTAGTTTGTGTTGCTATTTTTATACCATCCATTAAAATGCTGCTTTTGAATATACCAGTGGCTGCTTGCTACCACTGCTGTGCTGATTGTGCTTCTGTTTCCTATTGCAGCACTAAAAAGTCCATCTGCATTCCATGAACAAAGGAGAAGCCTGGAGAGAGCCAAGGTAAATTTTGAAAATATCTATATGAATGAATGAATGAATGAATGCTGTATCAATTCACATATTATTTTACAAGTCTGCATAGATTCCTGTAGAATCAGAAAGAGAATCTGTAAAAAAGAAACATTATAGTCTTTAAGCCTAATCTTGCTCCCATTAAAATTACTGGCTCAGGTCTTCTCTTCTACCTGCACTGTGGTCCTCTGTGTCATACTGTCTAGGGGAAATATGTGTAAACTAGTGATCCAGGAAATTTAGGAAATATGTGAGAGTTGGGCCACAGAGATGAAGAGGGGAGATCAGACTGATCCCTGGGGTAAAGAATTGATTCTTGGAGCAAGTTATGGAAATCCCTTAGCTGGCCTCTCATTTCTACTAGGAAGTTCAGGAAAAAATGCCAACACTCCACCTTTTATTTGTATACATTTGAATAAATTGAATTAGGAATTTTCTTGACCAATTACAGCCATTACTATGCCAGTGCAACTCAAGGTAAAGGCAGGTTAAATTCCAGCTACTGGCACCATTGGAGTTTATCCCTGCTTGACCAAGTAATAGATTCCAACACAGCAGGTGCAACTGAATTCTATTTTCCATTGTACATTTCTGTCCATCTCCCTGGCCCTTTATTACCCTTTCTTTACATAGTGGCCATGCAAGCCTGTATACATAGACTGAGAATGCTGTAAGTCCATGAAAAGTGACCAGGTGGTGGTAGGAGAAGAGGTCTCTCTGGTTTTATCCCCCAAAACTGTGAAACCAGAGATCTGAATTTTAGGCCACTCTTGCCCACAAGGGGTTTAATCTGCATCTTTCTGGGTGTGTCTAAATGAAACATTTACTGCAGAGCTGACTAATTAGTTTCACAATATATGTCTCAGCATTTACACACGGGCCCCCATTAGGGCACAGGAAACTAATACATTCTATAGCAGAGTAGTACTTGCTACAGTGTTTTTTTGTGCATCACAGCGCACATGTAAATGCTGACCTGGCTGGCTCAAGCACAAGGGTGCTAGCCCTGTGCTGAAGCACCCTAATTCCCCAGCTATCCACTCCATAGCATATTGAGCCTAGTTGGAGCAGCCCTGGGCTGGCAGGCTGACCCCCTCCCCACTTCCCAGGTCCTCTGCCAGCTGAGGCTGCTCTGACCAGGCTCCACATGCTGTGCATGAATAAACTTCAGAGCTGATTGCTTTGGAGTTAATTGTTCCTAGGTGCATGTTTAAATAGCTCATGCAGGAGCAAAAAACTCCAAAGCAATAAGCTCCAGAGTTTATTCATGTGCATGTGTAGACTCATCCTCTAACTGCCCAGCACAGTGCTCTAAGCATCAACTCATTGTCCCAACTGCTCTCCAGAGTTGATTTTGAAGCTGAGCCAGTGTCTTTTGCATTGAAGGGCAGCACAGTGGGGAAGTTACACCATTGGGATTAAGGGTTCAAGCTAGAATCCCAGAGCCAGCAGTCATTCACTTGGCCACACACCTTGTTCTCTTTTTCATGGCCTTGCATAGCTTCTTCTTTTGGCTGCCGGTTTCAAAAGAGTGCTGAAGGCCAGTCTACATACTGTGGCATGGTGGTTAGAGTGCTGTGCTAGGAAGTCAGAGAGAGCCAACTTTAACCACCTTCTGGGCAAGGGGACATAGCATTCAGGTCTCTAACATCCTGCCTAAGTGCTCTAAACACTCCAGTCTTGGGATGAAAACACAGGAGGGCATTCTTCCTCCATCTGCTAGTCAAGTATTTCTGGCATCCTACATTGTCAGTGCTTAGATTCAGGTATACATCTACAATACGCACATAAATACCCACTCAGTCTACATGCACACAATTACATGTCCATATTGCAGGTGAAATAGAATCACTATCTGTATGTAAGTGCCAAAATTGATACTTAAATGGATAGAAAGCTGCCACTGAGATGAACTAAAGGCAGTAGAAATGTCTGCCTTGTTGCTTTGCCTGCTAACAAAAGGGGTTGTACCAGCATTATCACACCAGTGGCTCCAATTGGAGCAAATCAACAATCTAAAGTAGGCCTTAAATCAGTGATTCTCAGTCAGGGCACCAGGCTACTCTGGGGTGCTGCCAGATCCTTTGAAGGGTGCCATGGGGTGTCAGGCAATAAGAAGATAAGACAAGCAAATAAGCCAGGCTCAGGCTTATCCCTGCCTGGACGATCCCTAACCCCTAAAGCTCAGCCCCTGTATAAGGAGGTAAGTTCCGCAATATATACATTAGTTTTTGAAATTGGGTGCCATTCAATTTACAAAAGTTATGGAGGGGTGCCTCAAGTCCAGAAAGGTTGAGAACCATTGCCTTAGAGTGCTTACTGTTGGGGGACATACTCACCAACTCAGTGGTAAAGGAATTGCCATGTATACCCCATGCTATTGAGCCTGTGCTAAAGAAGCCAAGTACTCTGAGTACAATTCTCCCTCCCAGTAAATAGCTCTAACCCACACACAGATGCTGCCCGCTGAATTCAGCTGTTACCCCACAAAACATACATAGATTCCATATTGCTAACTCTAGTGATGTAGCAGTGTTTTTGCAATATTTCATATATTTAAGGGTTCTTATTAGTTTTTGATTTCTGACTCCAAACTCATAAAGATTTGCCCTTATGTAATAGGGTAACTGTCTCCATAATACCATCAACAGGACTGAAGCAACAAGCTCCCCTCAGCAAGATGTGCACCGCGTTTCTGTGCTTTTTTATAGTTGGGCTGGTTAAAAGTAGGGAAACATTTTATGGATAATTTTCATATGTCCATTTTCACCGAAAAAATATTGAACTCTGGACTTTTTGGCTAGGTCCATAGCTGGGTGAAAAAAATAAGGTTATTTTTTATGATTTTTTTTTTTAAGTTTGATCCCTTTATCCACCAAAATTTGAAATTTTCTAAGTAGATATACTTTGTAAGTTAAATCATAGTTGCTCTTCTAACAGATGTGAAAATAAAGAGTTTTTTGGGGGGTGATATCTCTTATTGGACCAGCTATAGTGGGGAGAGGTCTTCAACAAGCTTTCAGGTGCAAAATGCCTTTCCTCTAGTCTGGGTCACAAAAAAAAAAGCTTTGTACCCAAAAATTTGTCCAACATCCCTCCCAACTATAGAGTTGGTCCACTAAAAGTTATCACCCAGAAACCCTTGCTTCTTGCATATTTCCTGGACTGTCATGGCTACAACAAACCCTACTGCACTTATGAAAGATGACCACTGTCTCCCTTTGCCTCCAGTTGGAGCTGAAGCTGGGCTGTTCTCAATGAAGATTGTTATGATGGGCAGGTCAGGGAGAGACCAGGAAATGTGTAAGGGTAAAGAATAGACTATGGGAGCAGCAGGGAGCAGGAAGAAGTTAGAAATCAAGACAGGGGACCATGAGGAGTCAGAGGAACCTGGCCAGACAGAGGGTCTGGCATGGGAATTAGGGTGGCACTGAGAAAGAATGGAGCAGGTGAGAGACCAAGGAAAAAACAAAGGAAATTCAGCTGGCAAATAGCTAGAAAGAGGAAACTGCAGAACGGTATGGTGGGAGAATGTTAATAGGGCAGCTGTCTATTCTGTCTAACCAAGTAAGGCTCAGAGATAGGCAAAATAACAGAAGTGTCTCCTTAAAGCAGCAGATGGTAAGCTACAGTCTCCATTTTTAATTTCTGGTTGAATTTTGACCATGGGATGATCCCACACAAAATAATAGGGAGATGGGGGAGACTGCTTCCACCAAGAAGAAAACAATGTGATTTCTGGCTGCTGGGGGCCAAACCTCATAGTTTTGTTTTTAAACAAATTTGCCTCATTTTTGAAGTTGTCCCCACACACACAGGCTTAGCAATACACTGAGGACCCTACACACATGCTTGTTCATTAATCTACCTCTGTATAGACACTGACACCTACCTTACTCCCTCGTGCCGCCTGCTTATCTGCTACTGCTGCTATTTCATTGCACTGCACTCCATGTCTTCCTAGTGCAGTAGTCCCTAGCCCAGGGTTCAATGGCAACGTGTTGCCATGAGACCAACTACCATTGCTCATAGGCTCAGGATGTTTTGCTTTCCGTAGGTAGGCATTTGCTCAGGTTAGTAGGGAGGACAAAATATGACAGGGCTCAAAACCCATCATTTACTCAGTATTTTTGCATGTGGCCAATTAAAATTCATGACCACAACCCCAGTCAGTGCTTGAGAAAGTGAAGGATACTGGGTAGAGGATCATTTCTTGTTCCCAAATATAGTATGGCCAAAAGAAAGTTTCCTTATGCTTGCACATGCCCTGCCCCCTTCTGGACAGTGCTAGCAGGTAAACAGATAAACAGAGCCAGCTCGGGGATTCAAGAACTTCCTTCCAGTGGTAAGACAGGGCACAAGGGCCTCTGCAGTAGTTCTGACGAGGTGGCACTCCCCAGGACCAGCTGCCCTGAGCTACAGAACTGCCAGAATGAAGAGAGGTCTGAAGGGTTGATGACATAAATCCCTGGGATGGAAGACAACCTTGGGCAGTAGATCACACAGAAAGATCGACTTTTGGCTTTGCAGCACACACAGTGACCTATCAGGCCACTGAAGCACCTCAGGTAACTATGTATCTCTCCTAAATGTGCCTTCTTCCCACTAGACCCTGGTATCTAGCCAAATTCAAGTTCCCTGAAGACTGATGAAAGCAGAGATGACAGAACTGTCTATTTCCAGAAGACATTGGAAAAGCTTCTGACTAGATTTATTATTTGGGAGCTATGTCAATTTTCCAACCCACTGCAAAGTCCATCTACAATGCCCAGTTGTAAAAGCACACTGTCCAAGACAAATGTTTAGGAACATATATGCAGTCAAGCTCCAATGACAATTAAGAGTCAAATATCTAATGTGCTACAGGTATCAAATATATTTTGATTAGCTCATCTCAGAATAATCCTATTCATCCCACTTGGTCTTCTAGTATAATTTTCCTAGAGTCGAAACAGAAGAAACATTTGAAGGGTTTACAGCTCCATTTGAAGCACTTAGAAAATGGAGGATTTCAACCATGGACAGACATACAGCTCTATGCCACAACCCAGAGCTGGAACACTTAAAAATCTCTGCAGGTGCATACAGCAGCATGCTGTCCAGCCAGGAGCCATGACAGGGGCTGTGGCTTCTGATGGCTCCATTTTCCCCGCATTGGGCTGTCAGTGTGGCTCTGCAGCTCCTGGTCTCCTAGGTGCTGCAGCTCCACTCGTCCGTTGAAGAGGGAACTGGAAGACTGGAGGCCCTGTGCTGCTTACCAGAATCAACAGACCAGATGTGGAGAAGTATGCAGGGATTGGGAGTTGGAGAGTCTCCCAGTTCCTGCAGGTGGGAGCTCTTGGACAGTGGAGGTGGATTAGATAGGAGAGTGCTAGCTGACACAGTGCCCCCTCTCCTACCTCCTCTTTCCCCCATTCCCCCCATGGGGAAATAGAGCATGTGGGATGCTGGAAGTCCCAGGAATTCCCTATCACACTCCATAAATCGTGTGTATATAACCTGAAATGCTTCATTTTGAAGTGCTTCTAAATAGTACCTGTTTCCTTCAGGATCATTTTTGGAGTGTTTCCAACTTTGGAGAGCTTCAAAGGGTGTGTATGCCTATACTGCTCCCCCATACAGTGCTTGAAAGGCATCAGAGACATTTCAGATGTTGTGTCTGTCCATACCTCACGTCTTTCTTTTCCCCAGTTATAGTCATTATTAGTTGTGTCTGTCTGCATGTAAAACAATAATGGTAGTGTGGTTACATAAAAGGGAAATGTGTCATATACAGTTGGCTGATTTTTAATAGACTATAGCAGTTCATTCAGTTATTTTGAGAGATTTATTTGCAGCTATGGTGCAAATGATATTTATGGAAAGGAGTTAACTGGAAACTTGTGGAAATGTTCTTGTGAATGAATATATTCTAGGTCACTGACTGTGAGTTGCAGGCAATAATAAATGGCTAACATGAAAATTAGAAGTGCATCTATGAAAAATTAGTTTGCTTAGGGAATTTCAAGCATTCTAAAGCATCCTTGAAATGTTCTGTATTTTACTGTCCATGTACACAATCGAGTCTCTGTCTCCTCGCTATAAAGCTTCCAATATCTGTGTCTAAATAAGCTAGTGATTGGCAATTTTTAGTTTCTCAGTTCTAGATGCCACCTTGAGAAGCCTTGAACAAATGGGACTTTTAGAAGCTAATAAACACCTACCGTCCAAGAAACAGGACTACCAGGATGTATCAAGTCAGGTGTTTATAAATAGAACCACCCAAATCATTGTTACCTTGGCCAAGAGCTTATTGAGGACCAAAACATACTGCCATTAAGTAGTGGGAATCGAGGGAAACTCAGTAGATGGACTGAACCCACCATACATGAGGTTTGTTAAGGTTCATGCCCATTTACCAAAGTTACACTTAGAATACCTCATTCACCCTTTACAAGAGATCAAATCTCACAGATAAACATGGTCTTTATATAACCAAGTAGTTTAGTGTTTAGATAGTAAAGGGATGAATAAAGCCCCTGACAGATGATAAAGAAAAGACCCGATGGAATCTGATGCAAGATCTGAGCTATCACACTTCCTTCCATACAGGGGTGTGTGAAACGGGATGTATTCGATTCGGATTTGAATTCAGCCCGATTCAGGGACAGCGATTTGATTCATTGATTCAGACCACTGTCCCAATTCAATTCAGCTGAATCCAAATCGGAAGATTTGATGCTGATTTGTAGAATCAGTGATTCGGCCATAGACACAGCTTTAAATGTTTTTTCTACGTACCTCAAGGTACCAAAACTGCGATAGTAGGGCTGATGGAACGTCCCACAGGAGTGCGGGGGGAGGGAGGCCACATGCTCAGCAGTGAACCCCGACGTGGACTGGAAGTGCTTCTGGTCCACTTCCAGGTCTACTGCCAAGTGCACTGGGGACTCCCCTACTCTCCCATGGGACACTCCCTTCGCCTCAGCATCTCAGTGTTCATGAGCTGCATGGTACCTTGAGGTATGTAGAAAAAACATTTAAAGCTGTGTCTATGTCTGAATCATCAGATCTTTCCAAATCTCTCCGAATCAATTCAGAGGGTTCCAGTTAGACTCGGAGAAATTAAAGTGTCTCCTGATTCAGTTTGGATTTGGAGATTTGGCCACTGAATCAGGCCAAATCTCGGCCAAATCAAATTAGTGACCAAAGCTTCACACAGCCCTACTGCCATACTACACATGCATGGTAGGAGGCTTAATTGTAGGATTCCCACATCAAATCCCAATGTGCAATACTGCTAAATGCAGGGGGAGCCTGATCCTGGGCTCTCCCTATACCAACAAGTAGCAAGCCTGGCTCCTAGCCATGGGAGCACATGTTGCACTCCCATGGTGTGCTCCCACAGCTGAGAACTCCTATCAGCTGACAGGGCTCCCTGCTGTGGGAGTGCACAATGTGCTCCCATGGCTGGGAGCCCCAGTAAGCTGAGGGGCACTCCCAGCCCCTGGACAACATGAAGTCTTGAAAGGCTCCCATGTGGTGAAAGGGTTGGGCATATGTTCAATTAAAGGTGTGATGGGAACCAAACACAAAGCTTGCACACACTTTGTGTAGTTACTTTGTGGCTTATTCCTGATTTTATCACACCATTATTTGAATGAATGTATGGCCACATCATGATTTAAGACATGGTTAACCAGTTAATTACATCTTAAATGTAATGTCTGTCAGGGTCCCAAATTTCCTTTAAACAGAATATTCTCATGAATCTGTCTGCCAAATGTTTCTCCAAAGTGCTCTGTGCTCTGCTGACATTTACTCTTTAGAGGAGAGTTTCCAGGTGGGGTGTCAGGAATAAAAGGGCACAGCTCACATTTTGTGCACACTTCTCTAGGGGCACACACTGTTCTTTTGGTTGGAGTTAGAAGCATAGAGTAATTCTCCCTTGAGAAATACCATAAAAAACTAGTTTCATGAGAGGATAAGAGCAGTAAAGAAACCACTAGTTTTTAAAGATAAGTCCAAGTTTTTAGCAGAAGCTAAGATAAATATTCATTAAAATGAGACATCCCAGAGGTGCATGCATAGTGTCTCGGGTGGGGGGGGAAGTCTGTGATTATCTGGACCAATGGTTCTCAATCTTTTTCGTACCAGGACCCATTTGCAAAGATCGATGGCTTGATCCGACCTGCGCGCCCCTGGGCCTGCCTTGGTGCCCAGCCACCTTTTCTCAGTGTTGGCAGGCACCTGTCCCCTCTCCCCAACCCCATCCCCTCCATGTACATGCATGCATGCATACCCCCTCCACCCTGACAGTCCCCAAGCCCTGGCCCTCTGACCCCTGCTCCCCATACACTTACCTTTGTCCAGCTGCTGGGGCTGTTCCCATGACCCTGCCTGGCTGCGTGCTGGCCATGCCTCAAGCAGCTGCTTGCAGGCTGGAACACTGCCAGCCTGCAAGGGGAAACCCACGCTTTTGCACATTTTTCTGGCACTTGTTCACAACCTTTTGAAATATTCTTGCAACCCACTTTTGGGTCACAATCCACAGGTTGAGAAATGCTGCTCTATACAATCTCTCAGCTTGGGGGACCTACATAATAAAGCAGCACAAGTAATGTGTACAATATCCTCCATTTATATAAGTTTAAATTTCACACACTGAAGTGAGCAGTGGCCATTGTGATGCCCTATGACTCCCATCTTCCTCCATACCACAGATCTTTCAGAAAGAGACATGCAGTCTCAGGTGAAATGCTTCAAGTGATGTAGAATTGACCACAACCTGTGGTAACTTATTCCAAAGGCCTTTCAGGATTCATGGAAGAAAAGTAGGACTAGAAGGGATGTCAGGGATCATCTAGTCCAGCCCCATGCCCAAGGCAGGATCTTCCCTATCCAAACCATTCCGTACAAGTGCGTCTAACCTGTTCCTAAAACTTCAGTCAACCCTGTCACACAACTACAAGGCACGTTGTCCCAAACCACCAAGAACACCCTCACCTGCCACAAATAAAGGAGGACAAGAGCTGTCGTGGTTGTCAAAAAAACCCTTGAGAGATCCAAGGAAGAGAGCCATTCCCCCTGCTACAGAAGAAGGCAACCTCCCCGCACCCAAGTCTATATTAGTCTAACAGTGGGTGAAATTCCTTCCTGATCCCAAGTGTAGTCTGAGCCTGAGCAGAAGGGCAAGACCTTCTAACCAGGAACGTCTAGGTTTTAGTCACAGAAGAAATTTGGCACGCCCCATTCAAAATCCAACCAGCAAATCCACTGCGCAGGATTCCATAGTATTATAAAGACTGTAGTGACATCACTTTAGAAACTACACAAGGTGTTGCACTTAGAAATCGAATTTCTAAACCTAGTGCTTTAAGAATTGACACAACACTCAGTTGATCAATAGCAGAAAGTCTTCGTTTAACAAACTATAAAACTAAATTACAGATAAAGACTGTTTTCCAATATAAAATGAGCTATTACAGGAATCCCAGTACATATTTAGCTGCAGCAGTGTTTTCTCAACAATGCAGGCAGGGAAGCCATTCCAGTCTTGCAGCCTTTACTCTTGGGCTGGGTGTAGTATGGCTTCTTGATTTTTCCTGGACTGCACACCTTGCTGGCAGTTCTGTCTTGTTTTATACCATTTAATTGTACAGCTTTAATGCATTTTCTTTGATGGTTGGATGATTAAAGTCTGAACAAAACAGGGAGGAGAAGTGTGACCATCACGTTACATTTGTCAAATTGCCTGGCACCTGTTTTTGGATTTGTCTAGGTGTGAAGACTTGTGTTTCTCACAGCCACTGACTCAAACAGGATGCTTAGAGGCATTAGTCACCGGACCTGTCTTTGTGTATTTGCTTATCAATGGGGCTTATTTGCAACAGTTTGTACTGGTGATGATCTATTTACAAAAACCTAGACATACACTGAATGATTGAGACTTTTGTAACATCTTAGATATTGGATGCCTGTTTTGAGAAATGGGAGTGTGTCACATACAGGACATTTTTCCTGTATTCAGTGCACCTTTTAATGGTTTTGCTTGAAAAGTGTATTTAGTCTTTTGTCTTCTTTAGTTGCTAGTTCAGTTGAAATGTGTATATGTAGTTTCCTTGCCTTTAGTTACACTGACTCAGCCTTTCTCTCTCTGGCTTTCTTAGCTTGGAGATACACATGTGATGAGTGTGTTAGGTCTCTGCCAAAAATTTTCCTTTTACAGAAACCATCACTCTTACTGTTTTATGGCATGGGTCTGGTGTTGGGTACCACAAGCTCTTCTCTCTCTCTTATGCCTAATGGGTTGCAAGCCATTAGCAGAGTTTGATATTCTGTGTGGCAGGCTTGTTACTACCACCAAGTCTTGCCCCAGCCATTGTCTTGCATTTTTGTGCAAGAGACACTGCCCAAGTTTTCGCAGCTTTCATAGCCAGCACAAGGCACCAGAGAAACTTGCCCCATTTGATCTCTTACATTGTTGTTTCTGACAGTAGCCAATACCATTACTTGTAGTGGGTGAGCTGGACATCAGCCCCAGATGCCAACTTAGTAATAGCTCCAGAATCACCCCCTACCTCCTTGGAGTCCATGCCCCAGCATCAGAACCAGCCCCCATCCTTGGCATTGCTGCTGCTACTGCAGCACCCAAGTACACATGCACCCTTTTGCTCCTGTAGAAATAACAGCCAGGGCAGGAAAATTATGCTGGGGCTGTGGTAGCAGCAGCCAGGGACTGTTTTTGAGTCTTGGGAGAAGGTAAGACTTCTGATCCCTCAGGCTTTCAGAACCTCTGCCCCTCCAGCACTCAGTGGCACCTCTGCCCTCCCTGGTCTCCCACAGGTTTTGCCCAGGGTTCAAACCCTGCCTGTTTGATTCTGACAATAGCCAATATTTGATACTCCAGAAGCAAGACAATAATGACATATCCTACCCAAGGGATGTTTCTTCCTAATCTCAGAAAGCTTCATACTCGAAAGCATAAAGATTTATAGCTCTTGTAAAACTTTTTATCCAATCTAATGTAACTGTGTATACTCTCACTTGTACCTCATTTGTACTGGAATTCTAAATGGTCAGTGATATATAGTTTCAGGGAATTCCACATATTTATCATGCATTATGTAAAAAATACTAGTTTTGAGTTGGCCTTTCAGTTTAATTGACCCCTCCTTGTTCTTGTGTTATGAGACAGTGTTAATTCTTTGTACCATTCACTATTTCATGTACACCCATTTTATCTTCGCTCTAAACTAAATAGTCCTGTTCTTTTCACTCTCACCTGATAAGAAAGACTTTCCATATCTCACAATTCTCATTGCCTGCTTCTGAACTTTGTTTTGTGGAGTGACCAGAATTTATTACACTATTCCAGGAAAGGGAGTATAATATATTTATAACATTGTAGAAAATACAATTATTCTATATAATACCATATACTATATCATTATATGATATTCAGTTATATATAATTATATATATTTCTGCATATATATATATATATATATATAAGTATATAACTATATTCTATACAATTATAATTGCACTTTTATTCTCCAGCCTATTCCTTATCCTTCATAATATTTTGTTTGAGGTTTTTTTTTAATCCATCTCTGTCCCCGAACCAGAAATTTTATTAAGCTGCCTGTAGTGATACCTTAGTGTCTTCCCTTAATGGTTGCTGTTATTTGGCATCCAGTAAGGTGCATTAGTGACATTCTTTCCTTTCAGTGTGTTTAATCCTCCCCGTCAACACTGACTATTATCTTTACTTTTTGTGCTGCCTACTCATGCAGTTTGGTTAGGTCTCTCAGAAGTTATTCACAGTCTGTTCTCATTTTAGCTGCCTGAAACATTGCCATGCCATCTGCAGATTTTTTTCACTTCCCTGCATGGAGTCCTAATAAATATGTTAAATAACACTCTCCTGGAATAGAAACTGAAAGCATCTCACTGTTTACCACTGGGCCATGTCAAAAATTGACTCTTTATTCCTCCTAATTATTTTGTCTCTTTGTTTATTTTTAATCTCATCTCAGTCATAGCTATTTTTAACTTACCTGTGCATATTATTTAAGACTCAGTGGGCGTATCTACATGTGCATTAATCCACCATTACCACTGCATTAATGCACCATTACTACTGCACATTTAGTATGGCTAAGATGAGGCACTACATAAATGCACAGTAGTCAGCACTAATGCACAGTAGCAATTGTGCACAGTCTTTTTGTGACACAATGCACAGTAGACTAATTCTACTGTGCATTAGCATGTTAGCATGGGTTTTGCTGTGATATACTAATGCGCAGTAGAATTAGTCTACTGCGCATTAAGTGTTTCTTGCAGATGTGCCCAGTAGAGGCCTCTTGTTCTGTGTTTTCTATTACCAGTCATTACAAAATGTTGAAAAATTGCTTTTCTTAATGAAGACCCCAATGTCCAAGTGCTCTTAGTAAGATTTTCAGAATTAACTTTGATTACTGGTAATTCCAATAGAAGTTAGGTGCCTCAATCTAGCTCAGAGTGACATTCAGCCACTGTATATGTGGTAATAAAATGACACGGACACACATAAAACATGGTTTAAAACTGAAGTGGACAGGCATAGGAGCCTGTTAAGCTGGTTAAACACAGTGTTGTGTGGAAACCAAGTGTTGTGTGACATGAGTTTGGTTGGTTTTCCAGGCATCCCCCACTGCATTACTCATCATCCCCCACACACATGACTGCTATAACTGACCACTTTGGTATGTAGCTGAAACTACCTCCCCCTTTTTTCTTTTGTTTGTACTTTTTATCAGTGATCTATTGATGAGCTATCTTTCTTACAATCAGCTGTGTGCTGACTGCCTACTTGACTGCAGCACTTCATAATGACTTCCCCAGCCACTGGGAAAAAAGTGTGAGTCTAAGCACTGTCCCTCCAGAGTCAGGCAAGTATGCCATAGACTTTAGCTATTTGCAGGTTTTTCAAGCTTGTTGAATTCATATTTAGTAAAGAAGTAAAAGCAGAAAAGTGAAAAATGCCCCGAACCCCAGGTCACCCACCCCCTTGAAATCCCTACAACATGGGTGAGAGCACACATGCACCTCACTCACATATTCCAAGGCATGCTGGGTTAGTGGCTCATGACCACCCTCTGGTGTTGGAGCCACAGCATGTCACACAGTTGGTTTCTAATCAGTGACATTTTGGAGTGGTTCAACTGTTATGTGTGTCCACACCCAAAATCTGGCTTTGTTACTCTTGGGTGGATTTTGTTTTCATTTTAATCTCCTTTATCTTTGCATATTTAGTAGATTATTAATATGTAAATTGGTAACATAACGCTACTAGTATTTTTGTATCCTCATTGGCATTAGCAACATGTAGGGAGTGCATGTAGATGCACGTGCACCCCCTGAGCGTAGCAATGCACCCCCTGTGAAAAGGTGCTGTTGACACTGCCGGCAGCTGTGGGTGGTTGCCACTCACCACCCCTGCCCTTGCCACCAACACCAGCAGTGGCATCTGTGGAAGGTCCTTGATCGCTGCTGACACTGCTGGCAGCATCTATAGGTGTTTGCCAACCACTGGTTGGTGCTTACTGCCCCCCCTGCCGACAGTGCTGCTTTCACCTACCAGAGCTTGCCATGCCCCCCTCGCCTCTGGGGGTATGCAGCATTCATGTGTATCCTTATAATATGGGATTTGAATTTATAGATTTTGCTTTGTGATTCTGTATTCAGAACATACCCTACTAAATTCCTTGGTAACTTTCAGACACAGTGGCCATGTTTACACAAGATACTGACTGCACAGTTGTTACTGTACAGTCATTTAGTACTTGTATATACTAGTACTGTATATACAAGTACTAAATGACTGCATAGTAACCAAGTTACTGTGCAGTAGCATCGCTGAAAGTTTTTAGGTGATGCTGACTGCTCAGTAGCTTGTTACTACAAAGCAGTAGCATCACATCACTCTTTGTGCCATGCAACGCTGCTGCACAGTAATAACAAGCAACTGCCCAGTCAGCATCTCATGCAGATGTGGTCAGTGGGTGCATCTACATATGCACTTTACTGCAGAGCTACTTTGCTCTGCAGTAAAATGTCACTTTCTACACATGCACCTATATTAGGGCACAGTAAATTAATTGACTACTGACACGAGTAAATTAGGTTGTGCACCCTCATTAAGGCACAGTAAATTAATTAACTACTGTCAGGAATAGTATTATCTTACAGCAAACTCATTTACTGCACCACAATGCATATATTGACAGTGACCTCGACTGCAGCAGATTGAACCAGGGCAGAACAGGCTGGCAGCAGGATCTGGTAGGGTGGGAAGGTCTGCAATTTGGGCACTCTTATGCCCCAGCCAGACATTTCACTGCCCAACACTGCCACTCAGAACCCAGGACTGACCCTCTGAGCCTGCTGCTAGTCCAGGGCTGCTCTGCCCCAGCTTAAATTGCTGCAGTCCCAGACACATGTGAAGATGGTGCACCTGGGAACAGCTCACTCCAGCATGAACTGCATCCAGGTTTATTCAGGCACACTATTTGTGCATGTAGATGCACCCAGTCATACTCCACTGCCTCTGTGAGCTAATTTTTCCTTTCTGTATATTTTATAATCAGCAGGCACATCTACACAAGACACTTTACTGCTCAGTAGACTAATTTGCTGCACACTAAAGCATCACCATCTACACATGCATGGCAATGGCAATTAGGACACAGTAGACTAATTCACTGTACTACCAGATGGTCCCATCAGATACAAGTGGTATCTGGCAGCACAGTAAATTACTGCACTTGAATGCATGTGTAGACTGTAACATTGGGATTAGTTTATATAATATATAGTATATTCAGTTATATTAATTGCACATGTATATGCACCCCGATAGTAACATATCCCACTGATTTTTATGTACCAACATGTTCCAGAAATGCTAATCATGTCATCATTCTTTGTTACTGGATATTCTAGCTCATCTGTTTTAGTTTATGAGTTTCTTGAATCAATGCTTCAGCATTTTAATTTAGCAAACTGCATGGATTAGTAGAAGAGATATTTAAATAACTGAAGGTAAAACTGTGTTATTTAGGTCTGAAAATTTTCTGAATAACAATGGGAATCAGGAGTAAGTGGAATATGATTTATATTTCCTATTGCTGCAACAAAATTACTCATGTGTATTTTGCTGTTGCCATCCTATTATCTTATTATACCTGTTCTATTTGGTGCCATTTCCTTTTGATTAATAAAGAATCTGGCACTTTGGAGACACTTGCAGCAGAATTCTACTTATAATAAAGTAGATTCTAATTCTGCTTTATGTGCCAGTACCTAAATGGCAGCTTTTTAGCTGTGTAGGTGGTGTTTTTGGCATTTACATACAAGTAACAATTCACCTTCTCCTGAAGTATAACCCAATGTTAATCAGCAGTGTAACAGGGCACCCACCCCAGGCACAGGGGTACCATGATCCACACCCCTTACCTTGGGAGTCTTTGCACTACTCCTGCCCAGCCACAGAAGCTGCACAGTGCATCACAGCACAGTGCAATGCTGCACCAAGGAATATGTATGCTTTGCTGGGCATTCCTTAGCCCAGAGTTAGTTAGTGCTTGGCAAATAAGATGCAACTTAACATGCTGGCTCAGAAACGTAACTAAGACAGGGTAATCAGGGCACCAACCCCCAGCACTGACTACGAAGGGTCACCATAATTACACCCTGGGAGTCTTTGCCACAGCAGAGGCGGGCCTGCACTGCCCTCCCTTGCCAGAGTAGCCAGGCAGGGCATTGCCACACAAGCAGTGTATATCTGATAGGAAGGGATGAGTGGAGCGAGTGGAACGGTGCTCCTCTCACCCTCCCTCAGGAGCCTTCGCCAGAGCAGGCACATCAGTGCACCCTATATGTGTGCATTGGGGTATGTGTGCATGGGGGAGCTTGGAGGGAGCAAACAGGTCAGTTCCCAGGGAGTCCAGTCACAGGTCTGCTGCCACCTGGGCTAAGCTGATGAGCTGTTGCAGCAGCCGCAGCAGCAGCAGTAGCTCAGGAAAATAAGCACTCCCTTCTCCTCACTCATGTGCCCCTCTTCCCCAGTCTACAGTGGTCAGCATATCCTTCCCCCCACACACACACTTTTGCCCCTCCCCCACCCTGGGCACTCAGTGAGATCACTGTGCCCTCTAGGCTGGTTCAGAAAAGAGGCGGTTTCTCTTCCTTCCCAAGAAAACATGAAACATTCAAATTGTTGTGAAGAAAGATCCAGCATTGTATAATTTGCTAACTGGGGCTGGGGTTTAATAAGCTCTGTGTTTCTGTCCTGCAGACTGAAAATTATTTAAAGCACAAGATCAGAAGCAGGCCTCAGCGATCGGACCTGGTTAATATGCACATTTTACAAGGTACAGTTGAACATACCACTGGCACACAGCTGTAGATTTCTCCAACCTTTCCTGTCGTCAGTGGCTTTGGGCTCTTTTTCTCTTTTCTGGTTGTTTGCAAGGTAAACATTTAAAGTCATTTTTCCACTGAAGATGATGGTGATCACATTCTTTAGTGGTGGTAACACATGATTCCATGTGCACACAGCACCAGCTTATCAGGTCCATCTAGTTCAAAGACCTTTTCCTAAGAGTGGCCAGTATACATTTCTACCGTAAGAATTCTGTGTTAGGCAGATGTGAAGCAATTTGCTCCGTGAAGGTCTCATCCAAACCCCTAAACCTCAGAGGTGTAATCCCTGACATACGAGGTTGGATACCATTCCTAAACCTTTCTTTAGCTTTGACCATGGTAATTGCATATTGTATTTATCCATGTAAATATCCAATTGCTAAATTCTTTGCTTTGACATCATTTTGGGACAGCAAGTTTCATATGCTCATTATACCTTGTGTGGGGAAAGTGTTTTCCTTCATTGATCTATAACATTTTTAAAACATAGCAGGGAGTGGGCCAAGTTATCACAACACTAGATTCCCACTAAAGGCAGGGAGACTCCTCTGCACAGGTTGAATTCTGCCTAGCTCTTCAGTAAATAGTGTTTCAACTTTATATGTCTAAGTGCTACTTACACATTCAAATATAGCTCTCTCTGCCTGTATTGCTGGCAGTTACACAGAGCTTGAATCAGGGGTCATCAACCCCTGGCACAGGTGCCAGAACATGGCACGTGAAGGCATTTTGCTTGGTACACATGCCTTCAGGTGAATGGCAGGGAAAGGGCCGGGGCTGTGGTGCCACAAGGATCAGGCCACTTGTGGCTCCCCATCATACTCTCTGAGGCATGTGTGCAACAAGCAGAGTTTCATGGTTTTATAGTGTCTAGGGTCAGAAGTGACCTGAACAGATCATCAAGTCTGACCCCCCTGCCCTAGGCAGGAACGAGTGCTGGGATCATAATACCCAAGCCAGATATGTATCCAACCTCCTCTTGAAGACTCCCAAGATAGGGGAGAGCACCACCGCCCTTGAGAGCCCATTTCAGAGCCTGGCAGCCCTAACCATAAAGTGATGCCTCCTGAGATCAAGCCTGAACCTACTCTCAATCAATTTGTGGCCGTAACTGGAAACTGGTAGAGGAATAAAGGGCTTCCTACCTCTCAGCTGAACTGTCTACTGCAGGGGGCTCAGCCCTAGGCTGTCACCACCCAGTAATCCTGGCCCCAGCCATGGGGTCTTCATGGAGACCAACCCAGGACCCACGTGGGCAGGGCACACTTGGCTAGGTGGATGGAATGGGGCCATGGGTGGAAGGGGCCAGGCCCAGGATCTTGGGGTGGGTACAGCATGGGGCTGGGGCCCAGGGCAGAGCTGTAATCCATTCTCAGCATGCCCCTGCCTATGGAATTGGTGCCTGTCACAGGGATATGTAGCCAGTGGATTGTGGTTCTTCTCCCCCACCCCCTCCCCCCCAAGTCCTGGCCCTGTGCTGTCACTTCCCCAAAATCCTGGCCCCAGCCCTGACCCTAGCCCCCAAATGCCGCTTCTTGCCCACCCAGAGCACCATCCCATCCACATGGGAAAGCATGCCCTGCCTGCATGGGTCCTGGGCCGGTCTCTAGGGAGACCCTGCCTGACCATCCCATTCAAAAACCCTGGCAGTAGGAGCAGGCGGTACCCAGAGTGACACTGGTGGAGGCAGCTAGAAGTGTCCACCACTGCTGGGGCTGCCAGAAACTGGAGTCTGGCCACCCCACTGCCCCAGCCCTGTTGCGTTGGGGCAGGGGGGACAACAGGACTGGCTGCACATGCCATGGCCTAGGCTGCCCCCTCTGTTTGGGCCAGGTGGGGCTGAGGGACATATCTCTTGATGGGCCAGATCTGATCTGCAGGCTGTATTTTGCCCACCCCTAGTCTACTGGTTACTGTAATTATCCAGGGAGTGGGAGGGGTAGTTTCTAGCCTCCACTCTTCTAGCAGGTGGTCGAACACGTATCTTTCAGCCAAGTACTATAACCACTAAGCAATGGGCTAGGCATTGCCCAGACTTACAGTGGTGGCCACCCTTTTTGGCTGGCATGCCATGAATTAGCCCTATGTGCTCTGCAAGTACTAGTCCAATCCCCTTGTCCTGCCAGCTTTCTGCTCCCTGCCCTGTCTGCCACTGTGCTGCCTGTCCCCTCCCCAGTGTGCCACAGACCACACACATACTGTGCCACTTGTGGCACTTGAGCCTCAAGTTCACCACCCCTGGCCCAGAGCGCCTTCTAGCTTGCCTCTTGAAGCTTGGCGGCCAGGAGGGGGAGATGCATGGGACCAGGAAGTGAACAAGTCAGAGAGAGTGCAACAGTGGACACGACTACACGTTCATTAATGCACCATAGTTAAGGTTCAAATTACTTTGACTTTTGCGGGGGGGTCTACAAAAAAAATTGGGCTGCCCATCACAATGCCCTAATAAAATTGGAGACCCCGCAAGTTGTGATTTTCAAATCTTATGGGGGGGGCTCTCTTCTCTTATATGGGGGATCAGCCCCCTCCAAGCTCCCTCATAATTTGAACCCTGATCATAGTTACTGCACATTCAGTTTAGTACTTGGTAATCAATGCGCAGTAACTTGTGCTACTGCACAGTAGTGCCAGTGCATGGTTTTTAGTGATACTTACTGTGCAGTAGCCTAATACTGCTGCATGGTAATGTATTAGCACCGTTTTTGCCTGACACGCTACTGCACAGTGTTATTAGACTACTGTGCAGTTAATGTCTCATGTCGAAGCACCCAGTGAGAAGGATAATTGACCTAGAAATGAGAGGACCTTAGGTTCTGGCAGATAGTCCTAATGACTTTTATGTATCTTGCATTTAATATTCATTGAGTAAGATGGACAAACTGTAGAGAGAGAGATTCTACCTTGAAAGGGCAGGGGCCAGATCTTAGGCAGTGACAGTATTCTCTTGCTGAGCCAAGACAACTGTGTTGAAGGAGAAGCAAGTTATCACTGGGAGCTCTGCATATAGAGGTCATTCTTGTCGGCTCTGCAAACTGATGCTTTCAATTTTGGCCCTTTAGACTCAGCTGCGGAGGGGTCCATTCAATCTACCCAGATGAAGCTGAAAAGAGCCCGACTTGCAGATGACTTGAATGAAAAAATTGCTCTCAGGCCAGGTCCCTTGGAGCTGGTGGAAAAGAATATTATTCCTGTTGATTCTGCTGTGAAAGAGGCCATAAAAGGTACTCTGAGTGAAAAACTGTATTTTGTATCATGAGTATGCATGCTACACAGGTACGCAGATTGATGAAGCTATTCATATATTACGTATAATACTAAAATATATAGCCTTAATGGTATTAAGAGATCAATACAAAGTTAAGAGCTTAAGAGTACACTACTCAGCCCATAATGTTTTCATTGCAAGCAGCCCCAACCAGAACATCATGTGTTATCCTGACCCAGGTCTAAGAGGAGAAAGCAAGCTCTAATCTCAGAGCAATGATTTGCATCCAATTGCCTAGGTAACAGTCACCTCTAACTAGATTTAGTATCCTTTCCCCATGTATTAGGTGTGGAAGGATTACTGCCTATCCTATGCCCAAGGACTGAGAGAACGAATTTCTGCCTGCCTTGGGTTGGCAGGCTTCAGCATACCTAGTAGTTCTCCCTGCCATTGCTTGGCACAAATATCTACATTAATTCTGTACTCTGAGCAGTTATTTAGGCTGTTAGACACACAGGGCAGAAAGTCCAGTCATTAACATGGAAGGCAATCCCCAGGGGTAACCGGGCAGTTACTTAGATGCATGATTTTATATTTGCTTAGTTGGTTGTTTTTGTGCCTCTGTCCAGAAAATCAAATATTAGTCCATATGAACAGGAGAATTAATATTACTTTAATCTATTATACAAATGGGGTCTGGTGAGCAGAAACCATATGTTTGCTAAGAGTGGTGATGTATCTATTTGGTGTGGTGTCTGTGTGCGCATCATAGATAGGGCTGAATTCTGTCTGTACCTTGTCTAATTTATTTGGGCAAAATGATTGTTTCATGGTCCCAAATTAGAAAAGCAACAGTTTACCTTTCTCTTTGCATTGATTTGAATGGCCACACTGATTCATGAGCAAAAGAAAATCAATTAATAGGTATCTTTCATAGCAGCTAGTGTCACTCACCTGCACCGAGTTCTCTCCTGTCCGAGCATTGTTGCTGTAGTAGGCAGCCTCTTCACTGTCACTAAAGCCCAAGTCCAACTCTAAGCTTTAGGCTTATAAAGGCACATGTGTAAATGGAACTTTTAATGGCACCTACATGGATTTTATTTCTTATTCACATTTTTGTAAATAGACTTGAACCTCTGAGCATATTCAGAGGGATCTACTACAGTTACTTGACTCTTCTGTAAATGTATTCCACCTACAAAAGCTAGTAAGTCCGTATAAATCTCTGGAAGCTTATTCAGAGAATAATCACAACTAATGACCATTTGACCCCAGAGAATGAGTTAAAAGTAATTGCGCCTAGTAGTTAAAAGTCTTGCCAGGAAGCATAAAATCCATAGTCTAGGCCTCCCCTGAGTGAAATGAGGCTGAAATCCACATTTCCTGTTTCCCATTACAGAATCCTAACTGCCAGGCCAAGAGGGCCACCCACCATTTCTTTTGAAGGAGGTCAGTTGGGAACCAAAAAGGAAAAATATGTAGGGCCAGAAAGAGACTACATGAGACAGAGCCTTGCTTTACAGCTTTCTGGGCACATCTACACATGTATTTGATACAGGAGCAGTTTAGTTGCAAGAAAATTACTCGCAAGTCAATGGTCCCAGGCAGGTGTCTACACATGCAGGAATGTGGCAGCAGATTTGCTGCTTTTAGCACCAAACTGCTGCTGCACCCTTTGGGCCTGTGACAGGCCCTGCCACCACTGGGAGGAAGCCACCTGGCCAGGAGCAGTATGTGCAGCAGAGGGGCAGCACACAGCACTGCTCTCCTCCCTACCTGTGCCTCCCTACACCATGGCTGCTCCAGACCTTTCACCTGACAATCAGCTCCACTAGCTGGCTGACAGCTGTCTAAGCTCTCCCAGCTCCCCCATGAACAGTAACCACCTGGCCAGCCACCACACGCCACCCCAGGGCTGCCACCACTGTTCAGCTGCTGCCTTGATGCCATCTAGTTGGCTGGACCTCAGCATAGACACTGATGACACGCTGCTAGACACCACTGCCAGGGCTACCCTTACCCTCCTGGGCTTCCAGTTCCACCACCTCTCAGGCCAGCCAGGACTGGTGGCTGCACATCATCCAGCACACCTGGGATGACAAGAAGTGACTGGAGGTATTCCACATGAATGGAGGCCACTTTCTGGGATCTCCTGGAGCCACTCCAGTTATACCTGGAGCACCAGGACATATGCAGCCACCCCTCCCTGCAGACACCCCACTGCCCTCTCCCTGCTAAAGCTGACCACACTCACCATCTTGCAGTACATCAGGTCTGCTGCCTCCTGGGGGCTCGTGTCCGGGATGTAACTGAGAGGATCCCCAAACTCATCTGGCCCACAAGCTACCACCCCATGCTACTCATCTATATAGGTACAAATGACATAGCTCAGAACAGTCCTGGCTGGGTGATGAGTGACTGCAGGGCTCTGGGGGCTGGGCTCAAGAGTTTGGGGTTTCAGGTAGTTTTTTCCTCTATCCTACCAGTCATGGGTTGTGGACCTCAAAGGGAGAGATGTACTGGAGAGGTTAACAGAAGACTCTGGTGATGGTGCCATCATGAACGCTTTGGCTTCTTTGGCCATGGGTCCACACTTCAGGGAGAGAGGCAGCAGCTTGTTGGGAAGTGATTGCCTCCACTTCACCCTAACAGGGAAGAAGCTCTTCTCAGCTAAGGTGGCTGACCTACTTGACAGGGCTTTAAACTAGGATCACCAGAGATGGGAAGTCAATAAACAGTTCTAGCCCAGGTCACAACAACCACAGTACTAACAGGCTAGATAGCCCAAGAGAGTCCACTTCAAAAACAGCCCAAGGAAAGGTCACGTCACAGTGCACAGGGAAGCCCAGGGCTTCCCAAGGCAGGCTCAGCTGCCTGTACACAAATGCCAGGAGTTTGGGAAACAAGCAAGAGGAACTGGACCTCCCCTTGAGTGACAATGATTATGCTCTTGTAGGAATAACAGAGACCTGGTGGGACTTCACGTACAAAGGCTATACCTTGTACAGGAGAGAAGTGTTAGGAAGAGGGGTGGGGCTGTAGCTCTCTATATGAAAGAGCAGTACACTTCCCTTCAAACTGAGTAACAACCCAGGAGGGCATCTTGAGACCCTCTGGGTTAAAATACAGGGGGAGCATGGGAAAGGGGATATAACTGTAGGAGTCTATTACAGACCTCCCAACCAAGATGAAGAGCTGGATTGAGAATTCAATAGGGAACTGGCTGAGGCTGCACGCTCCTGAAGCTTCATTGTCATGGGGGACTTCAATCTCCCCGACATCTTGTGGGAAAAACACATGGCCAAATCTGACTGGTTGCATAGCTTCCTCACTTGCATTGTTGTCCTCTACCTAACACAAGAGTTCTACGGGCTGACTAGGGGAGAAGCACTGCTGGATTGGGTTCTGGCGAAAGGGGATGATCTGGTGAGCAACCTGAGGATCAAGGAGAAGCTCAGTGACAGTGACCACGAACTGATCACTTTCTCTGTCCAATGCAGGGTGGACAAATGTCTCAGCAAAACAGAAATCATCAACTTTGGGAAGCCTGACTTTCAGAAACTCAAGAGACTGGTCAGCCAGGCACTAAGAGACCATGGGGTCTTAGAAAGGGGGGGTCCATGAGGAATGGTTGTTCCTTAAGAGTGCAATCTTCTAAGTGCAAGAAAAGTCCATTCTGTCCTGCAGGATATGCAGTCAGTGGGCTGGGAAACCCTCTTTGCTAAATAGAGAAATTTTGGACCTCCTGAAACTAAAAAAAGAAGTCTACACCAGATGGAAAACGGGAGTCATTACCAAGGAGAACTACACAGCACTAGCTTTCACCTATCGAGAGCAGACCTGAAAAACCAAGGAAGAAACTGAACTCAGGCTAGCCCGGGAATCAAGTACAACAAAAAGTCCGTATTCAGGTATGTGGAAAGTCAAAAGAAAAACAAAACATTGAACCCCTACAAAAATCAAATGGGGTAGCTGATATCTGACACTCAGGAAAAGACCAATCTCCTAAATGATTACTTTGCATAGGTCTTCCACCCATCCCAATGGGTCACCCTGTCAGATAGGATGCAAAACATCCAGGGGGTAGGAAATGGACCCACAATAGATGTAGAGCAAGTAAGGGAACACCTTGAGAGGCTCGACATCCACAAGCCTGCAGGCCCAGACAGAATGCACCCAAGAGTCTTGAAGGAGCTGGCAGACATCATAGTGCCCCCTATGGAGAACATATTTGAAATCTTGTGGCACTCAGGAGAGGTACCAGAGGACTGAAAAAGAGCCAATGTGGTCCCAATCTTCAAAAAAGGAAGGAGAGAAGACCTGAGGAATTACAGACAAATCAGTCTGACATCCATCCCTGGAAAGGTCCTGGAGAAAATTATCCAGAGTTCCATTCGCAGCAGGCTAACAGAAGGAAATTTTCTGAGTGCTAGCCAACATGGCTTTGTTGCTAGATGGTCCTGCCTGACTAACCTCATCTCCTTTTATGACCAGGTGACACATTGCCTCGACAAGGGAGATGAGGTTGATGTCATATGTCTGGATTTGAAGAAGACCTTTGACTTGGTCTTCCATGATGTCCTCATGGCTAAGCTGGAGAACTGTGGCCTCGACCATCTCATAGTCCGATGGCTGGGGAACTGGCTCCAGGGTCAAACCAAAAGAGTATTAATAGATGGGAGCAAATCAACTTGGTGCAAGGTGACCAGTGCTATCCCTCAGGGCTCAGGGCTTGGGCTAATACTCTTCAACTTCTTCATAGATGTTAGGAGCTGGAAGGGACCTTACAGATCATTGGGTCCAGCCCTCCTGCACTTGGGCAGGAAAGACCACTGGGATCAGATGACCCCAGCAAGATGGGTGTCAAGACGCTTTTTGAAGATTGCTGGGGTGATAAATAATCTGGATTCAGGCATCACATGAGGACTGGCAAAGTTTGCAAATGACACTAAACTATGGGGGAAGGCGGTCACACTGGAGGATAGGCTGGGGATACAGGCTGACCTGGACAGGCTCACAAGGTGAGCAGACCAAAACCTGATGGCATTTAACGCAGAAAAGTACAGGGTTCCCCACCTTGGGAGGGAGAACCACCATCATATTTATAGGCTCAGCAGTGCTACATTTGTTAGCACCATAACTGAAAGAGACTTGGGGGTCTTGATTGACCACAAGATGCATGAGTCACCAATGCAATGCTGTAGCCGGCAAAGCAAACCTAACTCTGGCATGCATCCCCGATGCATCTCAAGCAAAACCAGGGACGTCATCCTCCCACTTTACTTGGCATTAGTGAGGCCACAGCTGGAGTACTGCCTCCAGTTTTGGGCCCTCCACTTCAGAAGAGAGGTGGATAAGCTTGAGAGAGTCCGAAGGAGAGCCACCCACATCATCAAAGGCCAAGAAATCAAGACTTATGGGGAGAGGCTGAGGGACATGGGGTTCTTCAGTCTGGAGACAAGAAGGCTCAGGGGGGACTTAGTGGCAGTCTTTTAGTATATAAGGGGGGTGCACTAAGATCTGGGAGAACAGTTCTCCACCAGGGCTCCCCAAGGGATAACAAGTTCTAATGGCCACAAACTTCTGGAAAGCCAGTTTAGACTGGATATAAGGAAAAACTCCTTTACAGTCCAAGTGTCTCGGGTCTGAAACAGACTCCCCCCAGAGGTGGTGCAGGCACCTACTCTGGACTCATTCAAAAGGTGTTTGGATGTTTATCTTGCTGGGATCATTTGACCCCAGCAGACTTCCTGCCTATGGCAAGGGACCTGGACTCCATGATCTTGTAAGGTCCCTCCCAGCCCCTAATGTCTATTAAATCTATCTCTTTGCCATGGGCAAGGCCACCACCAGGGATGCCATCCTGGAGGTGTGTGGCTGGACCCACACCATGGTGGAGTGCACCTTCGACCACCTCTAGGGCCACTGGCACACCCTCACTGCCCACCTTGATTTCACTGAAGATAGCCTCCCCCAGGTCATCATTCCAGCCTGCATGCTGCATAACTACTGCAAGGCCCAGAAAGAGCTTTTCCCTGAGACCTGCGCAGAGGAAGCACAGTGGGCAGAGGGCGCCTGGCAGAGTAACACCACCTGCAGTGGCAGCAACAGCAGTGGCCACCCCCTACTAAGGCCCCAAGGGAGCTGCACACCCACCAGCAGGGGCCAGAGCACTGGATGCAAGGGACACTGGCTGACCATCTCCTGCACTCACCACTCTAGCCTATCTGGACCACCAACCACGGACCCCCTGACTCCCCCACTCACCCCCAGTACCTGCTCACTGCAGACACATCTCAGAAGAACAGGTTTTTAATCCTCACATCAAACAGACCCCCATCACCTCTCCCTCCCTAGCATAGTCCCCCTCCCTCCACCAAACAGAGCCCCTCCACCACCCCACCCACCAACAATAAAACACCTTCTTCCCTGTGCAAACTACCTACACTGTGCTTTGTGCACTGTCCCAGCATGGGGTACCATGGTGTGGGGGCACCTAGAAGGCAGAACCCAGAGGCAGGTGGCCAGCACCCCGGCCTCTGTCTGTTCTCGAATGGGTGCATACACTATGGTGAGTCCGGCAGCATGGGTGGCTCCTCCTCCAGCAGCTGGTGTCCAGGGCCAGCAGGGCCAGCACTGTGGTCCTTGCCATGCTGCAGGCAGCTCTGTCTCTGCACCTGCCTGGGGCCAGGGTGAACAGCAGGCCCAGGCCCAGGCATGGGGGCTTGGTGGCAGGGGCTGGGCCAGGAGCTCCTAGCTGCTGAAGGCAGCACAGGACCTCTTCCCAGGCCCATGGTGGGGCCTGCTGCTGGGTGGTAGGCAGCTGCCAGGGGGCAGGTGAGGCTAGGTTCAGGGGCTGGGCAGCAGGCAGCACAAAGGTGACCTCCAGGGCCAGGACAGTGTCCAGAACCCAGAGGTCATCATCCATGTCCTGTACTGCCCTGGCCAGGATTGTGGTCTGCTCCTGCAGCTCCTCCACCCACTCTTACTCCAGGGCCAGGAACTGTGCCTGGAACTCCTGGTCCACCCAGTCCCACACATCCTCACAGGCCATGTCCTCCACCTGCCAGTTTTTTTTATATAAAATATATCTATTTTTTTTGGTATGTATGTGTATATATGCATACACACATACACATATATATATATATATATATATACACACACACACACACACACATCCTCTCTCATATACTTCCATTGCACCTTTCCTTTTCCAAAGCACCTTAATAAACCCACGCACCCATTACAATAAATGCACCCACTCCCCTGCACCCTCACACACCCACCCTCTGCCCTTCCCTAACCCAAAACACAGTCTTTTAGACCCAGCCCCAATTTGGGGTTTCCCTTCTCAGTCCTTGTTGCTGCTGCTGTCACTGTCACTTCCACTGCCTGTTGTTGTCCTCCTCGCTGTCTTCAGGTCCAGTTGTGTCATTGTCCCCCTCATTCTCTCTGTCTACTTCCTTTCCTGGGGGTGCTTTGAACAGCGTGTGCCATGTGTCCTTTTTCCGAGTGGAGTTGGCTGCATCCTCTCCATCTTCTCCCACTGTTTTCTGGTAGTAGGACTTCCAGAGTCCACTCAGAAACATTTTAACACCATCCATTTACTAGAACTAAATGTGGCCATACATCAGGAGGTTCCTGCATTGCCACAGGGCACTCCTGATGCAGGACAGGACACAAACAGGTCAAAGAGGGTTGTGTGGGGTCCCTGATGTTTCATCAGGTGTCCATACAGCGCCGCCTCTCTTGTCATCAGCTTGACTCCTGTCACTTCCTCCAGGAGCCAGCTTACCTTTTTCCACACTCCCTTGGCACAGGGGCAGAGACAAAAGTGGTGGTCGATGGTCTCGATCACACCCTGGCAGCTTTCCCTGGGACAGCTGGGTCTAGACTATCATCTTGCTCTGTGCCTCCATGTCTTCACTGGGAGTATGCTGTGAGCTATGAGCCAGTTCAAGTCTTTTCTCTCTGATCTTTTCTTAGGTCTTTGTGGAAGATCCAGTCTCAGACAGCCTAGCAGTCATTGTCAGGGAGCAGGTTCATGGTCAATAGCCTGTATCTGTTTCTGACTGCCTTCTGTATCTTCCTGTGATTGGACATGGTTTCTGGGCTGTCCTTTTGTAGCTGATACTCTCTGCAAAAATCCTTCAGCACCCTGTAGAACCAGGGGTATTCCATGGTGCATGGTCTCCCTCTGGCTGGAGTGTATACCCCGCATGGTCTCAGGAGATGACCTGTAAAATACTTGACAAGACAGGCTGTTTTGGACTCTGGCCCCATCGCCAGCTTGCAGATCTGGCTTGTGTACCATGCCCACAGGAACAGATGGATGTCTGGCATCCCCCTGCCCCTGGCCTGGTTTCTCTTTGTACATGGCCTTCCTTGCCACCTTCTCCATTCTGGATCCCCAAAAGAAGATGCACATGGCTCTCTGGATCCTGCGGGTGACACAGTTGGGTAGAGGGAAGACCAGTGTGGTGTACAGAAGCACTGGTAGCAACACCAACTTCATGAGTGCCACACACCCCCACATGGAGGCCAGGGCCAGATAGGCAAGGAACTTTTGTGGCTCCAGACCCCCTTGCAGCATCCCACCCCACCTTGCAGGCCAACCATTCTGCTGTGCTGCCACCCAGCCCGGCACCCAGGCTCAGGGGGCATGGGGCTCCTGGACAACTGGGACAAGGAGCTGCCCACACCCCTGCCCTCCCTGAAAGGTCTTCTCTGGGAAGGTGCCCCAGGGCCAGTCCCCACCCCACCCCACACTGCTGCTGTGCCCTGAGCATGCCCCTGCTGCTTGTGTCCCAGGGGCCGCACAAGGAGCTGTTTGCATGGACCAAGGGGTGCCCGACCCACTATGCCCTGCTGTTGCTAATGGCCATGGTGCCCTGGGCAAACCTGCGACCTGGCACAGGACCCTAAGCTTTGATGACACAGGGGGCAAGTCTGGGCTGTCCCACAACCTCCACCACTGCCTGGAGGGCTACCTGCGGCTGCATTACACATCCCTGCCCCCTGCAGCCAAGGAAGACATCACCACCAGCATCAATGCATTTCTTGGCATGTAAGAGGCCTGTGCCCACCTAGCTGTGGGGCATGGGCTGCTCAGTAAAGTTTTACACTGTCTCCTGCCTGGTCTGGCTGCACTGGCCAGGGATGGGGGTAGGTACCAGGGTAGGGAAGACCCCTCCCTCAGTGTGAGGCTTGCCACAGGGCTGGCATGGCTGGTGGCTCAGGTCAGACCCAGCTAGCAATGATGGCATGCAGCTCCACGTGGTGTCCTGGGACAGTGGGGCATGGTATGCAGGTACCTGGGCAAGGCCCCCGGGGAGGAGGTGGTGCTGGTGATGGCCAGTGGTAACATGGCCAGCTGTGCCTCATGGCTGGAGCTGAGGCTGCAGAGCTGTTGGGGCAGGTGCTGGTCCAGGCTCCTGAGCTGCTGGTGGAGGCTGCAGCTGGGGAGCTCAGCAAGATAGGCTGCTGCAGGCCTGAGGGGCCCTCCCCCAGTGACACATCACTGTGGGTGCCAGGCCAGGTGGGGACTTAGGCAGACCACCCTTGCTGCTCTATACAGCATGTCTGCAGCCTGGGTCCTAGGCATGAGGATGTCTATCAGATGCTGCATAGCATAAAGGGCATGGACTTGGTGGGCACTCTCCAACCAACGATTGTGGTTGGTGATTGCAACCCACTGTGCCTGCAAAGGCTTGACCCATGGCAGACAGTAGCCAGTGCAAAGACTCTGCGCCCCCAGGTCTTTGAAACACTGTCTTCAGACCTACACAGGAAATGGTGAGGCAGGAAAGCCTTTGGCTTCCATTTCACATTTGAACCCAATAACGCAAGGTATGCCACACCCATGAAAAGCCAGCCAGAAAAGCCTCTTCTATCAAAACAAAGGTGGCAGATTTCCCTTGCTTTCATGCACAGGGCTTGCTTTCTTGTCTCCCCATTACTTGTTTCATCTCTTTGTTTGGCACACAGTACTATAGAAAGTACACAGAGTGTTCACTGAAGGCTCAGTTTCCCAGAAGTTACTAGAGGGCAGGTTCCAATGTCATTCCTGTACTTCACAAGCCTGTAACTTTACAGAGCATTCACCTTTGAAGCTGAAATGTTCCAGGCTTGGCCTCTGCCTGAAGGGGAATATTTTAAGAAGGATATAATCAAAGACTCTTCAGTCATTTATGAAAAGAACACATTTCCACTTAATAAAAAGTTCTAAAGACATTTTTTTAAACAGAGCTCTGTCCAAAAGATCTGAAGTTTGGCATCTGAATTGTAGTGTGGAAGAGTTCTTGATGAGGGCTGGGGCCTTCGCTCAACTGGAAAACAATCTGTCTTAAGAACATTTATACAAGGCATCCTGGACTGCACAGTAGATGTGAAAGTGCATACTTATGCACACATGCTTCCAGGAGTGTCCCCCCAAGACTAAAGAGCATAGCCAGAGAAGGCCCTTTCCAGTGGAGGCAGCATGAATGGCAGAGAATCTGGGGGAAAATATTGTGCAAAAGTGGTAGTTGTCAGGCTTGTCTCAGTTCTTGCCTCTTAAACTGTCTTCTGCCTCCCCTACCTGTGACCAATACAGTTTAAAAGAGATGCAGTGGACCAACAAAGGAAAGCTTCGTGCTCTTTTTGACTATTTTTTTAAGCAGCAAGGAGGCCTAGAAGCTTTTCTTTCCTTACATTTTCTGCACAAGGAATTCTAAGGTCATTTTCAGCTCCCAATATACTCGGCAGGTACGTCTGAATTTTTAAAAAAGGGAGCCAAAGTGTTTGTTAGTCATTTGAATAAAATAGGGTTTAATAAAACAAGAGCTTTATACAGTCTTAATACAAATGTTTCCTCCATTTAAAATACCATTCTTTTGTGACACCCGTCAGACACTGAGGGCCCTATCTGAGGGACAGGTGCAGAAAAATATAATGTGACCTATTAAATTAAGTTTAATGGGGGACAACAAATAATGCCCGCTTAAAGCATGTGCCACATGCACCCCCATACAGAGCCCAGACGTAACTTTAGAATGATTACATATTTTGCTATTGCTTGCATAATTTCCCCTTCTTCCCTTACATATAATTTTTCTCATGTGCTTATTCTACACTGATTTTACATGAGGCCCCCAGCAGCTAAAGCTGGTCTTGACAACAGAAACCATAATTCCTAAATCATGACTGTATGGTTATTGCATGGTATCAGTATGGGTCAGAATTAAAGTTGTGTTAGGTATCTTACCTGTGCATTTCCACACTTCCACATGCTTGAATTCTTTTTGAGTGTAAACTTTCTCTCTAGCTGGGACCAGGAACAATGGCCTCAGACTTCAACAGAGGAAATTTAGGCTGGAGATTAGGAAGAACTTTCTGAGTGTGAAGGTGGTCAAGCATTGGCACAGGCTGCCTAAAGAAGTTACGTAATCTCCATCCCTGGATATTTTCAAGAGCAGGTTAGACAGATACTTGGCTGGCATGGTTTAGTCAAGGATGTTTCTGCCTTGACCAGGGAGCTAGACTAGATGACTTCCTGAGGTCCAGCCCTATTTTCCTAAGATCCTTTATTCCAAATTTCCAGGTTTCATAATTTTTGGTTTTGAGATAATGACAACACCCAGTAATGTTTATGTCTCTCTCTTTCAAATAGTAGTATAATCTCTCAGTCTTGATTCTAGTTTATCACAGCTTTTCCCTGGGGATTTATACCTTATCATATGAGAAATCCATCCTCCATGGTCACAACACTAAAGACTGTGGGCTGTAGTTATTGCCAGGCTCTCCCAGCAGTGAGGAACTCCCTGACATAGCAAGAGAGCTCCACGTGCTGGAAGGTACCTGTTGTCCCTGCTCTTCCATGAGACTTGGAACTGGTCATCAGGACTCAGTGGGAAGGCACTAGTCTACGAGAATTTGTGGCTTAAGTGTCAAAGAAATATATAGATTCATCATCTGATCTGGGCAGCTTCTGCTGCCAAGCAGCAGAGCTCCCACCACAAGTTTCAAGGAATCCCCTTGAAGGGAGGGTAAGTTGCAAGCTCCAGCCCTGTTCAAAGTATGAAACTCTCTTGAGGGCTCAGCAACCATCATCCCTTCTGTTGGATAGTGAAGACAAAAGGGCAGAATTGAGGATACCTCATCAAATTAATTTTGCTATTTTCTTTTTAATTTGAATGTGAAATTGCATGGCCACAATGCCCCATGCATCAGTTTTGCCATTTAAATGCCTCATATCAAAGGAGCACTACGGTGTGTTTGCCAAGTCAGTGACTCTCCTTGGCTCTGGCAGACAGAGAAAGGCGGGGGGAGGGGTACAACACAGAGCAGAGATGAGCATTGTTACTTTGAAACTTTAATTCTTTTGTTTTTGCAATTCCAGAAAGATGACAGGGCTTTAAACCATCTCACTTTAACCCTGGAATTTCAAATGTTTATACACTAGAAAGTACAGTTGATATGTTTGTCTAATCACCTCCAAGAGAGCGAATGCTAAGCACCAGAGCCAGTCTAAAAGCCTTAATGTCCCAGCAACAGGAGGCCATGTGCGCTTTGCATAGTTGTGGGGTGATATAACAGCCTTTTTTACCAGGTCCTTGTCATCACTCTGTCCACTACATTTGAAAAGACAATGCCCAGTGCATTAAAAACAGCCTCAAACAAACACCATTCTGCTTGAGATTACAGCAGAGACAGGATCATGAAACAACATGGATAGACCCAGATAGGGGTGAAAGCAGGAAAGATAAGGCTGGCATTCCCTTCCCCCCTGACTCAACACAGACTTTTGATATCAATTGAAAGATGCTGCACATTCCAGCCATGCTGTAGCCTGTACTGTGCCTATGACTGACATCCCTCAGATGCACAGCTTTAGCACATTTCTGTTTTGATCAATGCCTTTTAAAATCCAGCCCAGCTGTTCTGTGCATTAGATGGTCTCCTGGGTGGTAGTGCACAAGGATTCAACAGGGTTCCCTCAAAGTTCAAGACAGCAGGTGTATTGAAGTCAGATAATTTGCTCTGTGTCTTGGTCTGTCACACAGGTCTCGAGACAGAGCACATTTCATAAGGATCACAATTGTCACCCCTTAACACCTGCTCTATAAAGTCATCCTCCTGCACCAGAGGCAACATTACAGGGTGTATACCTTTTGAGGCATGCAGACTACAGACATTTTCTCTGCAGGTACATTTTGAAGTAACATCTGGCCCCTTCCTTCAAAACCTTCCTAGACCCCTTGCATTACTGCAAAAATAAGAGGAAACATCAGAAAAGTTCCAGTGTCCTGGCATGGGTAGGACTGACTAGCCTAGGACAAATGTTGTGCGCTGCATGAGACTTGCTTTCAGTTGCTGAGTACACTTGACTGCAGCAGCTTCCCAGATACATCAATTGTTATGGGGGGGGGAGGTTGTGATAGGTGAGTCATTGCCAAGGGAGGCGGCCCAACTACCAGGTGTGTGTGGATACTTGGAAGCCTTAGAAGGACAAAGGGGAGTATGTTTGACCCTGATAGCAACTAAAAATGCCCCTTTCACAAAGTTGGGCAGCACCCTGTCTTTCTTTGGAGATTATACAATTTAAGACAGCCTCTGGCCCACAGGCAGACAAACTTAGAAAGAGACACACACTCCTTCACTGGTAGGGACAAAAGAAGCTCTGCAAAAGGGATCTAGAACTGGCAGGATGGGTTGCTGTGGAGCAAAGAGACAGGCAACTAACTTTATATCCTCCTGTATGCAAGATGGGTTACATTATGGGCTTCTAGGCTGAAAGTTTCTTCCCCTCTATTCAGCACTGGTCAGGCCACATCTGCAATACTGTGTCCAGTATTGCAATCCCCACTACAGAAAGGATGTGGACAAATTGGAGAGAGCCCAGCAGAGGGCAATGAAAATGGTGAGAGGGCTGGGGCACATGAGTTATGAGGAGAGGCTGAGGGAATTGGGTTTATTTAGTCTAGGGAAGAGAAGACTGAGGGGATTTAATGGCAGGCTTCAACTACCTGAAGGGTGGTCTCAAAGACGATGGAGCTCACTGCTGTCAGTGATGACAGATCAAGGAGCAATGATCTCAAGTTGAAACACAGGAAGTTTAAGTTAGGTATTAGGAAAAACTTTCTCATTAGGAGGGTAGTTAAACACTGGAGCAGACTACCCAGAGAGGTTGTGGAATCTCTTTCCTTTGAGACAAAGCTTTAGCTGGGATGTTCTAGTTGAGGATAGTCCTTCTTTGAGCAGGGGGTTGCACTAGATGACCTCCTGAGGTCCCTTCCAACCCTAAATGTCTATGATTCTATGACTGTAGGGTGAGTTAGCTGGTAGCATCAGTTGACTCTCTTCCTGACACAATGATTATGGCAGATGAGCACAAGCTCTGTAAGTGCTGTAGGAGTCTAGTGAGAGATGGCTGGGGCAGTGGCTTAGCAAGTTGCCCCATATGCACAGTGGGGTCTTCATGTGTTTTCTCACATATTCTAGTATAACACACTGCAGGAGAGAAGACACTAAGCTTTATCTAGTGAGATACGATGTACAGGTCAGAGAATGAAGGAGTGTGTCAGTGAGAAGCTGCACATTGCTGTGCTTGGAGCAGAGACAGGTGTAAGCTCTTCCCTAGCCCTTCCTACTTCCCCATTTGTCACCTTGTTATCAGAGAGAGAAACTGCATGATACACACTTGAAGTGAGACTAAGCAGATCACAAGTGCGACAGCAATATTCCTTCCATTATCCACCTTCCTGCTTGCAGCCTTCCCAAGGACTCCCCTGATAGCTTTCCTTTTTCAGCGCTTTACTTATCAGTAGAAACCAGGGGGTCAAGAGCTCTTGCCTTTTGACTGTGGGACACTGTCCTGAGGAGTTTTCTGGGAGTCCCAAAGAGTTGTAATGTGCAGTCAGGGGCATGGATTCAGGACACGCAGTTGAAGTATTTCTTCCCACTCTTTGCACTTTGAGCTGGCGAAGAGTGGGTTGGGGCTGACCAGCCTAGAGACACCAGGTCTTTGTTTATCCACAACAAGGAGCCAAATAAATAGTGGCAGACTCCCCTTGGTCACGCCTCGGTCCTGAGAGAACCACCTCAAAGGTAGATTCCTCTGCTGAGGCTATAAGCTGAGGCTACAAGCAGTGCCCCGAGTGCCTTCAAGACTGTGATCTTGACATGTGTCCAGTGCAAATAATGGTGAGACCCATCAATCTCATTGCCCACAGGCCAGCAATCCCTCTAAGAGAACCACTGCTCTTTGGTGATGAACAACAAACTTGTTTATATTTAGAGACATTATATGACATCCAAAGATTCCCATAAGGCCCTTTCCCCCGAATCTTCTTGTCTGTGCCAAGAGCTCCTTCCAAGTCTCCTTTGGGAAGTCAATGGCTAGTTTTCATAAATGACTGTCTTGTGTCCCAGCTGCTGTACTGGAAGTGTCCATCTGCTGCTGGCAAGACTCCAAATGCTGTTTAGGCTGCTTGCATGTAGGAAAACTCTGCCACCATACATAATTGAACACAACTTATTCTGTTGATGTAAGCACCCTGGCACCAGAGAGAAGGCCACACTGCTTCTAGGAAGACAGAGTCAATAGTACAGACATATCAGGGTTCAATCCCAGATCAGAGTGGTATTGGAAAGGTGGCCATGAAAAAAACATCCTGCATGTTTAAGGACTTCTTTCCCTTTCCAGGCACATAACTACATGGAGGGCAGGGTAGATTTGTACCTTATAGACTAAACAAAGTGTGTGTGTGTGTGTACACAAACATATAGAGAGAGCACAAGCTTCCACAAATTGAAGCACACTTCATCAGATGCATGCTCAGATTGTCTATGGTCCTAAATACCTCACAGTCTCAGGGCTACGTTATATTCCACATATTAAGTGTGTAAGTGAACTTAAGCACCTAAGTGCAACTCTCTTCCACCCAGCTCAAATCCCTGAAAAACAATGCAAAACTTGGGTAGGTGGATTCTCCTCCTCCTCATTCTTGCTGCTTTTTTTGACCTGGTGTTAAGGCTAAGAGGACAGTGTATTACAAAAATAGAAGCTTTAATGTTTTTTTCAGGAACTCAAACAGGGTGGAATAGAATTGCATTTTTGCATTTAAGTGCATGTAGATGCCTAATAGGGGAAACAGGATCGGGCACTGACTGTCTTACCATGAT
This sequence comes from Crocodylus porosus, assembly GCF_001723895.1. NCBI lineage: Eukaryota > Metazoa > Chordata > Crocodylia > Crocodylidae > Crocodylus > Crocodylus porosus. The sequence continues at coordinate 28,694,193 of NW_017728916.1, forward strand.
GGGCCTTTAATTTACACTGTGTCTTGAAGTGGGAGAGTAACTCCTACATTGCCTGTCCCAGCCCCTGAAAACCCCCATTTTCCCCTTTCTCTGCCTTAGCTAGAGCCCTTGAAGCACACCATTGCACTTAACAGCCAATACAAATGCTTCAGAGTGCTGTCATCGCAGTTGTGTTAGGCCAGGAGAGGGAGCCATACACTAGCAAGCTGCCTCCATCACTCCCCCATCTGGACCATTGGAAGACAGTAGTCTCCATCTTATCATCTCTGGAGGTTTGGAATAGCTTGTTTGAAAAGCTCCTGATTTTCCAGATTCTGATCCCTGCAGCCAGCTCTGGATATATGAATGAGAAGCAGAGAAACAGAAATTGGAAATAAAATCAGTTTGAAGGGCAATGACTCAAATGTGTCAATGCCCTTCTAGGGTACATGCTAGTGGTCCTCAGCCTTTTCAGAGTCAAAGCACCCTTCACACCTTTTTTTCAATTTCAACATACTCCCAGTTGTGAACCACTTTTGTATTGCCTCAGCTTATCTCAGTGATTCGCAGTCAGGGTGCTGCCATATGTTTCTGCCTAAAGCTAGCAGGAGTAGAGGCATAACTAATATGTTTCATGCCCTGGACAAATGTCTCCTGTAAATCTGGGGGGCAGCGGTATGACTCGTGGGGAGGAGGATCATCTTACCTGTCCTGGATGTCCCTGTACTCAGCTTCTCCAGCCAGGAGGTACAAAGGGCTGCTCCAGCTCAGCCTGATCCCTCTGGACAAGCAGTGTTAATGATCTGCGGCTGGAGCATACACTCTTGCCACAGCCCTTCCCAGTCTGACCCTGTATGCTCCTCTTGGAAACACGGGAGGGGTGTGAGACAGTCCCACCTGCCTGTTTCTGGGATGAGTGTAGGGGTCAGACTAAAACGGGCTGCAGGAAGGATGTAGGCTGTTCCTCCTAGCTGTGGTGCTACCTGCACGGCAGCACCCCGGGAGGGTGTCACAGTCCCTCACTTGAGAACCACTGACACAGACTGTAAGCACAAGTAGATTCCAGTGGCACAGGTTTCACCACTCTCAACAGTGCCCTCTGATCCTCATTTCAGCCTGGCCCACAATATAGACCCACTATTCCCACTGCAGAAGCTTTCATTTCTGCAGTTGTGGTGTCTGCATAGCCCACCTATACTTCCTCCCTTCCAGACTCTCCTCTCAGATCAGCTTTCAGCTGTAGTTCTAAGCAGTTTGAAGCAATGCCCAGATCTGTTCCTAGACCTTTAAATCAGCCCATGAAACAGGCATGTATGTACCTCAATCTGGCATGAGCTTCTAGGGGTTGGCTTTGGGCACCCTCATGAGGCAATTGCATGTAAAAACCAGGTTCTGTATCCAAATGGCGGAACTCGGCAAAGCCATTCCAGGGAATGTCCCTATGCAAGATGCTATGCAATATACGTACAGCTCAAGATTATCCAAAACATGGTCTTGACCTGAGATGCAATTATCCATTGCATTAACCATCCTCCCCTGCATTGGCCATCAACTCTTGCTACCTGGCTGTACCTACTGTACCCCATGACAGTCACAGATGTTCTTTTTTGTGAAGGTGTTTGGGACAGCAAGTGAGATAGTTTGGGAGACCTATGTGCTTCATGCAACTGCTAACACTCTCTGCATATGCATCATTGACACTTTGCTGTTGTTTTATTAATTAAGGAACCCAGGTGAGCTTCTCTAAATCATCTGATGCCTTTGCCTTTGAAGAGGATAGTAGCAATGATGACTTGTCCCCCGAGCAGGCCAGAGGTGAAGAATCCCAAGGCTCCACAGAGTCAGCAGCAGGCACTAAAAGCTCAGAGCCAATTTCCTCTGCCACATCAGGAACAACTCAGGTAAACAAAGAAAGTACGCAGTGGCGGGCCTGAGCTCATATATTATGAGCCAACTTGTAGAAACCTATTCTCTGTGCCAAATGAGAACATTTGAGCATGTGATGAACCCCGTATCCCAAGCACTCTGACTCCATGGATACATTGTGCCAGGAAGCAGGGGCATTTATTCTCTTGGTCAGGCAAAGCTGAGCACCCAGAAAAGTTGTTTTGGGATTACTGTGTGGCTGCTGTAGCCTCTCTCCAGCACCTAGTAGATACAAATGCTAGCTGTCTATACTCCATGCACACACACACACACACACACACGTGCAGTCACGGCACCAGGATAGCTTCCCCCACCTCCCCAAGCTGGCACCTGGCAGAACCTGGAGGTCCCATGGCAGGGGGGCAGAGCAGGGCAGCAGTCGTCCTGGCCTGGTTTGTGTGGCTCTTGTTGGGTGCAGTTTGCCCCTGATCCAGGTGCACATGTAGATGTGTGCCCAAGAGTGCTTTAATGAGCCTGAATTTTCTGCTCAGAAAATTCAGGCACATTAATTGCAGATGTAAACACACTCACTTTGATGGTAGCTTTGAGAGCTTGAAGCTATCAGCTTTTCTTCTTGGAAACTGTAGGAAGGAGAAGAAATAAGAGAGAGGACAAGGAGAGTCCTTCCAGACACCAAGAAAAATGAGGGGCCTAGTGAATGGATGGAAGCAGGCATATAGCAGATTAAAAACTCAGCTCCAGCGCAAGGCTCTTTTTTAATTAAAATAGCATCTCTGTAAATTTAGGAGTCAGCTGCCAGCAGCTGCCTCCGGAGTTATAGCCCCTGGATCCTAGTGCATCTTTTGTTATTGGTACCTGGTTTTCAGAGAAGCAGTCTCTTTCACCAGTCCTCAGTGAGTTAATTTTTGCTGCCTTTGTTCAGTAAATGAATACCTTTGAATGCAATAAACAATGTGAGAGTAGGTGAAGGCAAGCTATTCCAGGAGATTCAGAGCATTGCTGTCTTCCAGCAGGTGCTGAGCACCTGATAAAGGAACCTGACAACTTCAGTAGACACACGGCAACTCCACAGCAGAGGGGATGTCAGTTCCACGCCCTTACCTGACACCCCAGGAACTGTGTCCTGGCAGGGACCGAGACAGCTGGGGGCCTAGGCTCAGATTCTTGCAAAAACAAACGTGCTTTCCCTTCAAAACTGCTGGTGAAACAGTGGTTAGTATGATAGCCTTGAGCAAGACCCATTCCAGGGGCCAGATTCTGTTTCATCTGCTATGCGCATAAGAGGGCTTAGGCACCTACATGTGATTCTTTTCAACCCTGTTCAAGACATGAAAAGCTATGGATGCAGCTACTTCTGTATCTGAATCTGGTCCTAAATGCACAGGCTATCACAACAGGGTGATCAGCCTCCAGTGGTCACAGAGAGCAAAGGGGTGTCCTGTGAAAGATCGCAAGCAATAGTTAACCTGGAAGTGACAGATTCTTGGCTTATATGACCCTCTATACTTCCATGCCTTTGTTACACAATGTACTTGGCACTGGGGGCTTCAATTTTCCAAGTACTTATGGCAAGTAGCCAAATGATTGTCTATTTGGTTTGTCTAATTGTACTGGACTGATAAAATGCTTTCAGTCTCAGTTGTATAAACCGAGGCAGGGACATTTGAACCTACAGATGGGAAGATTTGCTGTGCCTTGAACTTAGAAATCACTTTGTTCTGAATAAGACTCTAAAAATATCTGCATATATGTCCCATGCAAACTGCCAGAGCAGGCTGCCCTCCTGACCCAGGCATAGATCAGGGTCTTTGATGGGAACAAGATTTTGTTCCATTTTTCTGGCATTTTCTACTGGGTAGAGAAGTTTTTGCCAAATGGGCTTTGGCTGTGCTCTGCTTAAGTGTCAGCAAAGGGTCTGCAGGAGCAGAGTCCCTCAGTTCCTGTGGCATTGGCTTGCTGCTCGCAGCGCAGCATGTTAGCTACTCAGCCCTGTTAACCTTATTCTCATTTGTATGTTGGAAAAACAAGCCCTGGCACAGGCTAGCACATGTGCAAGCTGAGGCTGCCTGGGGGTGAGAACAGAGTTAGACATGGGCTAGAGGTTTCTCAGGCCCCAGTGCGCCATGGTCATGCCTGAGGAGACAGTGCAGTCAGCACGGAGTGCTCAAATGAGAAGCTCTGCTGCCAGACGTGGTGCTAGGCCTGACCTTGGTACAAAGTAAGAGAATTTACTATCAGAGTAACAGTGGTCTCAGCGCAGGATCAAGGTCTCTGCTTCACCATACCTACTCCTTACACTCCCGGGCTTGAGGAGCTGTTGCTGAAGTCCAGTCAGCCTCCTGCTGTTCTTGTGGGCTTAGGAGCCTGAGGCAGGCAACCAAAGCATGTTCAAGGAGAGCAATCTCTGCTTCCCATAGAAATGCTATGTTATTCATCCATGGAAGGTGGCAGAGTCATGCACAGTTAGGGGTGCTGTGGTCCATGATGGGATTGCAAAGTATGGATTTCCTTATGCTTTCTATGTTCCTTGGGGGTTACATGCTACCTACTAATGGTAATTGACTCTTAGTTACAGGTTCATACCCATGGCTCTGAAAACAATGTGACTGATTTGACTTCAGTGCAAAGTACCCAGTGTGAAAGCCCAAAGCAGGTGCATAACCAACTTCCAGTGCCCACAGCAGTAAAGGTAATGTACCCTCCTCATCACCTTACCAAGAAAGTCCTAAGAAAGATAACATGAGGAGTGGAGTTTTGCTGGTTAAAGTTCATCTACATTTTCTTATTTTATATTCAAATAATGTTTAACCCACAAAAATAAAGCCCACCCAGAGCTGTGTAAAGACAGACATAGCTGTTAGGATGTGCTGCTATCTACTGGAGGACAAGGACCTTGTTAATATTTACTTCACCTCCCTGGTTAAAATTCTTCTCCCAGGTCACCATGGCAGATAATGACCCAAATACTCTGCTTTGTTGTCATTCATGGTCCTCCCAGGGGTGGAGTCTATTTGTCCTCTCATACGTGCAAGGGGAATTTGAGGCTCATATTGTTGACTTATTTCTTCTCCCAGCTGTTTGTCCAGTGAAGTAAAGTGCCAAAAAACAGCTCTCTGTAAAGCAACCAAAATCCTTGTCTTACCTCACTCACTCATACCTATTAGCTCAATTCAGTGCTCTAAGTGAAGAAGCTATTGATCCAGCCTCACTACACTCTGCAGCTTTTCAAGCATTAGGAATGGAGCCTTCCAATGCAATTGAATTGAAACCTCTCTGCAACCTGACTTCGAATGCACTGAATACTCTGATAAAAAATTCCACGTAACCCAGAGTAAAACATCGCGTGCCCTTGCTGGCAGGGAATTTGGGGTGAAGGTTCTGAGTGGGTCTGGATTAGTTATATAAACTATTTCTGAGCCTGGACGAAAACAAGCTAAACAGAGACTTAACTAACAAAGTAGAAGGGATTCTAATGACAGGATAATGCAGAGGATTTCAAAGATGGCACCTTGCAGGCTGAAAGTGCTGTGTAGCCTTGCGTGAGATTCATGATGCTCTTGCTTTTATGGAGTATGGAGTTCTCCTGCATTCCCAGAGCTGTAGTAGTCATTGATCTTTACAACTGGGGTGATGATAATGATCATTTTTTTCTGAGGAGGCCCTGCAGACTACTCTCCAGTTGCATAGGCCTCCTCAGAAAAAAGGTAGAACCTTTTTGGAGCAGAACCCTGTTCTACTTTTCCTACCAACATGGTAGTTTTCCAGACCCCCCACCATCATTTTTTAAACCTGTACACAGTTTGAAATCCTGCTTTCTGTGCAGCATGGACACATAATTACTGAAATGTTGGCTTGGAATGAGAGAGGCCCTCCTATGTTTTAGACCTCCTATGTTTTTTAGGCCTTTTTGTGCAAGAGAATTTGAATCCATGTCTCTCCAGTGTTGGTACTGTGCTCTAATCACCATACAACAGGCTAGGCATCCAGGCACCACTCCTGTGCTTCTTTTGAAGCAGAACCATTGCACATTGCATTTAATAGTCATATAGAAATGGACAGAAGAGAGAAAGGACATGTCTACCCCACTCAAAACAAGTTGTTCAGACTATAAATCAAGGTCTGATTCTTTCTAAGCTATCTCACTGAACCTCAAATACTCTGGCTTGTCCTTTTCTACATGAACCCATGTATCTCCCTGTTGGCAGCATAGAGGTCCAGATTCAAAAGGAGGACTGGAGGGAGACTGCATGACATCTAATCTGTAGCCTTGCAGTTAGAGCACTGAGCTAGTGTGCAATCTTCTTTGCATGCTAAGTACCTTGGTGGATGCTTATGTGCCTACATTGGACATAGAATAGAACCACAAACTATGCATAAATGTAAAAACTCTCAGTTATGCGGTTGGAAACTTCCATTTGGGCCTGCAAAGTGCAACAGAAATCTGCTCTAGAGCAGTGCTGCCTGGGGTTGTGCTGAAGGAATATGCAAAACCTTATCCTGGCACACCACATGGCTGTCTACTTGCTTAGCAGCACTGGGCATAGCAAGGACCATGATATTCACTGTTCAGAGTGGTTACTGGCTCCTAGCTTGCTTCTCGGTGCTTCACTCTCAATGAACCTTCCCCTTCCAGCAGCCTCCTCTCTCGTTTGTTCACCAGGACTCCCAACCTCTTCATTTGAGGAGCTACTTTTTCCTGTCCTGTATTGGGTTTAATTGTCCCATCTAGAGTTAATCTCTTCAAGACAGGAAATGAGCTAATCTACCCCACTACTGGCTTCGTAGCTGGATTTCTCCTGTGCACTGACCCAGTAGCCGCAATCAACAAACTCTCACTGACAGGTCTGAGAGTTGAGTATCTGTAGGTTGGGCTGAGGATAGGGCTTGCATCCATTTTGGTCCGAAGGAGACCCAACTGGGTGGACCTTTGGGGCTTGTATAAAGCCTGTCTGTTCAAACCTAGGGGACATATCTTAGCTTTGGTAGCTGAGGGTCCCCTCATTTTATACTGATATTAATTATCTAGGCAACTACACATGGGGATTTTCTATTTGAGGCATTAAAATCAAAACAGCAACATCTCCAAGTCCAGAGCAGTCCCAATATGTGCAGCTCCCTAGATTCTGATCATCAGACTTTACCACATTGTCTACTGGCTAAAAGGGTAGGTGTTACACATTAGGATTACAGATGCAAAACAAAAGAGACTGTTGGGCAGAGGACTCCCCTTGGACTCTCTCTGTAACTCTAGCATGACTGGAATTAAGTGCATCACATATGCAGGTTCAGGGTTTGGTCTGGCAACAACCTGGAGGAATGAACCAATAGGCCCCCATCATTAGGATCACATTTTTATCCCCTGATCAGTGCCTGTGAGGGGACACCTCTTGTTTACCTGACTAAAAATTACAGATAAGAATGACTTCATCTTCACCAGCCTCTAGCTCAGGGGTTAATTTCTCAGCTGATCCCTGTCCTTCTCTCTCTACAACCCACAGTCAAAGTCCTCTGGTGATAGCAAGAACCGCCACAAAAAGCCCAAGGATACCAAGCCAAAAGTGAAGAAGCTGAAGTATCACCAGTACATCCCACCTGACCAGAAAGCTGAGAAATCTCCTCCTCCCATGGACTCAGCCTATGCCAGACTCCTCCAGCAGCAGCAGCTCTTTCTGCAGCTGCAAATCCTCAGCCAGCAGCAGCAGCAGCAGCACTTCAGCTATCAAGGAATCCACCAAGCTCAGCTTAAGTGAGTCAGCAGCCTCTGCCCATTATTCTGAGGGTCCCAGAGTTGCTTCTCTGACCACCTAAGTTTTCCATGCAGTCTCCATGTTTATACCTGTGCGCCTGTTTGTACCAGCTCTCTGCTCCGTAGCCCCGTCACAACCTTATTCGTGTTCCTATTGGCCAGTCATCCCTCATTTCTGTCAATCCATGAAATTAACTTGAAGGCTCAGATCAAGCGTAGTGGCTTCTTAACCTGGCAGGGGAAATACCATGTATTTGTGTTCAAAAAGGCAGTTTTCCTGAACCTCTTTGCAGGAGAACTGCTCTTCTGGCATGGTTCAGTACCCACCAAGGTGCAGCAGCTTTAAGCCCAGTTTCTGGAAATGGGAGTCTCCTCCCTTGCTTGCCCTGAGGGCCTTATGGCTGAGGGCAAGCAAAACTCGGGGGCATCCGAACCCCAAGCTTCCAGGCTTGGGCCTGCACGTAGGATGCCCACCAAAGGTTTTGGAAGCATCCGAAGCCCCAGGTGCAGGTGGAGGATGTTTGCCAGTAGTAGGGCCACTTACGGTTCTGCGCTCTTGGATTTGGAATTAGTTTTGACTAATTTGGACTTGGATACAAAATTAAAAATAATAATAATAATGTTGAATGCTAAACATCCTCAATACAACCTCTCCAGCTCAACTGTACAGGCAAAAATGGGGTAAAGTTCTGTGGGCTCCTGCTGAGATCTTTGCTGGAGCTCTTCCATGTCCTTTTCTTGGGTCTCCAATGTTCTTTACAATCCCCTTCTCAATGGAGTGCATAACCTCCTGGTGCCTGTTAGCCCTTCAGACATACCTTTAAGCAATAAGAGATCTCCAATGTAGCCACTAAGCCATGGTGTCGCTCTGGAGGGGCTCTCCTCTGGCTATCCAAGTTGCTAGCAGTAAATATGGCACTGAGTGTTGTTACCAAAACTGGGCATTCTTACAATAAACATATCCACTGTCATTTCAGGCATTCAAGTGAACAAATGGTCAAAAGCTCAAACTCTTCATCAACTCCTGTGAACAATACCCCTCTTTCTTCAGTGAAAACTACTTTTTCAGGACAGAGCTGTGTGTCTTCTATGAAACCAGGCCCTCTGCCTTCTAACCTGGATGATCTGAAGGTGAGTGCTAACCTCCTTTCCTTTTTTACCTAGTAACAAACTGTTCTGAAGTCTCTTGGAGTTGAGGGGGTGCTGTAGCCGTGACAAGTGAGGAAAGTGTGAAAGGCAAGGTTTTCTGTAGATGATATCTTTTACTGAAAAAAAAACATATAGTTGGGAGGGACATAGACAAGCTTTTAGGCACCAGGCTGCCTTCTTCAGGACTCTGAGAAGAAAGCAGACACAGCAGAGCTAAATAGCAAATAGAACAAGGCCTATGCAAAACTCCAGGCTGCCTTTGTGCAGTGAACACTTTCACCAAACCCTGGGCACAGCAGTGGGCATAACAATGGCTCCCCAATATGCCAACCTCTTCATGAGCTATCTGGAGAAGAATTTTTTTTTAAAGTGTGCCACCAAACCTGCATTACATATATGATATTTTCTTCATCTGAACTGAACACCTGGACTTGCTTATTGACTTCTACCACAGATTCAACAACTACCACCCTTCAATCAAATTCTCTCTGGAATATTTCTATGCTAACATAACTTTCTCAATACCATGATCTATATCCAAGATGGCACCCTATGAACCATCATATACAAAAAAATTATGGACCACCACACTTACATCCAAACAGTGATCATCAAAAACACATCAAAAAAGCTGTAATTACAGTCAGGTCCTCAGGTACCACCACATCTGCTCTGAGGAGAATACTCGTGATAGCCACTTCGCCAAACTGAAAACTACCTTTACCCAGCAAGGATACTCCAACAGAGAAGTAGACTGTATCTTTGAGAAAGTCACCCAAATATTCACAGCAATGTGTTACCATACAAGAAGAAAACTCCAACTGACTGCAGCCCCCTGCTTGTCACCTACCTTCTCACATTTAACCCCATATGAAAGATCATCAAGCCTATACTTGAAAATGACCAGATCTTGACAGAAATATTTCCAGCTAGTTCTACCCAAGCTATGCTACTAACTGGACTCAAGCTCACTGGATAGATGTATTAATACCACATTTACTCAAATATAAGACAACCCTGAATATAAGACGCCCCCCAAATAATAAGATTCTATATATGAAAAATGTATAAATTTGTTATCATTTTCCAGTTATAGAATCTAATTAGTGGAGATTTGCCTTGAATGTGTCCCCCTCCCACTGCTACAGCAGAGAAAATAAATCTGGGGGATTGGGTAGCCTTCTTGCCCTCTGCCCCCAGACCCTCTTCCCTCTTCAGCCCCTTCCCCCTGTCCTTAATTTCAAACCCTACTCTCCCTGAGCACAGGGAAGTTAAGAGCAAACTACATGTTCATTAATGCACCATAATTACGGCACACTAAGTTTAGTACCTCTAATAACAGGTACTAACTTAATGTGCCATAATTGGCTCTATTGCACATTACCACAGATGAACACTTTTTATGTGATGTTTAACACCCATTGGACTAGAGATACTGTGCATTAGCACAGATGAATGCTTTTTTGTGATGCTTAATGCCTGCTACACTAATCTACTGCACATTAGTGTATTACCATGGTTTTTGCCAGCCACACTAATGTACAATAGAATTAATGCAATGGGCATCAAGTGCCTCACATAGACACGCCCACTGATCTTGAAATAAACATACCAGTAGTAATTTGCATATAGTATCCAGAGACTTAGATCACTCAGAATTGAAACGTTTTTACCTTTGCTTAAAAGTGTGCTTATGGAATACCTGTGCTAAAATTTGTAGCAGCTTCAAAAAAGATAAAATGCATCAATTCAGGGCTTATTTATACATATATAGGTGCCACAAAGTATGTTTATGGAATACCTATACCAAAGGTTGAACAACTTTTTC